>NC_045447.1:26771245-27127764 GCF_002776525.5 Piliocolobus tephrosceles | reverse complement strand
TCCCAAAGTGCTGGGATTACAGGCTTGAGCCACCGCGCCCGGCCATTTGCACCATTGTTATTTTGAACCTAAATGGAAATAAAACAAGTTGATATAAAACACACTTGAGGCCGGGCGCGGTGGCTCAAGCCTGTAATCCCAGCACTTTGGGAGGCCGAGACAGGCGGATCACGAGGTCAGGAGATCGAGACCATCCTGGCTAACATGGTGAAACCCCGTCTCTACTAAAAAATACAAAAAAAAAAAACTAGCCGGGCGAGGTGGCGGGCGCCTGTAGTCCCAATTGCTCGGGAGGCTGAGGCAGGAGAATGGCGTGAACCCGGGAGGCGGAGCTTGCAGTGAGCTCAGATCCGGCCACTGCACTCCAGCCTGGGCCACAGAGCGAGACTCCATCTAAAAAAAAAAAAAAAAAAAAAAAACACTTGAATATAAACTAAGCTGAGGATGGGAAGGAGGAAAAAAATCCCTCTACTGTCCAGACCAATTCCATACATTTACGGAAATCTCTTATAATAATATCAAACTTCATTGTTGTACTCACACACTGTGCTGTTAAGGCTATAGTAATAACATTTAATGTTTATTGAGAACATACGTTGTGCCAGGCACAATACTAGGCACTGATGATGCAAAAAATAGGGAAAACAAATATTTGCCTCCAAGAAGCTCACAAATCCTTGTATGAGTTGCTCTTACTTTTCTTCTCTTTAGTCATTTCTAAACACTGCTGCCAGGATGATATTTCTAAAGCAGTTGAGAATACCACTTCCCTGCTCAAATTGTTACAGCTGTCACCACAGCATAAAATCTGAAATCTTTAGCATGGAACAACTACCCACTCAACTCCATTTATTGTGAAATCCTGAACCATTGGCCATTCTCTGAAAGAGATTCTCCTACTCCTAAGTCTTTGTTCCTGCTGATTTATTTTGTACTCTGATCACATGTTGAAATCCTATTTATTCTATAAATTTTAGTTTAAATATTTCCTCCTCCCACTGACACACTTATTGAGAGTCAGTGGTTACCTTTTGTCATTCCTACAATTTTTGTTAATATCCCACTTTGGGCACTTTTCATGTTTTGCATTATAGTTGTTTTGTTCATGTCTGCCTTCCCCACCAGACTTCAATCTTCTTGAGATCGTGAGCCATGGACCATGTCTTAATTATCTTTATGTAAGTAGCACAATGCCTTATCCAGAGTAAGCACTGTGATGAATATTTAATTTAATTTACTTCTTAACATCTGGCACTAGGTCATTTTGAAATAATGAGTATCAATTTTTTTACACTTCCTATTAAATGTAGGCTTTCAGTGTTTTTGCAGGAGCAATTGTGTGTGAAATATTACACACATATACATGCCTGTGCAAAATGGACATGGTATGAATACAGCAGATAATCAGCTCGAGACAGAATTGCAGATTAGCTCAAACCAGATCATGCAGAAAATCTGGATATATGGAATGGAAAGTATTGCACAAATGTATTACATAAGTAATTTATTGTCTTCTGGCTGCTAATTTATAGGTGTAACCTTACATACTATCTTTTGATCACCATTAAGGGACTGTTTTGCGCCAATAGGCTGAGAGCGAACATTTTAATACAACATATTCAGTCTAATTAAGCTGGATAATTACTGCTGGAAAAGAGCTATGGTAGCAACTGCATGTAAATAAATTTTTGCAAGTATAGAAGGGAAACCTAACATTTCATATTCATGTAGATTATCTCTTTTCAAATACAAGAAGACAAATGTTATTCTAGCCTATTTTGGCAGTATTCGTCTCTGTAAATACTATTACTTTTCTCTGTCCCATATGTTCCACCCTTCAACATTTTTCTGATTATGAACCATTTCACATATCATATGCTTATTGGATCTTTTACACACATTTAAAAATTCAGGTAAGCTAAGATTCTTGCTGTAAACTTTACCCGTGCCTAGACTTCACTTTGTAACCCAGAAGAAAGAGTGGTAATTGGGTCGCCATTTCCATGGCAAAAGTAGAAGTACTAACCCGATACTTTCATCTCTCCCTGGGTAATATTTACCCTAAAACCTTGCACATTATATGGTTCAGTGAAGTTAAGCAATTTGCCCAGAAATACATAGGTAGATCAAGAACTCAGGTCTTCTGACTTCTACCCTGTGAAGTGTAGTTGTTTACTTATTGATTTATCCATCAATTATTTTTAAGCATATATTATATACAAGGAAATATGCTAGTTGGGGAAAGCAAATTGACTCTACTCTTTCAATGTGATAGGGAAAATAAGCCATTTACATAAATATTATTCCCTAAGAAAATTAACATAAGAGTATGGAAGTTTAAAAAAATAAATAATACTTTATTATGTCAACAAACAAGTTATAGAGATGCAAAAATTTGATTAGATAACTCATTTAGATATTTTACCAGATTAACCACACCAATGGGAAGTCTAGCTGTTTGGACCACAAAAGCCACCACATAGCACCACTATGTACTTAATGGAAGATGAACCAACTTGCAAAATAAATAACATCCAAGGGTCTAAACTTGCAAATTCGAACTAGAATAAGTTATAATAAATGTCTCAAATATCCAGGTTAACAAACATCATCCTTCTAAAATGTGGGAAAACTCTTTATTTCTTTCTCTCACCAAAATAAGGCTTAATGTTATTTGAGGTCTCCTTGGTTGCTTTTATGCCTTGTATTTAAAAATGAAGGAGATGGGCATTGGACTGAATTTGGGAAGAAGGATGTTACATTAATAATAATTTCATGGCCGGGCACGGTGGCTCTAGCATTTTGGGAGTCTGAGATGGGCCGATCACAAGGTCAGGAGTTTAAGACCAGCCTGACCAACATAGTGAAACCCTGTCTCTACTAAAAATACAAAAAATTAGCTGGGCGTGGCGGTGGGCACTTGTAATCCCAGCTACTCAGGAGGTTGAAGCAGGAGAATCACTTGAACCCGGAAAGCAGAGGTTGCAGTGAGTGGAGATTGTGCCACTGTGTTCCAGCCTGGGTGACAGTGCGAGACTCAGAAAATAAAAATGATAATAATTTCATATGCAAGAAAAATCATTTTCTTGAAGGTAGACCTTTCCCATAAATAAAAAGATTTTGTAAAACAATTCTCATAATTTTATATTTTCAATTTAGACTTAATCTTGTATCTCAGAATGTAAACTAATTCAACAAATGAATTTTGAATACCTACTGTGTGCTCAGTATGTACAACTTCAGGAGAAAGACAACTTGTGTTGTCTCTTACAGGAAAGAAGAATAGCTAGAAACAGTAATGTTATTGACCACCAACTGACCACCTATTGATCATTTAATATGCTATTGACCACCTTCTTTAAGTAACCTTCTTTGTTTTCTGGCTTCCTGGATAATTTCACTGGTTCTGTGCCTGGGCTCTTTATCATTTTGGAAGAAAATAACAAAACCAGAAAATCATGCTCGTTAGTTACTTAGCACAGCATATATCTGTAGCTAGACCATCACGTCTGTAGCTAGCCAGTTGTCAATCATTATTTCCCTTCATTTGTTACAGAGAGAGTGTGTTGGTATATGCCAGCAATATTCTAGGTGTGAGAAATAGAGTCTCAAACAATACATTAGCTATGTATCTATTTATTTATTTAGAGATAGAGTCTCGTTCTGTCGTCCAGGCTGGATTGCAGTGGTGCCATCTCAGCTCACAGCAACCTCTGCTTCCCGGGTTCAAGCGATTCTCCTGCCCCAGCCTTCTGAGTAGCTGGGATTACAGGCGCCCACCACCACGCCTGGCTAATTTTGTATTTTTAGTAGAGACGGGGTTTCACCATGTTGGTCAGGCTGGTCTCGAACTCCTGACCTCAAGTTATCCGCCTGCCTCAGCCTGTCAAAGTGCTGGAATTACAGGTGTGAGCCACCGCGCCCAGCCCTATCCCTTTATTTCTAAACGCCCCCTTATCGTATTCTAACAACATCTAGACCAGTGGTTCTCAATTGGAGGTGATTTTGTCCCTCAAGGGGACATTTGGGCATGTCTGAAGATGTTTTTGTTGTCAAAACTTGGGGAAAGCCAGCCTGGCTCTGCGGCTCCCACCTGCTCCTGCTACTCGGATGCGGCCTTCACCTGCCAGGCCCTTCCCCGCTAGCTTGGGGCAAGCAGAGCTGCATCCAGTGGAAATAAAGCCGTTCCAGGATTATTTAAAACTGAGCAGCAATCTTGGGAGTCCTGGGTCATCACATACTCCCCAACTGGAAGGTCCTTTTCTGGCATCAATTCCCGTCTCAAGGCCCCGCCTTCCCCCTACGGTGGTGGAGTCTTCCGTGCCCAGCACATCAACCTTCATGAGCGGGTCTCCCCACCAGATGTCCTCCACTGGATGCCTAAGCCTTGGGAGCAACGGGGCCTCCTCGAGAAGAGCCTTCCCGACGGGCAGAGGAGCCTGGGTTCCCAGGAGACAAGGAACCTGGGTTGCCCTCACACCTGGAGCTTGTATATAGATTATAAATATATAAAGGGGAAAGGGGTGGGTTGGGAGGGGTTGTGGGGCTGGAGCCCCACTTCCCCTCCTCCCCGTACCCCTGGTCCCCTGTCCCTGGGGCTGTTAACAAAGAGTAATAAAATGATTTAAAAAAAAAAAAAAAAAAGGCCAGGCGCGGTGGTTCACACCTGTAATCCCAGCACTTTGGGAGGCCGAGGCGGGTGGTTCACGAGGTCAGGAGTTCAAGACCAGCCTGGCCAACATGGTGAAACCTCGTCTCTACTAAAGATACAAAAAATTAGCTGGGCATGGTGGTGCGCACCTGTAATCCCGGCTACTCAGGAGGCTGAGGCAGGAGAATCGCTTGAACCCGGGAGGTGGAGGTTGCAGTGAGCCCAGATGGCGCCATTGCCCTCCAGCCTGGGTGACAAGGTGAGACTCCGTCTCAAAAAAAAAAAAAAAAAAAAGAAAGAAAGAAAAAGAAAAACCTGGGGGAAAGGGTCCTGATATCTAATAGGTAGAGGCCAAGAATATTGCTAAATGCCCTACAATGAACAGAAAAGACTCCATGCTCCCCAAAAAGAATGACCTGTTCCAAAATAAGAATAGTATTTACTACTGATTAAAGGAAATTTAAGAAATCTTGATATAGACTAATCTAGTCCCACACTCTTCACACTCTTCACACCCTTCTAGTCGTATACATGAAACCCACCTCATTTCCTGCAGGTGACCTCATGTTCTGCTTGAGTGGGAGGTTGTGTTTTTTCCACTTTTCTCTTTTTATCTCAAAATGTCTATTTAGCCTCATTTGGCATTTTCTTACTCTCTTCTTTCTATGAATAAGTATTTTTCTTTCTAAGATATTCTCTTTCAATCTTTGTGCCTTATCTTATTCCCCAAATTATTTATACCTACAAAAATGCGTTCTGTATCACAGGATACAAACAGATAAGAAAGGCAGAGCACTATTTCCCTTGGATGCAATATATCCCCACTTACTTCCTCCAAAATTTAGTTCGTAAGTGTTTTCCTCTCATGTACATCTTCATTCTGTCTCCTATAATGGCTTTTCTGTGTCTAAAACGTGCTTCATTATATTCTATCCTAAAATATTTTCTAACACTGTTATTTTGAACCTTCTACTTTTAAAGTTTTCCATATTGCCTATGACTCCACTACCTCTTTCTTAGACTACTGTAATTTTCTCCTAGCTGTTCTCCGAGCCTCTAATCTAGTCTACATAGTGCTGTAGAATAAAATTATATTCACTACTCTAATTAAAGTCCTTCAGTAGTTAACCAATAACAACTTTGATATGTCAAGCATCTCCTATTTTCAAGGTACTAAGCTTGGTACTTAAGTTAATATTAGTCTCTCTATTATGTAAAAGAGGAAACTGAGGTTTAAAGAGGCCAAGTGACTTGCTCAAAACTACATAGCTAGAAAGTGAGGGGCCAACCCAAGTCTAATGCTGAAGTTTGCACATTTCAAACAACTCTTTATTTCCTAAGGAATGAATTCTAAACTCCTTAGCGTGGCCTTCAGGACTCTTTGTGATCTGGTTCCAAGCTTTTTCCAGCTACTGCTGACCTTCATCCACCCCACACTATTGTTAAATAACTATTGTTTTCCCCATACTATCTTTGCTTTCTTTTTTTTATTTTTTATTTTTTATTATACTTTAAGTTCTAGGGTACAAGTGCATAAAGTGCAGGTTTGTTACATGTGTATACTTGTGCCATGTTGGTGTGCTGCACCCATCAACTCATCAGCACCCATCAATTCATCATTTATATCATGTATAACTCCCAATGCAATCTCTCCCCCCTCCCCCCCCCCCACATGATAGGCCCCAGTGTGTGATGTTCCCCTTCCCGAGTCCAGGTGATCTCATTGTTCAGTTCCCACCTATGAGTGAGAACATGCGGTGTTTGGTTTTCTCTTCTTGTGATAGTTTGCTAAGAATGATGGTTTCCAGCTGCATCCATGTCCCTACAAAGGACGCAAACTCATCCTTTTTTATGGCTGCATAGTATTCCATGGTGTATATGTGCCACATTTTCTTAATCCAGTCTGTCACAGATGGACATTTGGGTTGATTCCAAGTCTTTGCTATTGTGAATAGTGCCGCAATAAACATACGTGTGCATGTGTCTTTATAGCAGCATGATTTATCTCTTCTGTTTGCTCCTTCTCGTATTGTATTGTCTTAGTCTGTTTTCTATTGCTTATAACCAAATACCTGAAAATAAGTTATTTATAAGAAAATGGACTTATTTTTTACAGTTATGGAGGCTAAGAAGTCCAAAATCAAGGGGTCGCATTTGGTGAGAGTTCTTGCTGGTGGGTGCTCTGCAAAGTCCCCAGGTGGTACAGGGTATCACATGGCCAGGGGGATTAGCATGGTAGATCAGGTCTCTCTTCTTAAAAAGCTACCAATCCCACTCCTATGATAACCCATTAATTCATGAATTCATGAATGGGTTAATCCATTCGTAAAGGCAGAGCCCTCATGACCCAATCACCTCCTACAGGCCACTTCTCTCAATACTGCCACATTGGGGATTAAATTTCAACATCAGTTTTTGAATGAACAAATATTCAAACCATAGCATATACCCTCTATCTGCACATCCCCATAGGTCCAAGCACTTAACCACCTTTGAAAGCCCAATTCAAGCTTCCCAGCTAAATTCCCTGATCTTCTCTGATCGGTTCTTTTCTTTTTTACTGGTAGAGCTTTTCTCACTTTCAAATTTTGTTATCATTAATTGTATGTATCCTCTTTTGTCCTTCTTCTACTCAGACCTCCTTTAGAGCAGGGAATTTGTTATGTGATAGTAACATTTTTGTGTGGCATTTTACAAACACTCTTTCATGTATGTTGAGAACCTGGCAAAGAGTAGGAGCTTAGTAAATGTTTATTTGGTTCTAATCTTCATAGCAACTCTCCAAGGTATTATTATGCTTTGCAAATAGTAAGGAAACTAAAGCTCAGAGATGTTAAGCGACCTGCCCAAGGGCCTAAATGTTCCAAGATGACACAAGCTCCAACTGGAAAGTTCTGTCTCCAGTTGAAAGTTATTTCTACTACCCTACCTATGGCATCAGAGTTTTGTTTCCCCATGTATATCCTATCTCGATACCGTGGTAAATGTATGAGTAAATGTCTGTTAAGATTCTTTGATGAGAATCATGAGAGATTTATCGGTCACCAAAAATAAAAGTATTTGAGGATATGACTCATTCTCACACATAGTATTTATTGTCCACTTACGCAGAAGGAAAACAACCCTCCCATTCTGATAAAATATCTTAGGCAACATTACGCTGAGGTCTGTATTCTCCACGTCAGAGCACCAGTGTTACACACCTTTAACAAACAAGTTTTTATATTTCATTTAAAATCGGTAGCTAGTAAGAAAATTGAGGAAACAATTTTTTCATCGTTTGTTTTTCATTTTTATGTAGCCAAATTTATCATTCTCTTTCTTATAGTTTCTGCCTTTAGGGCCATATTTAGAAAAGCCACCACCATCCCAAAGATTGTAAAAATTTGCAAATATATTTTCTTCTGTTTTTACCATGTCATCTTTTACATTTAGAACTTCTAGGATGATATATGTGTATATGTGTGTGTAAGGCATAAAATATGTTCTAATTTAATATTGTTCTTAAAGTTTAGTGAATTACCCCAACACTGTTTTTTGACTTTTCCCTTCTGTTTTAAATTACATCTGTATCATATACTCCCATGTGCTAAATTCTAGATATTTAATTTGTTCCATTGACGGTTTACTCCCAAAATGCTGGGATTACAGGTGTGAGATATCTCTCTGTCTTCCATGGGAAAGTGGGAATTTTTGGGGTGTTCCAGCAGTGGTGTGAGTTGCCAGCAACTCAATCACTTTGCAAGTGTACAGCTACCTCCCTGTCTCTACTAGTAGAACCTTCAGCTCTACAGACAACTCTGCGATGAGCAGAGGACCTCTAACAATCTCTACTCCTAGTTGTATTGTATAAAATCCTTGTCCTTGGAGAGGGCTGAGGGCATAATCTAACTAGTGAGCATTCTGTAGGTCAACGCCAATGGGAAGAACCTCTTACCAAAGACTTACAATAATGTGGATATCAAGGAAGCATAAAAAGCCAACAGTAGAGTGAAGAGTCAATGTGGATAAGTTTGAGGGACTTAAAATGTCATCAAATCCAAATAGGCAGGCTAGAAATAGATTTCCAAACACTGGATATGCAGACCTAGTGATGACCAAAATCTGATTACTTAAAACTGCACTTGCCAGTTGCAGTCACTTATACCTATAATCCCAGCACTTTGGGAGGCCGAAGCAGGTGGATCACTTGAGTCCAAGAGTTCGAGACCAGCCTGGGCAACACAGTGAAATCCTGTCTCTACAAAAAAATACAAAAATTAGCTGGACATGGTGGCGCATGCCTGTAGTCCCAGCTAGTCAGGAAGCTGAGATGGGAGGATCACCTGAGCCCAGGAGGCAGAGATTGCAATGAGTCAAGATTGTACCACTGCACCCCAGCCTAAGTAACAGAGCAAGATCCTGTCTCAAAAATAAAATAAAATTATACCCTCAAATTATTTGACATTCTTCTGATTTAGGGGTAGGTCTGTCCTCTCCTGTTGCATCTAGGTAGGCTTATTAATGCATCAACAAAGAGAGTATGGTGGGAAATGAGAATGTGGATATTCAAGGCTGGGTCAATGCAGTTTCTGACTTATTCACTCACTCTTAGAGCCTTGAGCCATACAAGAAGCCTGATTAGTCTGAAACTAACAAGCTGTAAGAAGCCAACTTATACAGGGCTCTGGTTCTTAGCCCTCATCTTTAAGTCATTCCAGCCAAAGTGTCAGACATGTGAGCAAAATGGTTTTCAGATTATTCCAATTTGATCATTTTGCTCCATGTAAGGAGGTTCCTCAGTGACTAACACAAATGTCCCTGGATTGGTTCCTTCCCTTTCATATCAGTCTGGTCCAGAGGTTGGCAAACTATGGCCTGTGGGCTAAATCTAGCCTGCTGGCTGCTCTTTGTATAGCATACTAGTTAGGAATGATTCCTACATTTTAAAATTGTCATGATCATTTGGAAGAGAAGAGGCACTCTGGCTTTTTGAGGCTTCAGCGGTTGTTTCTTTGATTCTTTCTCATCTTCTGAGTTCATCTACTTTCAATCTTTGAGGCTGCTGACCTTTGGATGGGGTTTTTGTGGGGACTTTTACTTAAAATTAAGTTAAATTAAATTAAAATTGTTACATTTTTAAATGGTTACCTAAGTACCTTCATAATGTCCTTGATCTGTCTCTTTGGCCTGCAAAGCCTAAAATATTTGCTATATCGTCCTTTACAGAAAAAGTTTTGGCTGGGAGTGGCGGCTCACCCCTCTAATTCCAGCACTTTTAGGCAGGAGGACTGCTTGAGGCCAGGAGTTTGAGACTACCCTGGCCAGCATAGTAAGACCCTGTCGAACAAGAAAAAGAAGGAGGAGGAAGAGGAGGAGGAATAAAAAAAGCCTGCTACTTCCTGATTTAGTCCCCCAAATAGAAGAGAGATGGAAGAAAATAAGAGATTATTTCAGAGGCCTGTCTAGATAGTATTGACTTCAGTTCCCCCAAAACAGAAATTAAACAGATAGGAACTATTGAGATGAATCTCTCTAAGTGTGACATAATGCTCGATAATCTACTTTAAACTTCTGTATTTCTTTCTTCAAGTCCTAGTTTCCCAAGAAAAAATGACATTATTCGTGCTCCTTAAGGAAGACTTTGATATTCCAAAGAGATGTACATCCTATGTTGCTGAATTATTTCAAATTCTAGAATGCTGGAGCCACAGGGCATTTAGGGATTATCTAGTTCAACCCCTGTTCCATATTAAAGGAAGCTGGGCTAAATGGCCTAAAAAACATGACTACTGTGAAAGGAAAATAAATCTTGGGACCCCCAAATCACTAAGCTAAAGGGAAAAGTCAAGCTGGGAGCTGCTTAGGGCCAATCTGCCTGCCATTCTATTCAAAGTAGCCCTCTGTTCACTGAGATGAATCTACATCTGATCGCCTCCTTTGGAGAGGCTAACCAGAAACCCAAAAGAATGCAACCATTTGTCTTCTATCTACCTATGATCTGGAAGCCACCTCCCTGCTTCGAGTCTTCCTGCTTTCCTGCCTTTGCTTCAAGTTGTCCCACCTTTCCAGACCAAACCAGTGTTCATCTTGCATATGTTGATTGATGTTTCATGTCTCCCTAGAATGTATAAAACCAAACTGTGCTCTGACCACCCTGGACACATGTTGTCAGGATCTACTGAGGCTGTGTCACAGGTGCACGTCCTCAACCTTGGCAAAATAAACTTTCTAAATTAACTGAGACCTGTCTCCAGTTTTCAGTGTTCACACTACTCATCTAGAGTAAAAGGCCTCGTGAATTCACTGCAAGACAAGGACACAGAAAAGCAACCACCACACAGAAGAGATGTGGGCCCCAACATGTTGGTCTCTTACATCCAACCAGGTGTAATTGGCAAGCAACACAGCGCCAAGCACTACACCTGAGACACCCTGATAACAGTCACAAAGACTGAATCTAAAACTTTGTCAGTACCCTGTGACTTACAGATGACTGTATTTGCTATACAACAGTGTGCTGGTATAGTTAAAGGGGTGGTGTGGGTGGGCGTGGGCACTAAGTTGCTAAGTAGTTTGCACTTTACTGTCCCTAATTGTTCCTGCTAAATTGAGGCATCCTTAAGGTCCTCTGAGAGCAGAAAACCCTCAGATCTTATTGAAGACAGGCTCTTATTTCATATTCTCCTTCTCTTCTTGCATCTTTTCCCCCTATGCTTTCTTCTCTTACTATCTTCTGTAAAAAAAATTTCTTTCTACTTCTATTCCTGGTCTTCCTTGCTTTGACTCTTCCTCCTCATATTCATGCCAAACTGTTTTTATTTAATTTATGCCTATAATCCCAGCACTTTGGGAGGCCGAAGTGGGTGGATCACTTGAGTCCAGGAGTTCGAGACCAGCCTGGGCAATATGGTGAAATCCCGTCTCTACAAAAAATACAAAAATTAGCTGAGTGTGGTGGCGCATGCCTGTAGTCCCAACTAAATGTTAATATGTAATATTAAATAAATTAAATATTTATGTATTTATTTAACACAAATGATGGGTTGCTTCTAACTGGAGTAGCAGGTGGGAGGCTGGGCAAAGGGAAATGATCTGTAGTAACAAGGCAGAGACATCTGAAAGTCTAGAGAAAGTATTGAAAAATGTGATGAAAAAAATTCATTGATTTGCCAATACATATCGTGATGGCTGAGATGAGAGGAAGCTGAGAAGTGTATAGCTCTTCCCAAAGGAAATATATGCAAAATATCCCAAAGGAAATGCAGCAGACTCATCCTTTTAATAATTTCCAAGTAAATAGTCAAAAATCCTGCTTAGGATAAACTAAGAAAATATTCCTTCCACTGGCTCCAAATGGCCTGCTGAATTCCTATGACTATGTAGACTTCCATGAAATCCAAAATTGAGGAAATTTAAGGGACACTGTATTAATAGTATAATCACCCCATGCTTTTTGATACATGCCAATGTTCTTCTTAGCTGAAAGTAATTTGACCTGGCTATTTGCTAAATGGTTCAAGATGAATGCTGGAAGATTTAGCTAACTGCCTTGTGAGAACTACCTAACATTAAGAAGAAGCTGATGCCATGTCGGTAGGCTTTGTCCTGTAAGAATTGTTGAACCAGCCTGCTTACTATTGAAACCTCCTTTGCGAAAATTATAAATGAGGAAATTATGGCAGTGAAAGAGATCAGACCTAGCCAACTCCATCCTGCTTCTAACCTTTAAGCCGTCCTTGTTCATTCCTAGTTGTAGGCCGAACTAGCCTTGGGAAGGAATTCAGTTCATGGTTTGACTCTAAAACAATATTGATAATAGCCCTTTCCCCAAAAGACCCCCTTCTTACCTGGGGACCAGTCCGCCTTTGTAGGACTAACAAATTAGCTACAAGATTAGAAATTGTGGTTTAGGGGTCATGCAGCCTCTGGCTACACGAGTGTGAACCTCCCCTATTGCTTCTAGGGATAATATCACTATTGCAAAACCTAAAATTAGTGCTTGAGATATTTTGCAGACCCTGCCTTTAATGGATCAGCTGATACCACCCAGACTGGTAATCTGGCTCAACCAGTTCTGTGATCCCATCCAGGAGCAGAAGACAGCAAGAAAATCTCACTTGATGCCCTGTGATTCCATCTCCAGCCTGACCAATCAGCACTCTCAACTTCCTGAGCCACTACCTGTCAAATTATCTTTAAAAACTCTGACCTCCCCCTTCCATGCTCAGAGAGACTGATTTGAGTAATAATAAAACTCCGGTCTCCAGCACAGTTGAGTCTGTGTAAATTACTCTTTATTGCAATTCCCCTGCCTTGATAAATTGACTCTGTCTAGGCAGTGGGCAAGGTGGACCCATTGAGCGATTATACTACTACCCATGTTTTTGCTCCTGAGCTCAGCTGTCTGGTTGGGCTTCTCTCCGGTGCCTACCCTATTGCAACAGACGCATCCATCTTACATAATAGGACTATTCTCAACTTAGACCATCCTACCTCAACCAATGAGTTGTGAAGGCAGAACACATGACCAAAAGAAAAAAACAGAAGCAGAAGAAGAAAGTTTAAATAACCCCTACACAATCTGATTTTGGATTTCAACTAAGAAAATAGCATTTTATATGATAAAATGATACATGATCTCAAAAATCCTACTGAAGCTAATTTCTCTAATTCAACTAATTTGAGAATGCTTGTCAGAACCTTCTTAGAGTGGTGCCAACAACATTTCTATACTCACTTGCATATGAGAAAGTTTAGGCATAAATCAGAATTTGATTTGCTAAAATGTAATCTTTGATGGTTAAAAAAAGTCATTGATTTTTTTCTTACATAAACATTAACAGGAAGCCAGACTTTGGAGGGCTAGATTATTAACAAGGTGGCTTTTAAAACTTATTGTTTAAATCTCACACCTCTGAGAATGAAAGATGCAAATTAATAATCATGCCAGGGCAACGGGGAAAAACTGAGGTTGTCACAGTCAAGTCAGGAAGTTCAGTCACTCTAATTACGAAGTTCAGTCACTCTAATTACGTGAACCACATTTTGTGGGAATGTATTCAGAATTTCTCAAGTGGTAGCAGAAGGGATGCTGGAAAGATTTTTTCCCTGCATCTACTTTCTCACTTCCCTTCCTCATTTCCCTAGAGTTCCCTAATGTCTCCTCCAACATCCTCAGCTACTTTTTCCCATCTTTATTCACTAGAATGTGAGCTGAATTTGACATAAAAACGAAGCATCAGGCCGGGCGCGGTGGCTCAAGCCTGTAATCTCAGCACTTTGGGAGGCCGAGACGGGAGGATCACTAGGTCAGGAAATCGAGGCCATCCTGACTAACACAGTGAAACCCCGTCTCTACTAAAAAAATACAGGCCGGGCGCGCTGGCTCAAGCCTGTAATCCCAGCACTTGGGAGGCCGAGACGGGCGGATCACGAGGTCAGGAGATCGAGACCATCCTGGCTAACACGGTGAAACCCCGTCTCTACTAAGAAATACAAAAAACTAGCCGGGCGAGGTGGCGGGCGCCTGTAGTCCCAGCTACTCGGGAGGCTGAGGCAGGAGAATGGCGTAAACCCAGGAGGCGGAGCTTGCAGTAAGCTGAGATCTGGCCACTGCACTCCACCCTGGGCGACAGAGCGAGACTCCGTCTCAAAAAAAAAAAAAAAAAAAAAAAATGAAGCATCAAAACTAGTTTCAGAGCCAGGCACTGTGGCCCATGCCTATAATCCCAGCACTTTGGGATGTAGAGAGGGGCAGATCACCTGAGGTCAGGAATTCAAGACCAGCCTCACCAACATGGCGAAACCCTGTCTCTACTAAAAATACAAAAATTAGCCAGGCATAGTGGCCAGCACATGTAGTCCCAGCTACTCGGGAGGCTGAGGCTTGAATCTGGGAAGCAGAGGTTGCAGTGAGCCGAGATCATGTCACTGCACTCCAGCCTGGGTGACAGAGTGAAACTCCATCTCAAACAAACAAGCAAAAAGAAATAAAAACATCTAGTTTCACATGTACTTGAACTTCAGCGGCTGACTGTCCTTGGCAGCAAAACAGCTGTAATTTTTAAGAAACTCAAGAGTGGCTACCAATGTGGCTGCAGACTGCACAGCATTAATGTAAAAGATACATCTGTACATCCTATTTTTCTTTAGAGAAGAAACTTCATACCCCCTTTCTGGCATGCAAAAAAGCAATAGTATTAGAAGGTTAATTAGAAGTTGAATGAAGTTTCATGCAGACTAGCTTGTAGATCAACAAACTTGACCTGATCCTATCCTATACATGTGGCACTCACGTGGTTTCTCATATCTCTTCCAAGCAAAAGGAGAACAATCTGCCTTATTCACAGTATTTGTGCTGAATGCCTGAGATGCACACGCCATGCATGTCACAAGGCAATCATGTCTTTACAAAGTTAGAGAAAGAGGTAAACCTATGATGGCTGGCCCGGTGACCCCTAGGGACTTCAAGAAATCCCAAAGACTCACCCTTTGAATAAGATGTCACCCTTTGAAGAAAATGTCAGCAACGGAAAAGTCAGAGGGAGAGCAACAATGGGAAGGAGATGTGCTCTCAAAAAACTTTTGAAAACTGGCTTTTAAATAAAGTGGGAAAAAGCATGTCTTTACAACTTAGACGAATACCAGCTCTCAAGCTTCTATGTGAACAGGTCTGTTAATGAAGTCGTCTTCAACGTGTCTCCAGATGTGTCTCAGGCACATGAGAATCGTCGTCAGAAGAAAGAGGGAGCCACCCTTTTGACAGACGTTGCAATGTAATAATAATGACAGAATTATAAATAAATAACTTTAAGTTATGATAAAGAATAGCCAGTACTTACCTGGAACTTACTATGAATCAGGGACTGTCTTGAGTAGTTTTTCTATATTATCTCAGGAAAACCTGGGCTTAGAGTCATGCAGGCCTGATTCTGAGCCCTGGTTCTGTCACTTTTTAGCTGTGTGGTCATGAGGAAGAAGTTTCTTAAACTTCTTTAATACTGAGTTTCTTCAAATGTAAAATACTCTTAGGGCTGTTGTGGAAACAGATTAGATCAGGTATGCACAAGCACCAATAGGGTCCATTTCCTCTTGTGTTGGACACTGCAAGCCTTCAGATGACAAAACTTGGGTGTTTGGGGAACATTGTCTGAAGGTTATTGAATAGTTAACCATTCTAATGTCACATGGTGTGAAACATTCACAGCAGTGCCCATTAACTTTGAGAAGATTGTGTGCCTCTTTCTGCTTGGGAAAAACTCATCTCTATGACCTGTTTTCTACAAACATTGAGAAGTGTGGGAGGAAAGAGCCCAATAGGATTAATCAAAACCAAAGAAGATACAACAAGAATGGCAAAGACGGTATCATGAAATTGATAGAATTAATTTGCATTTCCCTTCAGGGCGCGAGATTTCAGATTTTTCCCCCAAAAGGGTATTCATGGAAAGGTACTAAATGTCTGCACTACCTCATCAGAAATGTTTATTTCTTTTTTTTTTTTTTGAGATGGAGTCTCCCTCTGTGGTCCAGGCTGGAGTGCGGTGGTACCATCCCAGCTCACTGCAACCTCCACCTCCCGCGTTCAAGGGATTCTCCTGCCTCAGCCTCCAGAGTAGCTGGGATTACAGGCACCCGCCATCACGCCTGACTACTTTTGTAGTTTAAGTAGAAACAGAGTTTCACCATGTGGGCCAGGTTAGTCTCAAACTCCTGGCCTCAAGTGATCTGCCTGTCTTGGCCTCCCAAAGTGCTGGATTTACAGGCATGAGCCACTACACTGAGCCAGAAATGTTTATTTCTTGTGAACTGGTGCTCATTAAAATAGAGTACCCCCAGCCAGGCGTGGTGTCTCAGGCCTGTAATCCCAACACCTTGGGAGGCTGAGGTGGGCGAGTCACTTGAGGCCAGGAATGCGAGACTAGCCTGGCCCACGTGGTGAAGCTTCATCTTTACTAAAACTTCAGAAATTTCCTGAGTGTGACAGGCGTGCCTGTAATCCCAGCTACTTAAAAGGCTGAGGCAGGAGAATCACTTGAACCTAGGAGGCGGAGATTGCAGTGAGCCAAGATGGTGCCACTGCATTCCATCCTGGGCAACAGAGGGAGACTGTCTCCAAATAAATAAATAAATGCATAAACAAAAATAGAGTACCCCTTACATAGTTTCCTCTTGTCAAAAACTTCAGATACACAATATTTGCAGCTCCACCCATTCTCAATAAAGAGAGTAGATAGTTTATGTTGCTAATTATTAGTACTAAAATACTTGCTAATTAAATAGTCAACAACCACAAAACTGCTTTGGGAATGAGGCTGGTCCTTGTAATTGACCTCATTTTGTAAGTGAAGGAAGGAACATGAGCACAGAAAAAGACTATGGGACCTAGCCAAAGCCACAGCTAGTAAAGGACAAGGACAAAAGCTAGAACTGATGAATCCTGAATCCTAAATTACAATGCCTTGTTCATCAGCTTGTATCAACCTTCAGCAATTTTAGGTGCTTTTCTGTGGTTGTACTTGTGGGATTCAAAGCTGGATTTTGTTATTGTTGTTCCTTGGCATAATAAACAAAAGCAAATTTTATTTAAAAATAAATACACTTTTATACGTAAACATGCACACACATGTAAAAATCTAAATTCCTTCTTAAACAGTGGCCTACTAATAATTACTTTTAGGATCAGTGTACAAAATACAAAGGATCAGTGCCTCTGGGTTGCGGGCAGGACTTGCAGGCTTAGATACTATATGAAGGGATGCTAGAACACTTTAAATGTAAAGTGGTTTACTTCCATGATGTGTGATGCTATTCCTGGCTCCTTCAGTTTAGCCAGCCCAATCATGTTAAAGCCAGCCACTAGTACCAGCTCTTTTTTTTTTAGACAAAGTCTCATGTCTCGCTCTGTTGCCCAGGTTGGAGTGCAGTGACGCAATCTCAGCTCACTGCAACCTCTGCCTCCCAGGTTCAAGCAATTCTCGTGCCTCAGCCTCCCAAGTAGCTGGGATTACAGGCATGCACCACCACACCCGGTTAATTTTTGTATTTTTAGTAGAGACGGGGTTTCACCATGTTGGCCAGGCTGGTCTTGTCAATTCTTAACCTCAAGTGATCCACCCGCCTCAGCCTCCCAAAGTGTTGGGATTACAGGTGGTGTGAGTGAACCATTGCCCTGGCCAAGTACCGGTTCTTAATGCTGGTATTTGCCTAGGATCTTGATATTTGCCTGTGATCCCCTTCCCACCTGCATAAAGATCCTATAATTTGAGCTCAGTTCCTTGAGCTCTCTGATACCCTCAGACTATACTGTGATAATAAGAAACTACTTAAGTCGCTTCTCTGGCTGACTGGTCTCATGTTGCCACTAATAATAAATAACATAGTTTGTATTCATGATCTGGGTTACACCCAAGCTAGCAGCTATACAATATTTTTGTAACCATAATAGGTTCATTGCCGAAATACACAGCAAGTCAATACACTGAGACAATAGATTGTGTGTTGCAGAGAAAGAGGTTTAATCATAGCGCCACTGAATGAGGAGATGGAAGGTAACTAATCTATCTCCCCAAGAAGTTTGGAGCTAGACTTTTTTTAAGGCTTTTGGAGTGAGCCAAAGAGTGGAGATGGATTGGTTGAAGAGTGCAGGGTGAAGTCATGGGATAAGGAGATGAAGAAGCTGTATTCTTACGCTGATCCCATTCTTCTGTGGGCGGTCTTCAAACTGGTCTCTAGAATTCAAGGTCTGAGAAAGATCATAAATAATCCTTAAACAAAAGCCTTATTATTCTAATGTCAGAGGTCCTACCTGTAGGAACAATGGGGATGCCAATGAGTCTCCTTGTGACCCTAATGTCAGAGACCCTATGTATAGGAACAATGGGGATGCAAATGGTCAGCATCTAATGCTGCATGACTTTTAGCAACAAGGAAGTGGACCAAAGTGCAGCCTGATTAATGCTTAATTATAACTATATTTCTGTCCTGAACCTGGCATGCAATTCTTGTCAACCCTGTGGGAGTGGTTTCATTTTGAGACATAGAGAGTTTTTTCCTGTTGTGCTTTCTGGATCAAGCTACCCGCTCCAGATCAGTGGGGTGGCAGCAATGGTTTCTAAAAGGTACTACCTATACAGCCAAGAACAAAAAGTCATATTCTTTTTTTTTTTTTGAGAGAGAGTCTCGCTGTGTTGCCCAGGTTGGAGTGCAGTGGCACCATCTCAGCTCACTGCAACCTCTGCTTTCCGGGGTCAAGTGATTCTCCTGCCTCAGTCTCCTGAGTAGCCGGGATTACAGGCATGCGCTACCACGCCCAGCTAATTTTTGTATTTTTAGTAGAGACAGGGTTTCACCATGTTGGCCAGGCTGGCCTTGAACTTCTGACCTCAAGTGATCCTCCTGCTTCAGCCTCCACAGGTGCTAGCATTACAGGCTTGAGCCACCGTGCCTGGCCTCCAAAAGTCAAATTCTTGGCTTTGAGTTCTCAAGTAGACTCTTGAAATTCATAGCAGAGACAGTAGGCTGGAAAGCAGAGATTTCTAAATTGCAAGAGCTGGGCTGTTTGAAAGAGAAAGTATTTTTAAGTTCAGAAGCTTGGCTTTGAAAATCAAGAGTCAAAGTCCAAATGTAAACTTTAGACCATAATTATCAGACTGTGGAAGAATATAAGATGATGCACGAGCAGTTTTCCCAGCCAAAAGGAAGTAAAATTTCTACCACTTGGCAAGAGAAAGAATTGGAGAGGACATGAAGGAACTTGGCCTCATAGATGTAGTTTCTCTCCTTTATACACTTCCAAGCTGAGTCCTAAGAAGGAGACGGGGAAACACGTCAGCTATTCTGCTGAGGATTAGGGGGGCTCTCAGAGCAGGAAAATCATCATCAAGCTCCCCAGGTGTTGCCTGGTATCATGGCACAATTGGTGGTGAAGCCTGTCTATAGCAGAGAGCCTGATCTGAGGAGGAGCAATGACTAAATGTACTCTCCAGGTAGATGGGTCTCAGGGCAGCTTCTAAGAGGCCTGCACTCCCCTGAATGATGTGGGAACATAACCGCCCAACGAGTTCTCCTTGCCCACTGCCAAAACAGAGCCAACTTATCCAGGAATACTGTCTAGGCCTGCTGCCTAGACAGAGCCGACTTATCAAGGAATTTCAATGGAGGAAAAGTATAATTCATGCAGAGCCAACTGTATGGGAGACTGAAGTTGTATTATTACTAAAACAAATCAGTCTCCCTGAAAACCCAGAGACCAGGGTTTTTCAATTTGGTGGGTAGGTGTCTGGAAAGTGGGGAGTGCTGATTGGTCGAGTCAGAGGTGAAATCATAAGGAGTCAAAGCTGTCCCCTTGCACTGAGCCGGTTCCTGAGTAGGGACCACAAGACCAGATGAGCCAACGTATTGATCTGGCTGGTGCCAGCTGATCCACTGAGTGCAAGGTCTGGAAAATATCTCAAGCACTGATCTTAGGTTTTATAACAGTGATGTTATTCTCAGGAGAAATTTGAGAGGTTCAGAATCTTGCAGCATCCAGCTACAGGCCTCCTAAACCAAATCTAATCTTGTGGCTGATTTATTAGTCCTACAAAACCAGTCTAATCTCTAGGCAGAAAGGGAGTTTGTTTTGGGAAAGGGCTGTTATCTTCTCTGTTTCAAAGTTAAACTATAAACTAAGTTCCTCTCAAAGTTAGTTTGGCCTCCACCCTGGAATGAACAAGGACACTTTGGAGGTTAGAGGCAAGATGGAGTTGGTTAGGTCAGATCTTTTTCACTGTAATAATTTTCTCAGTTATACTTTTTGCAAAGGCAGTTTCAGGAAAACCTTCAAATTTCCCAGTATGGTGGCTCCTCATAAAATGAAAATAGAATTATCATATGATCCAGCAATTTCACTTCTAGATATTTACCCAAAAGAATTGAAAGCAGGGACTGAGACATTTTTACATCCATGTTCATGGTAGCTTTATTCACAATAGCCAAAAGCTGGAAACAATGCAAATGCCTATCAATAGATAAACGGATAAATAAAATGTGATGTATCCATACAATGGAATATTATTCAGCCTTCGAAAGGAATGAAATTCTGAAACATGCTAAACATGGATGAACCTATAAAACATTATGCTAAGTGAGGCTGGACATGGTGGCTCACACCTGTAATCCCAGCACTTTGGGAGGCCGAGGCGGGCAGATCACGAGGTCAGGAGATCGGGACCATCCTGGCTAACTCGGTGAAACCCCGTCTCTACTAAAAACACAAAAAATTAGCCGAGTGTGGTGGCACGCGCCTATAGTCTCAGCTACTCTGGAGGCTGAAGCAGGAGAATCCCTTGAACCCGGGTGGCAGAGATTGCAGTGAGCTGACATTGTGCCACTACACTCTAGCCTGGGTGACAGAGTGAGATTATGCCTCCAAAAAAAAAAAAAAAAAAAAAAATTATGCTAAGTGAAATGAGCCAGATGCAAAAGGACAAATCCTGTAGGATTCCACTTATGTGAAATATTTAGAACAATCAAATTCATACAGACAGAAAGTAGACTAGTGGTTACCAGGGGCTAGAGGGAGGGGAGAATACAGAGCTATTCTTTAATAGGGACTGAGCTTCAGTTTGAGGTGATGAAAGTATTGTGGAGATGGGTAGTGCTGATGGTGGCTTGACAATATAAAGATGAACAAGAATGCCACTGAAATGTACACTTTAAAATGATTAAAATGAAAATTCTTATACATATTTTACCATATTTTTAAAAGATCTAATTAGAAAAAACTATCATGCCCCCTAAAGAAGGACAAAAAATGACTGAAAGTGAGGCCAGTGGACCTGGAGGGGTCAGGATGAGGAAGACAGAGTGACTTGTGAGGTCCTGGGGACTGATGAGCCAAGGGGGCACAGACATTTCAGCACGGCTGTAGGAGGATAGGCAACCAATGCAAGGGAAACACAGATTATTCATCTCAGAAGAAGCCAACTAGGTGGTTTACTGAAGCCCATGAACCATGTTCCCCTTTCCCAAAGTCAGGATGATAGACCACCCAGGACCTGGATCATTCAGAACCTACATGTTACTCCCCCAGAAGGGATAGTAGGAAATAGAAGTAGAAAATCCTAATTTGACTATTTATCCAAAAAACATTGAGTTTAAACTGCAAGTAACTGAGATTACTTTGTATTACAGAGTTAGGTTTTCCATCATTAGTGAAATAACCCACGAGCTAAAGTGAGTTATAAAGAAATCATTTCCATTTTGCACACATGAATGTGACTGTGAAATATATTCCCATTGTGTTGTTATATACCTTTTCTAAACCCAAATCTAAGGTGTTTCTCAAATCTGTGGCAATAATGGGGCACTTTGGTGTAGAACAGGGAGCTCTTGGTTCAAGATGATTGCATCTTCTTTGCATTCACCATCTGATGCAACCACGTAGTCATACTGATGGTCATCTTCTAGACCAACTCCAGAACATGGGTATTTATGAAGCTGGATCTTTGGAGTACCTACAATTAAAACAATGAACAAACATGGCTCTTCGGGTCCCATGTTGCACCTAGGCCTTTGAGAACCTCTTTTTTTTTTTCTGAGACATAGTCTCTTTCTGTTGCCCAGGCTGGAGTGCAGTGGCGCAATCTCGGCTCACTGCAACCTCCGCCTCCCAGATTCAAGCAATTCTCCTGCCTCAGCCTACAGAGGCTACAGTGCCTGTAGCTAGGACTACAGGCACGTGCCACGATACCTGGCTAATTTTTTGTATTTTTAGTAGAGACGGGATTTCACCGTGTTAGCCAGGATGGTCCCGATCTCCTGACATCGTGATCCCCTCACCTCAGCCTCCCAAAGTGCTGGGATTACAGGCGTGAGCCCCCGCGCCTGGTCCCGAGAACATCTTTATACTGTTTGGATAACCCTCCTACCAGCATTTTCCAGTGGTTAATGATAAGCATCAAGAAGGGCCTTCTGAGCTGGTAGCTATTAATAATTGTAAACATGTATTACATACTTACTCAATGCTAACACTGTGTTGAGTACTTTACATGATTATCTCATTTAGTCCTCACAACAAATCTTTGAGGTAAGTATTACTGTTAATTGCATTTGGCAGAAAAGCAAACTGAAGGTTAGTGAAGGCAAATAACTTGCTCAAGATGACACTGCTAATAAGTAGCAGAGCTAGGAGGAACCTAGAAACCTGACTTCCCAGCTCAAGTGCTAATGATGGCATTACATTGAGTATTGTTACTGGGACATCCTCCTGATCTACTCTAAAAGTCTAGATCACTGACATGAATATTCCTGGATGCAGTATAGTTAAGAATTGGCTTAACCACTAGATCTGTGTTTGAGGACTCACAGATTCATTACTGGTCCGCATACACAAGCAGAGCTTGTGGAAAGCATTCAGTGTATCTTGGGATTTACTAGTCTTATGGATAATTCATCTCTCCAATTCTATCCAGACCACCTCATAAAGGAGAATATATTATGCATTGCCAGGCTGCATCATCAAGCTATGAAAAATAGCTTGCCTCTCAAGCCTTCCCTACTTCCCCATATCATTGGAAGCTCTACTTCTATCCCTGTGGTGTTAGGGAGTATCTTACTCCTACAGAAGCCAGACAACAGTGACTTCCACAATAGCCTCATGTGGAAGTGAGAGTTAATAACTTGAAAGACAGCCATGTGCGGTGGCTCACAGCTGTAATCCCAGCACTTTGAGAGGCTGATCACGAGGGCGGATCACGAGGTCAAGACCATCCTGGCCCACATGGTGAAACCCTGTCTCTACTAAAAATACAAAATTTAGCTGGGCATGGTGGCGCATGTCTGTAGTCCCAGCTACTCGGGGGGCTGAGGCAAGGAGAATTGCTTGAATCTGGGAGGCGGAGGTTGCAGCGAGCTGAGATAGCGCCACTGCACTCCAGCCTGGCGACAGAGCAAGACTCCATCTCAAAAAAACAAAACAAAACAAAACAAAAACTTGAAAGACTGCCCAAGAAAGGTGAAGGCTAAACCTTAGGAGATGATCTTGAAGCAACTGAGACAGACCTAGAAACTTGCTTCATGTGATACAAGAAGACCCAGCTTCTTTGTCTCTACCCTGTAGGCCCTGGGCAGGCATGTAGGTGATATTTTATTTCACACACAAGGGAACTAAAGGTATGAACACTTCTCTGTTCCTCATTCTGTCTGCCCTAAAATATCTCAGCTATCTAGCCCCAGGTAGAGCAGACTGGCACTACCTGGCAGGTTTCAGAGGGGAACTGTTCTAACCAGGAGCAGCCAATTAAATCTAGGCCAGAGAAACCCATATCCAGGCACTTTATCTTTGTCCTAAAATGAACCTAGCTAACCTCTTCAGGCTATCCAAAACCCTGACCACTCCACGTAGAGAGGCATTTGCTAGCCTTACATGTCACTTTCCACTGTACATATACCAATGACACCTGAACCAGATATAAAGACAGACCCACAAAGGTTCTGCTGAGCCTAAGGATCTGCTCACCTATTTCTGATCCTGAATGCCCCTGAGACATCTTTCAGAATGTGTGCCTCCAAATAAAGTCTAGAAAATTGATGAATCGAGAAGGAATAAAAGCCATTAGAAATTCTGGGGAAAGAATTAAGAAATATAGAAGAAAGCCAAGGGGCTGGGTGTGGTAGCTCACACCTGTAATCCCAGCACTTTGGGAGGCTGAGTCGGGCGGGTCACCTGAGGTCAGGAGTTCGAGGCCAGCCTGGCCAACATGGAGAAACCCTGCCTCTACTAAAAATACAAAAATTAACCAGGCGTGGTGGCACATGCCTGTAATCCCAGCTACTTGGGAGGCTGAGCAGGAGAATCGCTTGAACTGGGAAGGCGGAGGTTGAGGTAAGCTGTGATCACACCATTGCACTCCAGCCTGAGTAACAAGAGCAAAACTCTGTCTCAAAAAACCGCCCCCCGCCAAAAAAAAAAGTCACAACCCAAATATAAAGCAAACAAACTTTCAGATCATGATGGTACAGTGTGTTTGTAACACTAACAACTCACTTTTCTCCCCACACATAGCAATTGTAAAAATAAAACAAAACAGCCAGGCACGGTGGCTCAAGCCTATAATCCCAGCACTTTGGGAGGCTGAGTCAGGCAGATCGCCTGAGGTCAGGAGATCGAGGCCAGCCTGGCCAAAATGTCAAAACCCCGTCTCTACTACAAATACAAAAAAAAAAAAAAAAAAAAAAAATAGCTGGGTGTGGTGGTGAGTGCCTGTAATCCCAGGTACTTGAGATGCTGAGGCAGGAGAATTGCTTGAACCCAGGAGGTGGAGGTTGCAGTGAGCCAAGATCGCAGCATTGCACTCCAGCCTGGGCAACAAGAGTGAAATTCCATCTCAAAAAAATAAATTAATGAAAAACAAAACAAAACGGCTTGGGCACAGTGGCTCAGGCCCATAATCCTAGCATTTTGGGAGGCCGAGGCAGGAGGATTGCTTGAGTCCAGGAGCTCAAGACCAGCCTGGACAGAATAGCAAGATGCTATCTGTACAAAAATTAAACAGTTAGCTGGGTGTGGTGGCATGTGCCTGTAGTCTCAGCTACTCAGGAGGCTGAGGTGGAAGGATCACTTGAGCCCAGGAGTTTGAGTCTGCAGTGGGCTATGATTATGCCACTGCACTCCAGCCTGGGAGACAGAATAAGACTCTGTCAAATAATAATAATAATAATAACAACAAAAAAGGAAAAGAAAAAGAAAACCAAAAGATATAGTTAGGCTCAACTACCAGATAAAGATATCCAAAATCCAGAGAGCAATGGAAACTGTAAACAGTGAAAAGGACTGAAGCTAGGTAGCTGGTAGTTTGGCTTTTATAGGGCAAAAGGATTGAAAATGCTCCATAGGAGACAGGAGACTGGAGCCAGGCACAAGCTCAAAGACCTGAACAGTGGTGGGGCACCCTCAATATTATGAAGAGAGAATGAAAATGAGCTGCGCTTAACTGCTGCTTGGGACCATAAGTTCTAGTGAGCTGTAGGCCTAAGGTTTACAAGGCCATAGCCTTGCACCAAGAGACGAGTCAAACACCCGATGGTTATGACTAGATCTGCCCTGCTTTTAATATCTTCTTTGATTCACTGCTATGAGGCTTTGTTCTGAATTAGAGACCCAGAGTGGGGAATAGAAGCAATTAAAAAACTGATGGGCAAGGGAAGGTAAGGAGAGGGGTTGAGAAAGACAGAAAAAGAGGCTGGGCAGAGTAAGATTCTGAAAGAAGGAAGGAAAGAGAAAGAAAGAAAGAAAAAGAAAGAAAGAAAGAGAGAGAGGAAGGAAGGAAGGAAGGAAGGAAGGAAGGAAAGAAGGAAGGAAGGAGGGAAGGAAGGAAGGAAGGAAAGAAAGGAGGGAGGGAAGAAGGGAGAGAGAAAGGAAGGAAGGAAGGAAGAAAGAGAGAGAAAGAGAGAAAGAAGGAAAGAAAGAAAGAAAGAAAAAAAAAGAAAGAAAGAAGAAAGAGAAGGAAGGAAGGAAGGAAGGAAACAATACATTTTCACTAAAAATAAACCCATACACCAAAACCCCAAAACAAATGTATTACTAATAAAGATAGCCAATAAAATCAACAATTGGAATAGTAATCCAGTCCAGCTGAATGCTTTATACAATGGTATGACAAAGCCTTAAACATAAGTATGTTGAAGACGTAAAAATATATATAAATTAAGATATAACTTCCCTAAAACAAAACGGGAAAAAAAAGAAACTATTTTAGATGGGTATCTAAAAGAACCTATTCAAAATATGGAAATCAAAACTAATGATCATTTGAAAAAGGAATGAACCACTCATATATACAACATGGATAAGCCTCAAAAACATTATGCTAAATGAAAGAAGCTGGATGCAAAAGACCGGCCGGGCGCAGGGGCTCACACCTGTAATCTCAATACTTTGGGAGGCAGAGGCGGGCAGATCACCTGAGGTCAGGAGTTTGAGACCAGCCTGGTCAACATTGTGAAACCCCATCTCTACTAAAAATACAAAAATTAGCTGGGCGTGATGGTGGGTGCCTCTTGTTCCAGCTACTTCAGAGGATGAGGCAGGAGAATCACTTAAACCTGGGAGGTGGAGGGTGCAGTGAGCCGAGATCACGCCACTGCACTCCAGCCTGGGCAACAGAGTGAGACTCCATCTCAAAAAAATAATCTTTTTGGGGTGATGGAAATGTTCTAAAACTGAATTGTGGTGAGGGAGCCACAACTCTATAAATTTACTAAAAATATTCAAATTAAACACTTTAAATGGGTGAATTTTATGGTATATAAATTAAATCTTGGCTGGGCGCAGTGGCTCACGCCTGTAATCCTAACACTTTGGGAAGCTGAAGTGTGTGGATCACCTGAGATCAGGAGTTCAAGACCAGCCTGACCAACATGGAGAAATCCCGTTTCTACTGAAAATACAAAATTAGCTGGGCATGGTGGCGCATGCCTGTAATCCCAGCTGCTTGGCAGGCTGAATTAGGAGAATAGCTTGAACCCGGGAGGCAGAGATTGTGGTAACCCGAGATCATGCCATTGCACTCTAGCCTGGGCAACAAGAGTGAAACTCTGTCTCAAAAAAACAAAAAAAAAATTACATTTCAATGAAGTTATTAAAAATTATATCATCATTGGAATAAAAAAGTGTTATAATTAAAGATACACTCTAAACTGGACATAGCTGAAAATGAGGAATTGAAGACATCACTGAGGAACTCTCAGTACGCCATGCAAAGAGACCATGAGATTAAACATGATAGAGCATTAAAAGACACAGAGAATAGATTCTGAGGCTCCAACAATTATCTAATAAAAGTTCCAGAGAAAGAAAATGGAAATTGTTTAGAGAAGCAGCATTTGAAGTGGAGATTGCTAAGGATTTCTAAAAAACGGAAGAAAGACTAATTTATTTGTGAAATATTCATCAGGTGTCTGTTTTGTTCCAGGCACTGGGAACTGAACTTAGTGAACAAATTAGATGTGCATTTTCACTGCCAAGCAGGATAAATAAAAATACCAAGCTACATAACAATAGAACTGCAAAGCTTTAAGGAGATTTTAAGACATAATCTTAAAGAGACAAATGAATGATTATCTGCAGAGTAATGACAGATCAACAGCAAATTGAATATCAGCAATAGTGGACGTCAGAAAACACAGTAATGACAGTGATGAGAAACAGCCACGTGCACAGAATTTTTTCACCTAGATATACTATGGTTCATTAATGAGGGTGGGGGGAAAATATGTCCAGATATGCAAAAAAGCAAAAGAACTCACCATCCATAGAGCTTCATTAAGAGTTCAGGCATGGTGGCTCATGCCTGTAATCACAGCACTTTGGGAGGCCAAGGTGGGAGGATTGCTTGAGTCCAGGTGTTCAAGACCAGCTTGGGCAACATGGTAAAACACCATCTCAAAAAAAATTAGAACATTAGCTGGATGTGGTGGCACAGGTCTATAGTCCCAGCTACATGGGAGGCTGAGGATTGCTTGTGCCTGGGAGGCAGAAGTTGCAATGAACAGTGATTGTGCTCCTGCACTCTAACCTGGGTGACAGAGCAATACCCTGTCCCCCCCCAAAAAAAGAACTATTAAAGATGTCCTTTAGCAAGAAAAAATAAATAAATAAACAGAAGGAAGACATGGAATACAAGAAACAATGAATAAAATGTCAGTACGTTTATTTCTTGCTTAAAAAATACTAATTTCTGTGTCTTTTCAAATAAATTGAAGCCCAGTAATTTTAGGGGAAAAAAGAAAGAAAAGAAAAAGTAGAATTAAAGCTATACCTCTAAATTACAGTAGGAAGACAGAGCTAGTATTTGATGGGTTGTTAAGCATCCTAAGACCTGTGTTTGGGTTAAGAGCATAATACAAATACTGAATTATTATAAATGAATAAGAAACATGTAGAATTCATGATGTATATAAAAGTTTAATTTAAAAATAGAAATATCGGCTGGGCACAGTGGCTCACGCCTGTAATCCCAGCACTTTGGGAGTCCGAGGCAGGCAGATCACAAGTTCAAGAGGTCGAGACAATCCTGGCCAACATGGTGAAAGCCTGTCTCTACTGAAAATACAAAAAAATTAGCTGGCTGTGATGGCACGTGCCTGTAGTCCCAGCTACTCGAGAGACTGAGGCCGGAGGATCACTTGAACCTGGGAGGTAGAGGTTGCAGTGAGCCAAGATGGTGTCACTGCACTCCAGCCAGGCAACAGAGGGAGACTCCATCTCAAAAACAAACAAACAAACGACAATAACAACAAAAAACACCAAGAAATATCTGTAATAATTATTTATTTAAGGGGGAAAACAAATCCAGAAATTTTATCAAGTATCAAGTAGGAAAGAAAAGAAAAGAAAAGAAAAATTAGAGTAAACAGAGAACACAAATTAAGTGGTAGAATTAGGTTAAAATATTTCAATCGCAAAATATATAAATGAATTAAACTCCTCTATATAAAAATAAAATTATCAAATTGAGTTTGTAAAAATTCTAGCTCTATATGTCTGGGATACACACCTAAAACAAAACTACCCAGGCTGGGTGTGGTGGTTCATGCCTGTAATCCCAGCACTTTCAGAGGCTGAGGCAGGCGGATCATGAGGTTAGGAGTTCAAGACCAGCCTGGCCAACATGGTGAAACCCCATCTGTACTAAAAATACAAAAATTAGCCAGGTAGGCCGGGCGTGGTGGCTCAAGCCTGTAATCCCAGCACTTTGGGAGGCCGAGATGGGCGGATCACGAGGTCAGGAGATCGAGACCATCCTGGCTAACACAGTGAAACCCCGTCTCTACTAAAAAATACAAAAAAAAAAAAAAAAAAAACTAGCCGGGCGACGTGGCGGGCGCCTGTAGTCCCAGCTACTCGGGAGGCTGAGGCAGGAGAATGGCGTAAACCCAGGAGGCAGAGCTTGCAGTGAGCTGAGATCCGGCCACTGCACTCTAGCCTGGGCAGCAGAGCGAGACTCCGTCTCCAAAAAAAAAAAAAAAAAAAAAAAAATTAGCCAGGCAAGGTGGCAGGTGCCTGTAATCCCAGCTACCTGGGAAGCTGAGGCAGGAGAATCACTTGAACCCAGGAGGCAGAGGTTGCAGTGAGCTGAGATTGTGTCACTACACTGTAGCCTGGGCAACAGAGCAAAAGTCCATCAAAAACAACAACAACAACAACAACAACAACAAAACTACCCAGAAAGGTTAGAAATAAATGGATGGAAAGACACAGGTAATTTAAATATTAATATTACTCCTGCAAAAGCTAGGGTAGCAATATTAATATAAGACAAATATTATTTAAGGCAAACAAACTAAAGTGTAGCATAATTTTAATTGGCTGATAATGTAAGAAAATAGATGCCATCTGACCTTGATGTTAGGAACAATTTATTTTATATAGTCTAGGCATAATGACATTGAAGAAGAAAATGTAGTCCTAATATGCTACCTGGCCCAGCATTGGACAATATTTACACGTTCATGCTAACGGAAATGTTGTTTGGTTTGCAACTTTTAGAGTCATCTCAGGGAAAAACCAAGGATGTCTTGGCAGGCAGAATACATATGTTATCAGCTTGACAAAGTAAAAATAAAAGTATGCAGACATTAAATAGAGATTAATGGCACATGGAAGAAGGAAGGAAGCACAAGAATTAATATAGTGTACAAGAATTAATATAATTATATAGAGTGGGAGTCAAGAGGCCCTGTCAAAAGTTGATGGAATAAGAAACTGGAAGTTTAAGGCCAAGCACGGTGGCTCATGCTTGTAATCCCAACACTTTGGGAAGCTGAGGCACATGGATTGCTTGAGTTCAAGAGTTCAACACCGCCTGGGCAAAATGGTGAAACCCCAGCTCTACTAAAAATACAAAAAATTAGCCAGGCACGTGGGTGCACGCCTGTAGTTTCAGCTACTTGGAAGTCTGAGGTAAGAGGATGGTTTGAGCCCAGGAAGCGGAGGTTGCAGTGAGCCAAGATCTCACCACTGCATTCCTAGGTGACAGAACCAGATCCTGTGTCAAAAGATTAAAAAAAAAAAAAAAAAAAAAAAAACCTCATGCAGCCTGAACAAATTACTGGGGATGTAACCCAGAGCCACCGAGTGTGTGTATGTGGCTTGAGAGGAGCTATATCTCTGTGGGATTTCTGTGACTTTTTTTTGGCATTAGCTTTGACACCAGAATTTTGGTTCTACCATTGTCAATTAACAACCATAAATTCTCACATCCAGTAACATTGAAGTCATTGGTATCCTCGTCCTTCGCGCCTTGAATGGCGTATCTGAATTTCTACTTTCCTACCGGGGTCAGCAATCAACAATTGCTAGTATTTCTTCCTGAACATAAAGGAGGCTGGCCGGAAAAGGATGGGTAGCCTTGCAAAGATCTTGACTGAGGTTCTGATTATTCAGCTAGAACCCTTCTCTTCCTTTCAGACACGATTTTCCATAAGGAGTAAATACCTTTTGGAAGGGAGTTGGAAGGTTGGGTGACAGGGTAAGAGGAGGACTTACTTATCTCAGTATACACTTTGGTATCTTTCAAATTTGAGGCATGGATTTTATTTTTCTTATTCAAAAGGTCTATAAAATCCTATCTGCTTTAATCTCGAAATCCTAAATTGATATATTATTAAGTTTTTAAAGCTCTCTCTGCAAGGATTTTTAAGAAGAGCTGGTCTTTTGGAGCCTAAGCCCAAAGAACCTGTTGACAATTTTACAGGGAAGAAATCCAACAAATATTTAATAACGCTGGCAGTGTTATTGCAGATAATAATTATAAGTGTGCCAATGATAAACGCAACCCATTGCATCACCTCACAACCCAAAGCACTGGAGCTTTGTGAAGAGTGAACACCCTGATTGCCTCAGAATGGCATGTCAGTAATGCCACTGCCAACTTCCCTGAAGGCTGGCCCTGTCCTTGACATGGCTCCCACTTGTTCTCAAGAGTTTCTTCTCTCTACTCTCCCAGCATATCATTCTGTCCTTCATCACCGGATTTGGTAGCCCTGACTCTAGGAATTTTCTCCATTCATTGTCAGATGCTGTGGTCGAGAATAACACATGTATTTGGGAAGAACCTACCTTTCAATGAACTATAAATGCTCACTAGTCAAGCATCATGCACGGAAAACGTATTATTAAATGATGTGTTCGTATCTCTCAGGTGCCAAACACGTCCACTAAAGCATTGTCTGACAATTGCAGACCTGTAGACAGGGATTGTGGGGAGAGACATATGAAAATCATTGCCACATAGACATACCACTTAGCCCAGTTAATCACACATCAGTTGTCTGAATGCTGCCTGGCCCAGGGCAGACGCTGAAATTCCGTATACCTCATCGCATAGACTTGATCTTTGTCACAGAGGATTCCCCATCCCTGCTCCTCCTTCCCTCCTCTCCTCCCTCCCTCTCTTCCTCCCTTCTTCTCCTTATCTTCTCTTCACTCACCAGACATTATTTGATCTATGGGTGCTAGACACTCCTCCAATAAGAAGGTGTCAAGAATCCTACGCCAACTTTAAATTTAGGAAAGTCTGAAAGATGCTAACATCAGGAGATGAGGTGGGTTTTTTTCAGACTCTATCCTAGAAACAAGTGGAACAAACTCCATTTGAAACTGAGCAATTCGGCTGAGCGTGGTGGCTCCTGTCTGTAATCCCAGCACTTTGAGAGGCCGAGGTGGGCAGATCACTTGAGGCCAGGAGTTCAAGACCAGACTGGTCAACATGGTGAAACTCCATCTCTGCTAAAAATACAAAAAAATTAGCTGGGCATGGTGGCACATGCCTGTAATCCCACCTATTTGGGAGGCTGAAGCAGGAGAATCTCTTGAACCCGGGAGGCGGAGGTTGCAGTGAGCCGAGATTGCACCACTGCACTCTAGCCTGGGCAACAGAGTGCAATTCTGTTCCAAAAAAAGAAGAAACTGAGCAATTCTCATTAAGAGTTGCATCTGCTTGAGTAACTCCCTTTCCTGTAGCCATACCTGATTCGGTTGGTAGGATTCTGCGGGCAATTGTAAGTGTGACAGATGGAAAGATTCCACTGCTTCCTCTGGGTTCTTGGAAGGAGAGAAAGGGTTGATGCCCCGTGTGGTTGTGCAACTTAGTCCATGCAAAGACATGCCTGGAGAAGGTAAGTCAGAGCAGAAACCTAGCACCTGCTGTACTCACTGAGCCATGAGGCTAAAGACCCAGAGCATAGGGCACCTTTTTCTTATTTCCACAGAGGTTCTGTATGTTCTAGGAAGCAGACCTGTGTTCTCTGATTGTAATTCTCTGGTGGGAAGGTCAGGAAGTTTACGAATCAGAGTGGAAACCCACTGCAGAGAGACCCAAGCTTTACAGGGCAAGGTACAAGGTGGACATCACCATCCACATCAGGTCGCCTACTTTGAAACAGCCTGGGGCCAGGATTTTTCTGGATACACATTTGAAAGTCCTGACGCATTTCTAACTTGTGATCCAGACTTCATGATGGTTCTTCTGTTTTCTACCCAATCACTCTTTACATTAGTCTTATTGATTTTTTTTTTTTTCTTTTTTATTGAGACAGAATTTCACTTTTGTTGCCCAGGCTGGAGTGCAGTGGTGCGACCTCTGGTCACTGGAACTTCTACCTCCTGGGTTCAAGCAATTCTCCTGCCTCAGTCTCCCAAGTAGCTGAGATTACAGGCATGCGCCACCACACTGGCTAATTTTTTGTATTTTTAGTAGAGACAGAGTTTCACCGTGTTGGTCAGGCTGGTCTCAAACTCCTGACCTCAGGTGATGTGCCTGCCTCGGCCTCCCAAAGTCTTGGGATTACAGGCATGAGCCACTGCACCAGGCCAATCCTATTGATTTTTATTTCCCAAATAAACATATCTCCTAAATGTCAACTTTCATGATTCATCCTAACATTTTCATATGGGAACTTCTAGAGCATAGAAAGAAAGAGCCAACTGGACTTAAACTCTAGGAATTTAGGAGATGAGGCATAGAAATGCTGATTTCCCAAGACCAGCCTCATTGTCTCCTAAAAAACCTGCCTGGAAAAAGATTCAGGTCCCACTCGTGGTTGTGGTCCTAACTCTGTACCTGCTCTTGAATAAGTCTTTATATCTCTGTGGGCTCCACTGTCTGGATTGGTAAGATAAGAAGATTGGGACTTTCTTGTTCTGGGAGGTCATAGTTATATCTTTGGACTGCCAGAGGTTGGAAGCATAAAATCGAGTTGGCAGCAAACCCTGCTTGTAGTCCCTTGTACCCTGCATCTAGGATAAGATGGAAGGTGTGATGGGGAGAGCTCATAGGGCTGAACTACCAAGGCACAGGTAGCTGTTTCTCTTTCCCTATGCAGTTCATGCCAAGAGGATCAAGGATATAATTAGCTTTGGCATACTAAATATGACTGTTCTTACTTCACCTGGAGCTTCTCCTTTTGTTCCTTAAGCCCATGTGGAAGTTGACATGCCTCCCACCTTCACATGGGTATGCAGAATGCTACAGTAAAACATCAGGTGTTTTGAAGTCCCAGTTTCACCCCTTATTAGTTAGGTGACTGATTCCCAGTTTCCTAATCTGTAAAGTAGACATAATAATGCTTATGTCATGGAGTTGCTGTGAGGAGGAAATGAGATTCTATATAAAATCCACACCAAACAGGACCTGGCTGATCCACATTAACTTCCTTTCCCCACCTCCACTCCCCACCTCTGTTGTTCCCTCATCCAGTGTATACCCACCCATGTCAGTAAAAGCTATTATAAGTTTGCATCCTAGAGGAGTGGATTCACTGGCTAATGACACAAGCTCAGGCATGAAATAGATATGCACTTGGCTGTTTGTGGCTTGAAAACTCTCACCCCTGACATTTTTTCATTATGAGTTTCATCTGAAGAGAGGTCTCAAAAGAATGACCAAAATATGTCTTTCCCTCTGAAGTGGTGGGTGCCTCCAGTTACATTAGATATAATTGTCCTATGTGTGTGCTTGGAGGAGCTTAGCATCCAATGGGTTTGCTCAAATGGCGTTGAGAAGCTCCCTGAAGTTTCAACCTCAGGCTCTCTGATAAATTGATTTTCTCCCACCATTCATTTGTGTTTTGAAGCCCAACTATGCTGTCCCATCTGTCTCTTTTAGAGAAATGTACAACCTGCAACAACCATATACTGTCCCTACCTGCAACAATCATATACTGTCCCTATCTGTATAAAACAGGAGACTGAGTGTAATATATTGGTTAACTCCATATTTAGAGTGGTCCAGCTGTTCACCAACTTCGTGACCTTGAGTAAACTAGTTAGCTCCAATTTCCTTATCTAAAAAAAATGAGGTCAACCTGATAAATTTGTTGTAAAGATTAAATGATTCAATATATATAAAGTGTCTGGTATGTAATAAGTTCTCATAAATAATAATTATTAATAATGGTGATGATCTCTTCTCCACGTGACAAGTGGTCATATCTTAGAACAAAGCCAAAAATGGTGCAGTTAACTGCAACAGAATAGAGTCAGTAGAGAGGAGCCAGTACCTAGAACTTGAATGAGCAATTTCAGAAACATACCCAGCTACTGGTCCTAGGAACACTATCATGAGACACACCATTGTAACTGGAAGGAGACCCAATTGTCTCCTTGAAGGAACCAGATGGAAGATATGGCTATTCAATATGAAAGGTGGCATTCTGCCTATTAATCTCATTTATTTATGTTTCTTTTTTCTTTTTTTTTTTTTTTTTGAGGCCAAGTCTTGCTCTGTCACCCAGGCTGGAATGCAGAGGTGTAATCTCAACTCACTACAGCCTCCACCTCTCTGGTTTAAGTGATTCTCATGCCTCAGCCTCCCCAAGTAGCTGGGACCACAGGTGTGTGCCACCACTCTTGGCTAATTTCTGTATTTTTAGTAGAGACAGGGTTTCACTATGTTGGCCAGGATAGTCTCAAACTCCTGCACTCAAGTGATCCACCAATCTCAGCCTTCCAAAGTGCTGGAATTATAGGCATGAGCCATTGTGCCCGGCCTATTTTTTTTTCCTTTTTTTTTCTTTTTTTTTTTATTTTCAAGGTAGAGTCACACTCACTCTGTCACCCAGGCTGAAGTGCAGTGGCACAGTCTCAGTTCACTGTAACCTACACCTTCCGGGTCCAAGTGATTCTCCTGCCTCAGCCTCCTGAGTAGCTGGGATTACAGGCATGTGCCACCATGCCTGGCTAATTTTTGGTGTTTTTAGTAGAGACAGTGTTTCACCATGTTGACCAGACTGGTCTCGAACTCCTGATCTCAGGTGACCCACCCTGCCTTGACCTCCCAAAGTGCTGGGGTTACAGCTGTGAGCCACCACACCCACCCTATTTATTTATTTTTCTTTGAAAATGTTTTAAAAATAAATAGAGATGAGGTCTTACCCTGTTGCCCTCTTCCTACCAGCTGGGCCAACTGAGCACAGTAAGGTCAGAATGCGTGGAATGATGGGATTCCTGACCATCTTTGCATCATTGTCTTGATGACCATGACCCAGCCATCCCCTGGAACTTCTGCATCACAGCCTTTAGCTCAGTCTGCTGCTGTGAACAGTATATGAAACTTCTATCCGTGATCACTTGGCTCTGCCAGGACTTGGGGTACCTAATGGAGAGGATTTCTTGGAGGAAAAGGCCAAAGAACTGCGCTGGCTTTGACCTCATATCTAAATCCTAAGAGTATACTTGCTTCTGGTTGCCAGAGCCTGAATACTCAGAAAGAATATAGCACAGAACCTGTTGGTAAGGATTCCTCTGGCTTTGGTTTACTCTGCCATGCCAAAAAAAAAAAAAAAAAAAAAAAAAAGCAAGAATCAGGTTGTGTTAAGATTACAAAGGCTTCTCAGCAGTCAGAGCATGCAATCACTGCCCACTCCTGATTAGCTTCAACTTGCTGGACCAGCTGAGGAAAGCCGGGGTATTCACAAGGTCTGAAGTCAGGGAGTTTCATAACCTCGTCAGAATCTAGAAGGATGCGTGGATGGCTGCATTCTACAATGACTCAGGCAACCTGAATACCGAGGGATGCCCTTTGGCTTCTGCATTTAAAGACATTAATTTTTACCAGTGTAAAGGATAAGGGATAGATAAAGATGGGATTCAATGGGAAAAGTTCCCTAGAGGAAGTAGTCCATATCCTCTCTGTCCACTTCTAAGAGCAACCTTCCACCTTTTTTTTTTGAATGAGTAAGTGAGTCTCTCACTCTGTCACCCAGGCTGTAGTTCAGTGGCATGACCTCAGCTCACTGCAGCCTCCACCTCCTGGGTTCCAGCGATTCTCCTGCCTCAGCCTCCTGGGTAGCTGGAATTACAGGCACACACCACTATGCCCAGCTAATTTTTGCATTTTTAGTAGAGATGAGGTTTCGTCATGTTGGCCAGGCGGGTCTCAAACTCCTGACCTCAGGTGATCAGCCGGCCTCAGCCTCCCAAAGTGCTGGGATTACAGGTGTGACCCACCACACCTGGCTAGCTTCCCACTTTTGAACCATTCGTTCTGTGATACCTGAAGTCCTCTACATCTTCAACCTCTTTTTCCTGACATAACTGATGCAGGTTCTCCCCTGAAGACATTATTTCCCCCACTGCCCTTTCCATACTCCATCTACCACAGGACCAGAAACAACATGAGCATTCATCTTACATCCCAATGCCTTCTACAGACCCTTGCTCCTATGCCCTCAAGCAAAAACCTTTCTTCTGTTGAATTTCAGGCTGCCACATTAAACCACAGCCCTCTTCCTTGACCTACTACCATTGTCCTGGCCCTGATCCAACTCTGGTCCCACAATCACCATAAGTGACCAGAATGTCCATGTACATAACCCATCCAACAGCTCCTTGACCTTCTCAACCCTATGACCTCCATGTAACTTTAGTCACCCCCATTCTTGGACGATTCTTGGATCTCATTGGTTGCCTCAAATTACTCCACGTCCAGAAGCTTAAATTCTAGTACCCTATCCTCTTACTTCAACTTTCCGTTTCTCTCACTCCTTTCTGCTTCTAGATTTACTCTTGGATCTTAACAAGACCTTCCTTTGATTTTTCCGTTTTCTTCCAGCCCATGTGACTCTCCCCTATCCAACCTAAATTCTTGGCTCTTCAACTCAATTACTGTGTTGACAAAACTGTCTATTCTTTTGTCCCCTCAACCCTTCATCTAACCCAACTGGAAAAACAGTTGGGCCTTCCATGAAGCAGGTCCCTGGTCATTTCTCTCTCCTATTCTCCCATAGCAATGAACTCCTTCATTCTCTTTCAACTCCCTAGTTCCTCTGTATCACATTCTACCTCCTCTTATAAGATGGTCTCATTTAACACCTTACAAAGAAAATAAAAAGTATTGAAGAGTAATTACGTTAAGTCTCTGTTCCTCAACTCCAGTATGCAAAATTACCTTCATCTGTTCATATCTTTTTCTCTTTCCTCTCATCTAAAGCTAATCCTCTTACCTAAAGCTAATCTAAAACTAGAGCCACCTGTACTCTGAATTTTACCCCGTCTACCTCATCATGGGCCTGATTCCATCAGTTAACTCTCTGGTGTCATTAGCGTCTCTGTCTCTACTTGCATCTCAGAAACTTCTGCCCCAAGTAAGCCCCTGCTCACTGGGCCTTCCCCAGGCCTGGGAAATACCTTCTTTGACCATTTCTTCAGGGGCACCATTGACAGAAGAAAGCCCGAAAAGGTGAATGATTTTTAGGAATGAGAATTTGGAGTTGGGACTTTACTCTTTTTTTTGAGAGAGGGTCTTACTCTCTCACTCAGGCTGGAGTGTGGTGGCACAATCACAGCTCACTGCAACCTCAATCTGGGCTCAGGAGATCTTCCCACCTCAGCCTCCCAAATACCTGGGACTGCAGGCATGAGATATCACATCAGGTTGTTGCCCAATCTGGTCTTGAACTCCTGGGCTCAAGCAATCCTCCTGCCTTGGCCTCCCGAAGTGCTGGGATTACAGGTGTGAGCCACTGTGCCTGGTCTTGGGACTTTAGTTTTTAAAGTACAGGGTTTGATGGGCCATTCCAGCAGAAATGTCAGGTAAGAAGTTTGTAAATGCACACGTTGTCTTTAGGAGAGAGATTAATTCCGGACATACACTGTCTTCCTTACTCTGAGACATCAAAGGCATGTACTTAGGTATTAACTGGGACGGGGAAGTGTCCCTGGGTGTTTCTTTTCCTGGAGTTTTTCCCAAAGGGCCTTTAAGTTTTCAGCATATAAACACATTTATTTCAAAGGCATTTCCATGACTTTGAGGGCATGGATGTTACAACTGAATTTTATCCCAACCTCCACATGTGGAACCAGAAAAAAAATTCTCTGGTCTTATGATTGAACAGGAAATGAAAGACAGTGTCACTCTGGATTCTTATTAGGAATTCCTGTATTTTTACACCATTGGAGAAACATTTAGGGAAAATGTGCAGCCATGTTTTAAAAAGGTTCCCAAAACTCTTGTTAGAGAATAATTTTGCTATTTCTCTGGAGTCACAGCAAACTATTCTAAAGATGCTTCCACCTCTTCTTTTGAGCACCACCTTCTAACATAGTGCATGCTACAATGAAAGTAGGTTGCTGGAGAGGCTGAGAAATGCTGATTTCTTGGGTAGCATGCCTTTGGCCTTTGGTTGAAACTACTCCTTGGAAAGTTATTATATGCCAAATTCCCTCTGATGGATAATTGATTTGTCAATCTCAATTTCTTCATTGTATATTTTAAAATTTATCTTATGTTGTTTTGAACTACCAAAATCAGCACACTCTTTTTGGTGATAACACACTTTGGTTATAAATATCATTGCAAAGCACACTTGAACATTCATCAGAAACTTGAAGATTTTGTTAAACTATGAGGATGACATTCATCAGGATGGCATTCATCAGATTTCGTTAAACTATCAGGATGGCATTCATTGAATATCTGCAATGCAGCTCTGCCAAATGGTCATCTGTCTTCTCTTTGAATCATGAGTCATTATATAGGTAGATGAAAACCTGTAAATAAAAAGATAGATGAGAATTATAAGACTAGAAAAGTCTTTTAAAGATTGCCTACTAGTTTTCAGACAATAAACTATAAAAGCCATTTCAAAGGATAATATTTTATAGTCTATTCCTGTCTCTTTCTCTTTCTTCTTTCCTCTCTTCTCTTCTTCCTGTTCCTTCTCTTTACACAAAACATTTCCTGAGCACCCATAACATGCCAGATGCTATGTTAAGTATGATAAGTATGAATGATGAATGATATAATAATGACCTAGAATCAGATTCTGCCTTTACTTATTTATTTTTGTTTTGTTTTGGTTTGGTTTTGAGACAGAGCCTCACTCTGTCACCCAGGCTGGAAAGCAGTGGCATGATCTCAGTTCACTGCAACCTCCACCTCCCGGATTCAAGCAATTCTCTTCCCTTAGCCTCCTGAGTAGCTGTGACTATAGGCACCCGCCACCACGCCTGGCTAATTTCTTTATTTTTATTTTTAGTAGAGATGGGGTTTCACCATCTCTTGATGGTGAAAAGAGATCATGAGTTGTCCAGGTTGGTCTTGAACTCCTGACCTCAGGTGATCTGGCCGCCTCGGCCTCCCAAAGTGCTGGGATTACAGTCATGAGCCACCGCGCCCAGCCAAGTGTCTGTCTTTAGTACTTTGTTTAGAGGAAAGAGAGGATGTTACTACATCCAGAAACCCAGGTGGGACATCTGTGTTCCTTAACTGCACTGGATGATCAGCAATATTTTGATGGAGGTGATGCCTGAACTCATTCTTTAAAGGACAAGTAGAGTTAGGGGAAGCAGGCAAGGGGAAAAGGGCATTCCAAGCAGAAGAGATATTGTAAGTAACATCATGGAAAACTGAGAGCACATGGTGAAACTGTATAGGTGGCGTGGCTTGAGCAAATTGTATGACTGTGATATAGGAGAGTCCTCATCCCCCCTACTAATGATGACATTTAAGTAAAATAAAATTAGCTCTTATTTTTAACCCTCTACTGTGGTAGAATTCTTAAAAAGCAGAGAAGAATAAAATCATATTCTATGTCATTTAAACAGAACCAAATACAAGGAGAGGAAACTCAAAGGAAAATTTTCATCCATTCAATTCTTTCTTAGTAGTTATTATTTGCTGAGGGCAATGGTTATTAATAGGAATAGTCAAGGAATAATTTCTCGATTATTCTCAGCTGATTTTCCTGGCCGTATTTCATTCAAATCGGAAGAATGTTAATTCCATTTTTCATAAGATAGGAGAGCATGACCATCTGTGTCAAGAAGAAACGAAACCTCAAAGAGTTCCAAGTTAGTTTGGATCAGTTTCAGGAAATCCTGACTTTTATTTGATGTGGCCCATAAGTCCAATTATTATACTCACAAGAAAGGCTCTTCAAAGACTGGCTATTAGCCTCATTTTACATTCAGGGACAGGAAATGACAAATCTTAAAACAAGGACACAGGACTTTTAGAACTGATGTCACTGAGAGTCTCTCTCTCTTATCTTTCTATCCTTCTTTTTGATCTGCTTCCTTCCTCTTTGCCCATTCTTTTTTTTTTTTTTTTTTGGTCTTCCTATTTTTTTTTCTTAATTTATGTCTTATGCCTACCAGTGTTTCCCTAGGTAGTTTAATATTTCTAATGGTGATACTTGTATTTATGACACTTTCCCTAAAAAATATTTCAAATAATTCTTCAGATCATTCACTTCCCAATGATTGTCAAATAAGTTCCTTTTATGGCTTCTTACACACTCCTATGTTTGACAGAGCCACACCTGAAATGGTAGGATTATTGTCTTTGCGTCACTCAGATGCAAGTCTTGCGGAGGATTCAGTCTCTCCCTAGCCCTGCCCTGTGAGATAGTTTTAACAGAAATGTGTATGAAGATGTGCATGGCAGAATTACCAGATCAGCCAGTGACTCAAAGCTAAGATCATGAATTACAGACTCTATATCCAAAATGATCTCAATTGGTTGGAATGCTGGTATGAAATCAATAAGACAAAATTTAAATCAGATGTAAAGGCTGGGTGTGGTGGCTCACACCTGTAATGCCAGCACTTTGGGAGGCCAAAGCCAGCTAATCACTTGAGGTCAGGAGTTCAAGCAGGCTGGCCAACATGGTAAAACCCCGTCTCTACTAAAAATACAAAAATTAGCTGGGTGTCGTGGCACACGCCTGTAATCCCAGCTACTCAGCAGGCTGAGGGAGGAGAATTGCTTGAACCCGGGATGCTGAAGTTACAGTGAGCCAAGATTGCATCACTGTACTCCTGCTTGGATGACAGTGCGAGACTCTCTCAAAAAAAAAAAAAAAAAAAAAAAAAAAATAGGAGGAGACCTGCTAGATCTCAGAATTACAGCAATAGTTTCAGTTGACCTCATCTCCCTCCTACCTGTATTCCCCTCTCTGCCCAGGTCCTTCTGTCCTTGTGAGTTCTGAAATGAGTCCAAACTTCTCCCATCACAGTCCCTTTCTCTAAGTATACAGATTTATCTCTCTATTTGTGATTGAGGTATGGTCAGAGTTGGCTCTATGAGAGTACGATCTGTGTTGCTGCACAGAGTCCTGCACTTAAATGGACCCCATGTTCAGTTTCATGTCTCCTTCTGGAAATTCTTCTTTTCTTTTCTTTTCTTTGTGCTCACTTTGGCAGCATATATACTAAAATTGGAAAAATACAGAGAATTAGCATTGTGTCTGAGCAAGCATGACACACAAATTCATGAAGCATTTCATATTTTTACTTATAAAAAATAAAATTTTTTTAAAAGTTAAAAGTAATTTTATTTAATTGGCAAATAAAAATTATACATATTTATCATATACAAAATGATGCTTTGATATATGTGTACATTATAGAACGGCTAAATCAAGCTAATTAACATATTCATTACTTCACATGCTAATAATTTTTTTTGTGGTGAAGACACTACAAATCTACTCTCTTGGCTATTTTTCAAGTATGCAATACACTATCGTTAACTATAGTTACCATGTTGTGCAATAGATGTCTTGAAACTTCTTGAAATTCTTAACAATTTTTACATTTTTTTTTTAGAGACAGAGAGTCTTACTATGTTGTCCAGGCTGGTCTGGAACTCCTGGACTCAAGCGATCCTCCTGTCTCAGCCTCTCGAGTAGCTGGGTTTACAGATGCAAGCCACCGTGCCTGGCTTTAACAGTTCTTGAATAAAGAGTGTGGCATTTTCATTTTGCACTGAGTTCCACAAATTATGTAGCCAGTCCTCGGTATGGGAAGCATCCTTTTCTTCTCTGAGCAGTTGAAGTTTTCCAAAAGGAAGTTTTAATATGAAAATGAGTATTAAACAAACAAACAAGTTGGCTATGCCAAGAGTTAGCAAAAATAAAATTCCAGATTACAGGTGAATCTCAAAGTGAACTAGCACCAAGCCAAAAATGGAATTAGTCAGCACTGTAGAGACAGTCCATAGCATTTGGCTCCTTTCCACTTCATTTGTAGCTGCCCAAAATGTTAAATAAAGGTGTGCATGTGATCTGAGATGGATTCTGTTCAGCAACAAAACCAAACTGTAGTATCTGTAGGATGCTGGCTATGTTAGGAATAGACCCTACGTCACTGGCCGTAGCTCCATCATCACTGGCTAGGCCCATTTCTGACCCTCTCCTTCTGTTCTTTCAACTCATTTCAGATCTCCGGTGCTCTGGCTTCTTCAGTTTGGCTGCATTTACTTAATATCTGTTTTCTAGTCAACTGAAAAGGTCAGTTTGTTATGCAAACTGGAGAACCCTGGCTTCCTTACTTATTATTAGCAAAATACAAGCTTGCCAGATTTAGCTAATTAAAATGCAGGATCCACAGTTACATTTGAGTTTTAGACAAACAATGGATACATTTTTAGTATATGTTCCATATATTGCATGGCATGTACTTATAGTAAAAAATTATTTATCTTACTTAAATTCAAATTTAATTGAATGTTCAGCCGGGCACAGTGGCTCATGCCTGTAATCCCAGTACTTTGGGAGGCCAAGGCAGGAGGATCACCTGAGGTCAGGAGTTCGAGGCCAGCCTGGCTAGCATGGTGAAACCCCATTTCTACTAAAAATACAAAAAATTAGCCAAGTGTGGTGGAAGGCACCTGTAATCCCAGCTACACGGGAGGCTGAGGCAGGAAAACCGTTTGAACCCGGGAGACGGAGGTTGTAGTGAAATGAGATTGTGCCATTGCACTCCAGCTTGAGCAACAAGAGCAAAACTCCATCTCAAAAAAAAAAAAAAAATTTAATTGAATGTTCTGCATTTTACCTCGGGACCCTGTCATCATGGGTACCCATGGATCATGGGCTGCCCTGAACATACAGGAGATGCCTACTATCTAACTTCCTTGGAGGCCACTGGCATGTCTTCAGTTTTCTTGGGACCAAAACACTCTTGGCCTCATCTGATGTCAAATTCTCTGCTCCTGCAGTTTCTGCCCCCTCTCAAGTTCCTACTTCAACAAGAGAGCAGAAATTACTAACAAATCCTGGGTTTATTGAACAATCATGCCTCTTTCTCAATTTACGTGAACAACTCTTCCCATTTACTCAAGTTCCCTTTCGTAATTCTATTTCCAAGTACCCCCAGAAAAGCAACTGTCACCAGATTTTGCAATAGAGATGTTGACCGGTTTTCTCATCCATATATCTACAGTAGCCACTATATTGCATGGCATACAGTGGAATTCAATTAATGTCTGTTCAGTGATTGAATTAGTTAATTAAAAAGAATATTCCCTATAGGATTTTGTTGGAACAGATAGAACAGAGTGTTCTATTTTATTCCAGAGGGAAGGACCAGGGCCAATAGCATGAACACTTAGGGAAATCATTTTGACTTCAATATCTGGAAACTTTTCTTAGCACCAGAGATCAAAGTGGTGGTGTTGAGAAGTCAAGAGCTTCCTACCCTTGGCAATGTTCAGGAGGAGGTCTAATTTCCACCACTATAGCACTGCTGTCACAGATAGAATTTCTGGACTAGGGGCAGTGAGAATTAATTGTTAAACTACTTCCGAACCTAAGAATCAAGAATGCTAATGCACCCTCTCCACACACACACTTTTATTTTTTCAGCTTAAAAGTTGCACATGTTACTGAATTCTGCTCTTCTGAGAACAAGGACATATAACAGATGCATGCACACGTTAATGATGTGTCAACTCCTTTTTGTTTCAGGCCTTATAGAGCATAAAGACAAAGAGGTGGTTTCTAGTAATGGAGAGTAAAAAGCCCTTAACTTTTCAGTTAATCTTTGATTTATGTTTCTGTGTTTGTGTGTGGCTAGGCTCTCCTTGGCCTTTTCAAAAGGAACATGGCATAACCACTGAAAGTGTGTGGTAACTGACTACATGTTCATGGGGGGAAATCTTACGTTACTCAAAACACAGTAGCTAATGAACACCCTGTGTTAGTCCTTCAACACGAGAGAAAAAAACTATTTGTAGGTGTGTAGGCAAGCACAAACATTCCCCCCAATAACCCTGGAATTCTTATATATCTCACCCTTTTTTTTTTTTTTTTTTTTTTGAGACAGAGTCTCACTCTGTCACCCAGGCTGGAGTGCAGTGGTGTGATCTCAGCTCACTGCAACCTCCACCTCCCAGGTTCAAGCGATTCTCCTGCCTCAGGCTCCCGAGTAGCTGGGATTACAGGGACCCACCACCATGCCCAGCTAATGTTTGTATTTTTTAGTAGAGACAGGGTTTCACCATGTTGGCCAGTCTGGTCTCGAACTCCTGACCTCAAGAGATCTGCCCGCCTCGGCCTCCCAAAGGGCCGGGATTATAGGCATGAGCCACCACGCCCAGCCTCAGCATTCTTTTAATGTAATATGTGAGGGAAAGGGAGAGATGTTTGGGGTGAAGTAATTGTGCATATTTGAGCAGCATATGCTGTGTATGAGATGGGGGTAGGGATATAGAAAGGTATTGTGGGGAGGGGACAAGACGTGTGATGTCCACGGGGCTATGGTGGAGAGTTTATGATAGCTTAGCATGTTGTGTGCCTGTGAAGGCTGAGTGGAGGCCGCTGTCACAGGCTGTGTGTGTGTGCAAGTGTGTGTGCACACATCCATGAGTGTATGTATGCATGTGCATGCAAGAATAAAGATGGTTGATGGAAACCAAGTGTCTTTGGTGGGTAGGATGGTGGGCAGAGTGTATATATGTGTAAGTGGTCGGGGTTTATATGAGGGTGAAGGTGCGAAGTGTGGTAACAAGTCCATGGGGAAAATCTTATGTTACCCAAAACACAGTTTTGAGTAAGAGAAGTTTGAGTTTTATAGAAGAGAAATAAGTCCATGTGAAAGGACTGAGCACAAGTGCGTTTGTGTTTTTGTGTATGAAAGAAACTGTTGGTGGCAGCTAAATGTGAGGTATGGATAAAGTGGTAGGGACAAAGCCTAAATGTATATAACAGGGTATTGTGGGAGTGAGGATTGGCTGTAGTGTGTGTATGAGTGTGTACAGAAGTGAACAGAGCGTGTGTGAGCGAGAGAGACAGAGTGAGAGGCAGGTAGCTTTGGGAAATGGGTGCTTATTTATGGATGGTGTATGTTTTTGAAGAGACAGTGGTGTATGGACAGGTTATATTTTTATGTTTGAACAAAATGTGACAGAGAAAGTGTGTACGTGAATTTAGGTCAGAGTATTCAAGTAGCGGATGGAGCCCTAGTGCGTGGTCCGGTGGTAGACCAATGCATACATGTTTGTGGCAATTGTGCTTGTTTGGCAAATGTGTGTGTGGTGTAGGCCCTATGGTGATGGTGAGTGAGACCCAGAAAAAGGAAAGCCAAGTCACCATTGTGCAGTTTTTCTGTCTGACCTGCTTATCCTGTTTCCATTGTCTCCAGAGACCAGGAAAGTATACTAAGTGCAGGTTCAGAGCAAGCTGATTGTGAATAAAAGAAGACCTTTAGTCTCCTCCCTGTGGATTAGTCATGCCTAAAAGACAGGAAGACAGTGAGGTGCTAACACAGTTCTTCCTCAGCTGTGCCCTGGGTATGGCCTTCCATGTGCTCTCTAACAGCCCAGGGGAAAAGGGTACACCCAGGATGTATCCACCCTCAGGGCTTTGTGCCGCCATCCTCTCAGCATCCCCGAGTCCCAGCCATGTGACACACAGGCCTCTTTGCTTACATGCAGTATTAATATCTCATTCACTTCTGTCCCAGAAATTTGTAGACCCATGGAATGTTAGATCTGGAAAGACCGTCAGAGGTGCTCTAGATAGTGGTTCTCATCTGGGATAATGGGGGAAAGGACAGTGGCTATAACAGAATCTGAGAATTTGATTGAAAGTGGGGATGACAGGGTGGTTCAAATTCTAGGGAGCTTTAAACCACGTAATGGGGGAAATGATAAATATGCCACCTGAGTTTCAATGAAAACTGAAAGATGAGCAATCATGACCTTTACAAGGCACTGTGAAATACACGTTTATAAGAGAATAATTTTATAATAGATAATGGACTAAAAATATCAACTGATATAGAAAAACGTTTTAATGCATCCATGTGTGTCTTAAGAAGAGACACTGGTCTTCTCAAATTATGAAGCTGTATGCTTAAGAAATAGGAAATCTGCCAGGCGTGGTGGCTCACACCTGTAATCCCAACACTTTGGGAAGCCAAGGTGGGTGGATCACTTGAGGTCAGGAGTTTAAGACCAGCCTGACTAACATGGTGAAACCCGGTCTCTACTAAAAATACAAAAAATTAGCTGGGCGTGGTGGCGGGCATCTGTAATCCCAGCTAGTCAGGAGGCTGAGGCAGGAGAATTGCTTGAACCCAGGAGGCGGAGGTTATAGTGAGCCAAAATTGTGCCATTGTACTCCAACCTGCGTGATGAGAGAAACTCCTGTCTCAAAAAAAAAAAAAAAAAAAAGAAAGAAAGAAATAGGAAATCTTCCATCCTTTTAGAGAAAATAATTTACTGAGTCTTTTAACAAACCTGTCATTTCCTCTGCCCTTTCTTTGATCCCAAGGTTTTTCCTCTTACTGCTTAAAAAGTAGAGCAATAAAAAAGAACCCATGATTTATATTTTATTGATTTAATTTTTTTTAATTTTTAATTTTGTGGGTACATAGTAGGTGTATATATTTATAAGGTACAGGAGATGTTTTGAAACAGGCATGCAATGTGAAATAACCATATAATGAAGAATGGGGTATCCATCTCCTAAGCATTTACCCATTGAGTTACAAACAATCCAATTATACAAACAATCCAAATATACTCTGTTATTTTAAAATATACAGCTAAGTTATTATTGACTATAGTCACCTTGTTGTGCTATCAAATAGTAGGTCTTATCTATTCTTTCCTAATTTTTTGGTGTCCATTTACCATCCCCACCTCCCCTGCACTTCCCCTGCACTACCTTTCCTAGCCTCTGGTAACCATCCTTTTACTTTTTATGTCCCTGAGTTCAAATATTTTGATTTTTAGATCCCACAAATGAGTGAGAACATGTGATGTTTGTCTTTCTAAGAACTTGTAATTCAGAATCAAAGAGATCTCTCTTTAAATCTTGGGTCCATCTCTTACTGTATGACCCTGGAAAAATTGCTTAACCGCTCAGAGTCTCAGCTTTCCCATCTATAAAACAGTACAATACTGACTATATATAAAAATTAAATAGTATGTATATACTAAATGTATGGCCCAGAGCAGGCCATAGGCAAATGTGTGCCCCATTTCCTTCTTCAGCAGATGCTTTTACCTCTACCTGTTGTGCTGACAAGTACCATTTGTCCAGTAGAGTCAATGAAGGCAGAAAACACCCCAAACTTCATCCACCAGGGGAACCCAGAAGGACCACGAATAGGATGAGATGAGTGAGGTGTTTTCCTTGGGCACAGAATTTAAGGAGCTATCAAAGAAATCAGTAATCAAGAGAAATATGTAATGTATTTTTATTTTTATTTTTATTTTGAGACAGAGTCTTGCACTGTCACCTGGGCTGGAGTGCAGTGGCGCGATCTCGGCTCACTGCAACCTCTGCCTCCCAGGTTCATGTCATTCTCCTGCCTCAGCCTCCCAAGTAGCTGGGAGTACAGGCGCCTGCCACCATGCTCTGCTAATTTTTTTTTTTTTTTTTATTTTTAATAGAGACGGGGTTTCACCGTATTAGCCAGGATGATCTCGATCTCCTGACCTTGTGATCCACCCGCCTCTGCCTCCCAAAGTGTTGTGATTACAGGCGTGAGCCACTGTGCCCGGCTAATGTAATATTTTTAAAAATAAAAATTAATGCTTTGGGTGATTAACATGTTCTAAAATTAGTGGAAATAGTTGTACAACTATATGAATATACTAAAAACCACTGAATTGTACATGTTAAACAGATGAATTTATGATATGTGAATTATATCTCAATAAAGCTGTCATTTAAAAGCTAATATAAAAAATCATGATAAATTAAATGTCAAAATTTTAATGAATGTAAGGATCAAGCCAGAATCTACCCAAACCCAAGGACACCAGATTCCAGATCTCAGGACCACAAACACTACTTGAGAAAAGTGTGAGAAGGAAAAAGAAGAGACAACATACAGTGAGAAAAAAAGAACATACTTTCTGTTTCCTTCTTGCAGTTTTTTTTTTTTTTTTTTTCTGAGACTGAGTCTTGCTCTGTTGCCCAGGCTGGAATGCAGTGGCATGATCTCGGCTCACTGCAACTTCCACCTGCTGGGTTCAAGCGATTCTCCTGCCTCAACCTCCCGAGCAGCTGGGATTATAGGCGCACGCCACCACGCCGGCTAATTTTTCTAGTTTTAGTAGAGAGGAGGTTTCACCACGTTGACCAAGCTGGTCTCCAACTCCTGACCTCAAGTGATTCGCCGACCTCGGCCTCCCAAAGTGCTGGGATTACAGACGTGAGCTGCCACGCCCGACCCACAAAGACATTTTAAAGCAGTAATATCTGAAGTGGCTTTTAAACCTTGTTTTATGTGTCCTGTGCGGTGTAATCTCTTCCAATAACTCCCTGCTCTTTAAATGAAGACTATGTGTACGTGGAAGCCAGGGGAAGGGCTGAGTTTCACGTGTAGATTGACTTGCTCAGGATGGAAAATGGAACAGAGGAAGCAGAAGCTCAGGACGCAGAAGAGGGTCTGAGATGTAAGCCCCCTGGACTGTCCAGACACCCAGCAGTGGTCTCTGGACTCCTGCCAGCCATGGAATTAGGAGGGTTGAGGCTGTTTTATCTCTAGCTCTCAAGGATCAAAGAGGCCGTATCTGAGATCCAGGTTAAGAGTAGATGTAAATCCTGTTTGGAATGTTTTTGTGATCTCCGTGGAGGAGAGGTGGAGAATCTTGCCAGTACATTCCGTTTATATCTAAAGGGGCAGTTGGAGGAAGGAAGAATAGATTGGATTGATACCAACCATTGCTTCAACAGACTCGTCCAAATGCTTGGGAGTCCAGTTCTCTGAGGTCCATATCTAACTTTGTTATTTGATATATTTCAAATATGTCACACTCAGGAAATTAAAACCTGTATCAAGTTGAATATCTGAGTTAGATAGATAAGTTTCTTACTATCTAAGATGTTCCAATGTAAGAGTAGATGTCTGCCATTTTACCTTGTATATGTGAGTCTCTTCTTTCCACCTGATCCCACATTAAAGATTTCCCATTGGGGCCGGGCGCAGTGGCTCACACCTGTAATCCCAGCACTTTGGGAGGCCAAGGCGGGCAGATCACGAGGTCAAGAGATTGAGACCATCATGGCCAACATGGTGAAACCCCGTCTCTACTAAAAATACAAAAATCAGCTGGGCATGGTGGTGTGCACTTGTAGTTCCAGGTACTCGGGAGGCGGAGGCTGGAGAATCGCTTGAACCTGGGAGGTGGAGGTTGCAGCGAGCTGAGATCACACCACTGTACTCCAGCCTGGGTGACAGAGCAAGACTCCATTAAAAAAGAAAAAAAAAAAAAAGATTTCCCACTGGGAAATGATAGTTTAATGTGAACCACAACAGATTTTATAGTTTCATAGGATGGCATGTAACTGGTTACTGGTTTTTTGATCCTTCTTTCATGTTAATAATCACTTTTATTCCCAGAACTTTTTGGTCATACCTTATATTCGTTTTACTTTGAGCAACTCTCAAAAACACTCATTCCAGCTCAAATCAGAAACTCCAAAGGTAGGTCTTGGCATACGGGGTTTTTTGTTTGTTTGTTTTTTGTTTTTTTGAGACAGTTTCACTCCTTCACCCAGGCTGGAATACAGTGGCTCAATCTCAGCTCACTGCAACCTTTGCTGTCAGGTTCAAGCGATTCTCCTGCCTCAGCCTCCTGAGTAGCTGGGACTACAGGAGCATGCCAGTACGCCCAGATAATTTTTGTACTTTTAGTAGAGATGGGGTTTCACCATGTTGGCCAGGCTGGTCTCGAACTCCGGACCTCAGGTGATTCGCCCGCCTTGGCCTTCCAAAATGCTGGGATGACAGGCACCAGCCACCGCACATGGTTGGGATAATTATTTTTTAAAAGCACCCAGGTTATTCTAATGTTCTAATTCAGTTGAGAATTGCAGAAACTGAATCATTGGAGGCATGTGTGTTTTGGAAAATCCTTATCTCCTCCTACCAGTTCAGATTTGTTTACTAAAGTAAGAGTTAAGATGGTCTAATTCTATGGATTGAATAATTCATTACTTTTTATTTTAAAAGTTTTTTCCACAGGTAAAAATCATATTTTTATTTGAGTCACCAGGAGAAAGACTCACTTGTGGTTAGAGTCAAACGTTCAGAATCACGAGCACAAGACCATGAAGGAAGGGACCAAAACAGACCAAAATAAGAGACAACAGGCCGGGCTCGGTGGGTCATGCCTGTAATCCCAGCACTTTGGGAGGCCAAGACGGGCAGATCACGAGGTCAAGAGATTGAGACCATCCTGGCCAACATGGTGAAACCCCGTCTCTACTAAAAATATAAAAAGTTAGCTGGGCGTGGTGGCGGGTGCACCTGTAATCCCAGCTACTCGGGAGGATGAGGCAGAGAATTGCTTGAACCCGGGAGGCGGAGGTTGCAGTGAGCCGAGATCACGCCACTGCACTCCAGCCTGGGCGACAGAGTGAGACTCTGTCTCAAAAAAGAAATAAAAAATAAAGAGATGACAACCCCTTATAAAAAGATGAATGAATGGCTACACACACACCCACATCCACACACATATGTGGTCATATGGTCATTTTTGTTTCTTTTTGAATACAGGTTTCTGGGGTCATATGTTCTTTTGTTTCTTTCCAGCTATTAAAAAAAAAAAGCTTCAACGTGTATATATGAGAGGAAAAGGCAGAAATTAAGCAATAAAGTAGTTTTCCCTGGAGGGACATGATGTGGCCAAAACAGGAAGCAGTGTTGGGAGAATTTGCTTTGCTTATCCCTTGGGCTTCTTGCCTTTCATTATTTGCATTTTATACTCTGTTTTTCCCCTTTCCATCAAAGCACAACCTAAGGAATGCAAATTTATAAATTAACATATTAATCCTGAAGTACCCTGATAACTTAGTTCCTAAAAATAAAACAATAATAATTTAAATTACTCCACTGGGGCTCAGTAATTTCATTTATTTATTTGCTCATTAAATAAACATATTATTAGGTACCTATTGTGTGCCCATACTGTTCTAAGCACTGGGGATGCAAAAATGGACAAGAGAGTCCCTGACCTCAGGAAAAATCGACAAGGCAACATACAATATACTGTGTTGCAAGTTAGGGAAGAAGTAAGCAAGCACTCTGAATGCACACTGAAGGGCATTTAACTGAATCTTGGTGGTTGTGAAAGTGTTAGAAAGCGTCTAAGCTGAGACTCAGTGGATGAGAAGGACTTATCCAAATGAAGATAAGACACAAGAGAATTGTAAGTGCAAAGGTCAAGAGAAAACCACAGAACAAAATCAAACAAAAAACACCGAAGGATCTATAACTACTTTCATGTGACTATAGCTTAAAATTCAAGATGGGTAGTGATTAGATATGAGGCTGGACAGGTAAGCACAAGTTTGATTTTGAAGGGCCCTGTATATCACATTATGGAGTTTGGACTTTATCCAGGTAGGGTATCACTGAAAGATTTTAAAAGTCACCAAAATGGTTAAAATTAAGATTGACAACACCAAGACCTGATGAGGATGTGGAGTAAACTGGAATTCTGATATACAATACCTACAAATGCTGTATGACCCAGCAATTCTTCTGTAAGGTTCTATATTGAACAGAGTACTTGTGTCAACCAAAAGATGTACACAAAAATGTGAATGACAGGTTTGTTCATAATATCTAAAAATCTGGAAATGACCCAGAGAGCCACCAATGGTCAAAAGCATTAAAAAATTGAGATGTATTCATAGAATGAGATATTACATAACAATTTTAAAAAATGAATTACTTCTACATGCCACATACTGGATGAATGTTACGGATATCATTATCATTATTATTATTATTATTATTATTATTAAGAGAAGGTCTTGCTCTGTTGCCCATACTGGAGTGCAGGGGCGTGATCTTGGCTCACTGAAACCTCTGCCTCCCAGGCTCAGGTGATCCTCCACCTCAGCCTCCCAAATAGCTAGGACTACAGGCACATGCCACCACACTCAGCTAACTTTTTGTATTTTTTATAGAGACAGGGTTTCACCAAGTTGTCCATACTGGTCTTGAACTCCTGGACTCAAGCAATCTGCCCACTTTAACCTTCCAAAGTACTGGGATTACAGGCATAAGCCACTGCACCCAGCCTACAGACATAATGTAGAGTGAAAAGGTCATACACAAAAGAATATACTGTATGATTCCACTAACGTAAATTTTTTAAGTCATAGATCTTTAGTCTGTAGTGACAGAATTCAGACTTGTAGTCACCTTGAGGTCAGAATATGACTCAAATGGGGGCATGAGGGAGCTTTCTGGAGTGCCAGAAATGTTCTATATCTGGATCTGATGTATATATCTAAAAATACATCAAACCATGTATTTAAGATGTAGACACTTTACTATGTGTAAGTTATACCTCAATACAAGTTGAAATAAAGGGGGGAGTATTACATTTTAGAGTGACCACTCTAGTTGTACAACAGACTGGAAGTGATGAGAAAAATTAGCATTTATCTCAGTAAGAGACAGTGGGGCCTAAAATAAGGGGTGCGCGAATTTTGCACATAAAGGGTAAGTAAAAGGAAACTTGGTATTTCTTGTGTGTGGTAGACGAAGGAGAGGGAAGAGTTAAGAGTGATTCAGAGGATTCCGGCTTAGGCAACAGGGGGTAGGGGGGGGGGGTAGGGGGAGGAAGGTGAGGTGAGGACATGCACTGAGATGGGGAACACAGCGGGTGGAACAAGCTAGAGGTCATATTCAGTAACTGAGAAACACTCTGGGAAGGGGAAGAACTGGGTGTGGCCACATAGACCATCCACTCTCGCCCCCTGGGCTAATGAGCTGTTCATAATCTCAATTTGAGTCACCTGCTTTTTATTGGCACTGGAAGGACAGGCTCCAGCCAGTCAGAGTGGCTGGGGGAAGTAATAACGAACCACTGTCACCTTATGAATGAGAATCTGGTTTGAAAACAAAGTTTGTGAAAAATAAAAACGGATTTAAAGCAATGGCTCTCAAGTATCCTAAATGCCAGGAAATGGAAAAGTAAAGGCAGATTATGCCAGAGGAAATAAGTATCCTTACCGTCTTTAGCCACGTGATGAGGAACACAGCTCTTGGGCCTTGGAGAATGCATTAATGTGGTTGTGTGGAATGAGGGGTATTGGGGAAAGGCAAGAGCACTGGGGCCCTACAGACACAGGTTCAAATCCTGTCCCACTGCTTATTTATATTATGAATGAGGGAAAGTCAGTAAATGTCTGTAGTCGCCATTTCTTTATTTGTAAAATATAGCAAATAATGCCCACCTTTCAGGTGTGATGTGGAAGAAATTAATTAATTATAGCTATTGAATATATGGGTTTCCCTTCCCACAAAGTGTGTCTCCCATGTGAAAGTCATATAATCAGTGATCAAGGGTAAAATGGCCTTCTCAGAGCACTTTACCAAATACCACTGTACCTTCTGTTAATTGGTTTTCAAAATCGTATTTTGCAACCTTTCCTGACAATTGCGTACATAATCATTGTCTTCCTGTAATGCATGGTACAAAAGAAGCAATTCTTAAGAGTTATGGGAAGTCTCTTTATCTTGTCTATTCCATCTCTGATCTCTCATCTTTCTCTCACTAAAACACAGTTAAAAATTGCTGCAAGGATAATGCAGTATACCCAGGTAACAAACCTGCACGTGTACCCCTTGAATCTAAAATAAAAGTTAAAAAAATAAGGAATAGGCTGGGCACGGTGGCTCACGCCTGTAATCCCAGCACTTTGGGAGGCCGAGGTGGGTGGATCATGAGGTCAAGAGATCGAGACCATCCTGGCCAAGATGGTGAAATCCCAGCTCTGCTAAAAATACAAAAATTAGCTGGGCGTGGTGGCGGGTGCCTGTGGTCCCAGATACTCGGGAGGCTGAGGCAGGGGAATTGCTTCAACCAGGGAGGCAGAGGTTGCAGTGAGCCGAGATCACACTTCTGCATTCCAGCCTGGTGACAGAGTCAGACTCTGTATCAAAAACAAACAAACAAACAAACAAAAACGAAGGAATACAGAAAGAAAATATCTTTTTTTTTTTTTTTTTAAAGAGTTGCTGTATGGTAACCAGAGACTGAATAAAGGGCTTTATTGCTAGTAGTTTAAAATCATCCATTGGCAAATGTATTAGAGTTAGGATTAGTTTGGCCGCATTTAATCAAAAGCCCTAAAACAATAGTGGCTCAAAAATACAGAAATGTGTTTCTCTGTCAAGTAAAAGAAATCAAGAAGTAGGTATTCCTGGCTTGGCTTGGCAGCTCTGTGGTAACAGAAGGGACTTAAGCTACTCTATTTCTATCCACCATCTAAGCACATGGTTTCCAACCTCAAGGTACCTCGTGGTTCAAGATGGCAGCCGCAGCTTTACCCATCTCATCTTAGTTGCAAGCCAGAAGGAGAAGAGGCAGAAGAGCAATAAGGGTACTACCAGATAAGGCAGTTTTCTTTGCATGGTTTTTATGAAAGTTCTACAAAACATTTCATTGACCACATTACATTTCATTGACCAAAACTGGCTTCAAAGAAAGTTAAAAAACATAATTCCAGATGGTAAGATGCCCAGACAAAAATCCACATTCTGTTACTAAGGAAGGAGTAAAGAATCCGTGTTGAGGTAGGCAACTAATACTCTCTTCTCAAGGGTTTTATTCATCCAACAAGTATGTATTATATAACTTTTATTTAGCACCAGACCCTATTCCAGATATTGAGTTTTCATCAAGAAAAAAAAAGACAAATTCTTATCTTTATAGAGCTTACATTCTACTGAAATAATAATAGATAGCATTTATTAAGTGATTATTCTATGCTAGGCAGAGTTTTAAGAATTTTACTTCTGGCACGACACAGTGGCTCATGTTTGTAGTCGCAGCACTTTGGGAGGCTGAAACAGGAGGATCACTTGAGGCCAGGAGTTTGAGACCAGCCTGGGTAACATACTAAGACTCCATCTTTACAAAAAAATGAAAAAATTACCTGGGGATGGTAGGATGCACCTGAGGTCCTAGCTCTTTGGAAAGCTGAAGCGGGAGGATTGTTTGAGCCCGGGAGTTCAAGGCTGCAGTAAGCTATGAGTGTGCCACTGCACTTCATTCTGGGCAACAGAGCGAGACCCTGTCTCAAAAAAAAAAAAAAAAAAAGAAAGAAAGAAAAAGAAAAAAGAAAAGGGCTAGACGCGGTGCCTCACACCTGTAATCCCAGCACTTTGGGAGGCTGAGGTGGGTGGATCACCTGAGGTCAGGAGTTTGAGACCAACCTAGCCAACATGGTGAAACCCCATCTCTACTAAAAATACAAAAACTAGCTAGACGTGGTGGCAGGCACCTGTAATCCCAGCTACTCGGGAGGCTGAGACAGGAGAATCACATGAACCCAGGAGGTGGAGTTTGCAGTGAGCTGAGATTGCGCCATTGCACTCCAGCGTGGGTGACAGAGCAGGACTCTCCATCTCAAAAAAAAAAAAAAAAAAAGAAGAAGAAGAATTTTATTTGTATTAATTTATTTGATATTTGCAATAATCCTTTGGGATAGGTACCATTATTACCCATATTTTGCAGATAAGGGAAACTGAGACATAGAGAAGTTAATTTGCCCAAATTGATACATGTCATAACTAATAGAACCAGAATTTAAATTTAAATTCAGATAGTTGAACTCCAGAGTGCATGCTTTTAACTTCTACCCTATATTGCCTCTCCACAAGTTCCCTATAGGTTTCATTTGCTTTCTCTTCTGGGCATAAATAATTGTATGTATGCTTTGGGGGCTTAACTAGTTGGGCCTAGTTCTCCAACTTTTGAACTGGGTGAAACTGGGGCAGTAGAAGGCTGATGCATGGCTACACGTCCTATCAGGAGTGAATGGGAGAAAGTTGCCGTATACAGAATGTAGGAAACTATTAGGATCCTTACTGACTTACAGTGCTGCTTAGATGCTATAGCAAGTAGGAAGTGTCCTCCTTCAGTTTTTGAAGAGCCATTGCTTGAATTGAGGCCAATTACGGCATCACTAGTTGCTCAGTCCAGAAACCTGGACATCATCTCTGGTTCTTCCTACTCCTTCACTCCCACGTATAATCAATTAGTCCTTTTGATTGAACTTCCTAAACATTTCTAGAATTTTCAGCTTATCTCCATCTCCATTGTCGCATCTCCAAATTCATGACATTACCATCTTCGATTGTGTAAATCAGTTGTCACACATGTGGTGTTCCTGCCTCCAATCTAGTCTTTTTGGGTCCATTCTTTGCACTGTAGCCAGAGGATCTAATACCCAAAGCTGATCTCATCCCATCCTACTTAAAACCCTTCAATGACTCCATATTGCCCTCAGAATAAAGTCCAAATTCTTACGTTTACAAAGTCTGATTTACAAAGCCTTGTATTCCCAAAGCAGGCTGAAAGACTGTTGCAGGTTGAGTTTCCCGGGAAGCAGAGTCAGATGGAGATTAGCAGGAGGAGATTTCTTAGGGAGTCTCCTTGGTGTCACGCTGTGAAGGGGAGAGGAATGAAGCAGAATGGAATAGAGAAAGAAGCTGAACTATAATACAGTCTCAGTGGAGGCCTCAGCTGCAATCATATCTCCATCTGAAACTGGGATGACCATCAGAATCATCTCAAATTGGGGTGAGAGGACTGGGTCTTTATAGCCCCATATTGATCCGTCATTGGATGTGGGTTGCCCTAGGAAGGGAGCATAACCCTGGATGAGGCTATTTACTCATTCTGCAGTCTCTTATGCTAACTCCAAGCCCTTTTTAGAACAATGACCCAAATTCAATGCTTCCAGGTGCCACACCCTTGAATACTCAGGACCTCTCACTTAATTTTCCCAGTACACTGGGGAGGGTAGGATTGAGAGAGGCTGATGCCCTCAGGCTCATCCTCCCCATTCAACTGCCTCTTACTTCCCACACTGGACCCTTGGCTTTTTTTATGAGGGTTGCATCTTCCAGGTTCCTGGGTCTGGCTGTCAGAGGTTTCTTTCCCTGAGCCTCCTCTTACCCATCACAAACAGGTATCATTTCAGGAAACTTCCCAGGAACTCACGTAGTAGCTGAGTTTCCTTTTTCCTTCTATGCTAGTCAGTCCAATTCTTATTCTCTTTAGATAGCAAAATAGCTCTTATATTAACCTTCACTGATCTCAAATTGATCCAAAAATTTTGGGTTTTTAAATTTTGTTTTATTTTGTTTTCAGACAGGGATCTCGCTCTGTCACCCAGGCTGTAGTGCAGTGGCGCAGTCACGGCTCACTGCGACCTCAACCTCCGGGACCCAAGTGATCCTCCCACTTCACCCTCCCAAATAGCTGGGATTATAGGTACATGCCACCACTCCCAACGAATTTTTGTACTTTTTGTAGGGATGACGTTTCGGTTTTACCATGTTGCCCAAACTGGTCTGGAGCTCCCGGGCTCAAGCGATCCTCCTGCCTCAGGTTCCCAAAGTGCTGGGATTACAGGCGTAAGCCACTGTGCCTGGAGGCTGATCCAAAAGTTTTATGGTAAAATTCTATGCTCTGAGTCCCTGAACTTCGCCGAGGCTGGAGTGCAGTGAGGCGATCTTGGCTCACTGCAAGCTCCACCTCCTGGGTTCACGCCATTCTCCTGCCTCAGCCTCCCGAGTAGCTGGGACTACAGGCGCCCGCCACCTCGCCCGGCTAAGTTTTGTATTTTTAGTAGAGACGGGGTTTCGCCGTGTTAGCCAGGATGGTCTCGATTTCCTGACCTTGTGATCCGCCCGCCTCAGCCTCCCAAAGTGCTGGGATTACAGGCATGAGCCACCCCGCCCGGCCAACTTTGCCCTTATTTTTTAAAGCCCAGTGTTTTTTTTCTCTTAAGCATCAGGCTTGTGAAGTTGAAAACCATGACTTTCAAGATTATTGTTTCTTACAAAAGTCTACTTGAAGGCTCAAAATGCAAAAATTCAACTCGTGTGTATGTGTGTGTATATACAAAATTCATTTCCTGTTCTTGGATAGTGGGGAGAATGATCTGAGTAAAAGAAAAAAAAAAAAATCCAGCCAGGCATGGTGGCTCAGGCGTGTAGTCCTTTGGGATCAGGCTTGTAATCCTTTGGCATTTTGGGAGGCCGCTGCAGGCGGATCATCTGAAGTCGTCAGGAGTTTGAGACCTATCTGGCCAACAAGGTGAAACCCCATCTCTACTAAACATACAAAAATTAGCCAGACATGGTGGCACGTGTCTGTAGTCCCAGCTACTCCAAAGGCTGAGGCAGGAGAATCGCTTGAACCCAGGAGGCAATGAGCCCAGATCATGCCATTACAGTCTTGCCTGGGTGACACAGCCAGACTCTGTCTCAAAAAAAAAAAAAAAAAAAAAAGAAAGAAAAGAAAGGAAGAAAAAACAACATTGTTTCAAATCAAATTTACTCTGCTATACACAGGAACCTTCTCTGTCTCATTCTACCTTCTCCCTGCCTCTTGCTCCCTGGGATTGTCTCCCAAATAAATTACCTGTATCCATTTCTCCGACTTAAGTTCTGCCTTCAGGGACGCTCAGAGAAGGGAATTACATTCCTCGTTAATTCCTGAGCATTCCCCAGGGTATTGCTTCATGTGTGTTCCAGAACAGGATCTTCAAGATCTTACATGCAGTTACCCCCTGAACTTCCCACCCTGCAAACTCTGCTACCTACAACTCTCATTAGATTCTGGCTGAGCCACTGACCGCAGGGTTCTTTCTTGGAGATTACATACCTGCTACTGTCAGTAGACCTTCAAGGTAAGGGATACTCTTCCAAAATGGAAACACTTTTTGGAAATTGTGTAATTTACCATGGCTCAGAGGAGATCTGTCTATACATTTTAATGGGATTTGACTAATGGTTTGAGGATCTTGGCAGGGTCACACAATAATGATTATAACCATCACACAAGTCCAAATCTGTCCTGGGGTTTCTTCCTGGCAAGGCCAATTCTTGGCTCCTCATGTACTGCCTCCATGGTAGGAGGGTCAGTTCAAACCCTCTCTCTGGAATTACGGCTGGTACCTCCACATCCCAGAGTTCAGGCCAAACTGGCCCTCAGCCCTCAGAAAGAAGGGTTGTTTTTTCCTCCTACTTTATTCTAAAACCCTTATAAGCCCTCCATGTTCTCCGTTGTTTGTTTGTTTGTTTTTTGGTTTTTGTTTTGTTTTGTTTTGGTTCAAAAAAGATATCTTTTTTCCCCAGATAATTGTTGGTGGGATGTACATTACTTGCAGAGAAATTAACCCATAGGCATGTGGTCTGGTTCTATGGAACCAACAAGACGCCAACACACAATATCTATAATCAACACATTCTCTAAATCTTGTATAAAATGTCATATTTAGGCAATCAATGTCCAGTTTGGGTTAAGTCTGATAGTTTCAACATCTGGCTCATCTCTGAGTCTACGTAAAACTTAGCTTGGTTCCTTTTCAGTCTCTTTTTATTGAATATTCAATATTTTAGGGTCCAGTCTCAGACTTTGTTACAAATATATATTAAAGAAGGTGGAAAGTTGGACAATCTTTGGTTAAAAGTGACAGAAATCTGACTTATACTAGCCTAAGCAGAAAAGGAGAATTTGTAAGCTCATGTAATAAAATCATGGTAAAGAGAGGAATGATGAGACTGGGTGCAGTGGCTCACACCTGTAATCCCAGCACTTTGAGAGGCCAAAGCAGGGGGATCACAAGGTCAAGAGATCGAGACCATCCTGGCCAACATGGTGAAAACCTATCTCTACTAAAAATACAAAAATTAGCTGGGCATGGTGGCGAGTGCCTGTAGTCCCAGCTACTCAGGAGGCTGAGGCAGGAGAATCACTTGAACCCAGGAGGCAGAGGCTGCAGTGAGCAGTGAGCAGAGATTGCGCCACTGCACTCCAGCCTGGCGACAGAGCAAGACTCCGTCCCAAAAACAAAACAAAACAAAACAAAACAAAAAAAAAAAAAAAGAAGAGGAATGATGTTTGTCCTAAGGGTCCCTGGAGCAAAGCAGTTGAATGCTTTTAGTACACGCTCCTGTCCTATCTCTCATCTCACTCCTTTACTCTTTATTAACTTTATTTTTTCACACTTCTCCAGTGATGCTGAATGGTAGTTGTGGTCTTACGGCTTTTTGGTTCTTGTATTAAAAATATTTTTAGACTGTGCACAGTGGCTTATGCCTATAATCCCAGTACTTTGGGAGGCCAAGGTGGGAGGATCGCTGGAGCTCAGGAGCTCAAGACCAGCCTGGGAATTATAGTGAGACCCCATCTCAAAAAAGAAAAAAAAAGTTAAATACATATATATGTCTCTTTTATTCACAGTCATTTTTTTTACAATCATTTTTCTCATTTTGGTTATTCATTTCTTTATATAGCTCCAGATTTCCATCTGATATCATACTCCTTCTGCCTGAAGAACTTCCTTTAGCAATTCTTAATGTGTACGACCTCTGGCAATAAATTATTTCAGATTTTGCTTATCTGAAAAAAATCTTTATTTTTGAAAAATATTTTGTATAAAATTCTGGGCTTACAGTTTTTTAAAATTATTATTTCTTTCTTTTTATTCTTTATTTTTTGAGATGGAGTTTTGCTCTTGTCACCCAGGCTGGAGTGCAGTGGCATAATCTTGGCTCACTGCCACCTCCACCTCCCAAGTTCAAGCAATTCTCCTGCTTCAGCCTCCTGAGTGGCTGGGATTTACAGGCATGCACCACCACTCCTGGCTAATTTTTGTATTATTAGTAGAGACGGGGTTTCACCATGTTGGCCAGGCTGGTCTTGAACTCCTGACCTCAGGTGATCACCCACCTTGGCTTCCCAAAGTGCTGAGATTACAGGTGTGAGCCACTGCGCCCAGCCTTTTTATTATTATTTCACTTCCTTAGAGATGCCACTCTATTGTCTTCTGGCTTGCACAGTTCTAATGAGAAAGATATTGTGATTATTTTTCATTTTTATTCTATTTTAAAAATTGATTTTATTGTGTATATTTAAGGTATACAGTATGATGTAATGGAATACATATAGATAGTAAAGTGGTTACTATAATGAAGCAAATTAACATATCCATCATCTCATATTGTTACCTTTTTTTGGTTTTATGGCAAGAGCAGCTAAAATTTATTCATTTAACAGGAACCCCAAATACAGTACAATTTTATGACCTATAGTCTTTATGTTGTACATTAGATCTCTAGACTTTTTCATCTTACATGTTTGCAACTTTGAATCCTCTGAACTACATCTTCCCATTTCCTCTCCTCACTCCCCATTCCCTGACCCTAGTAGCCACTGTTTATTCTCCATCTCTGTATATTTGATTTTCTTTTTTTTAAGATTCCACATTTAAGTGCAATCATGCAATATATTTCTTTCCATGCCTGGTGTATTTCACTTGGCATAATGTCCTCCAGATTCATCCATGATGTGGCAAATGGCAGGATCCCCTTCTTTTTCTAAGGCTGAGTAATATTTCTCTGTGTGTGTAACATTATCTTTATCCATTCATGCATCAGTGAACACTTAGGTTGTTTCCATATTTTGGCTTTTAATGGGATATATTCCCAAACATATCCCATTAAAAAATTGTAAATACTACTGCAATAAACATGAAAGTGCAGATATCTTTATGAGGTGATGATTTCACTTCCTTTGGGTATGTGCCCAGAAGAGGGAATGTTGGGTCCTATTGCATTTCTATTTTTAATTTCTTCAGAAACCACCACACTGGTTTTCATAATGGCTGCACCAATCAACATTCCTACCAAGAGGGTCCAAGAGTTCCCTTTGCTCCACATCATTTTTTCCAGCATTAGCTGTCCTTTCACTTTTTGGTAATAACCATCCTAATGGGTATGGAGGTGGTATCTCACAGTGGTTTGATTTGCACTTCCCTGATGATTCTTAATGTTGATCATCTTTTTATATAACTGTTGGCCATTTTTATGTCATCTTTGGAGAAATGTCTATTCAAGTCCTTTGCCAATTTTTAAATCAAGTTTTTCTCTGCTATTAAGTTGTATGAGTTCTTTACAACTTTTGGACCCTAAATTGTTGTCAGATACATACACATTATTTGTCCTTAATCTATCGGCTATATTGTTGATTATTTTCTTTGTAATCCAGGAGTTTTTTAATTTGATGTAGTCCTGGTCATTGATTTTTGCTTTTGTAGCCTGAACTTTTGATGTGATATACAAAAACATCATGCCAAGGCTAAGTCCAGGAGATTTTTCTTAAATTCTCATCTTGGAGTTTCATAGTTTCAGGTCTTAAATGTAGGTATTGTATCCATTTTGAGTTGTTTTTTTTTTTTTTTTTTGTATGACGTAAAATAAGAGTCCGGTTTTGTTCTTTTGTATGTGGAAATGCAGTTTTCCCAGCACTATTTATTAAAGAGACTATCCTTTCCCCCATTATGTCCACTTGTTACACTTCTCAAAAATCAGTTGACCATATGTTTGGATTTATTTCTGGGCTCTCTATTCTGTTCCACTGGTCTATGTGCCTGTTTTTCTGTCAGAGCGTGCTGTTTTAATTACTATTGCTTTGTAACATAATTTTGAATGCGGATTGTGATGCCTACAACTTTGTTTTTCAAACAGTAATTTAAAAATATTTTGGGGCCAGCTGCAGTGGCTTATACCTGTAATCTGAAAACTTTTGGAGGCCAAAGCAGGAGAATCACTTGAGTCCAGGAGTTCAAGATCAGCCTGGGCTCTTAGGGAAACCTGCTTTCACACACACAAAAATTTTATTTTAATTAGCTGGGCATGGTGGCACACACCTGTGGTCCCAGCTACTGGGGAGGCTGAGTCGGGAGAATCACCTGAGCCCAGGCGGTTTAAGGTTCAGTGAGCTTTGATTGCACCACTGTACTCCAGGGCAACAGCAAGACCCTGTCTAAAATAAAATAAAATAATATAAAATAAAATAAAAAGCTGGGCACAGTGACTCATGCCTGTAATCCCAGCACTTTGGGAGGCCAAGGAGGGAGGATCACTTGAGTCCAGGATTTCAAAACCAACTTGGGCAACATAGAAAACCCCATCTCTAAAAAGAAAGAAAAAAAAAAAGTTAGCTGGGTGTAATGGCTTGCTCCTGTAGTCTTAGCTACTCAGGAGGCTGAATCGGGAGGATCACCTGAGCTCAGGAGGTGGAGGCTGCAGTGAGTTATGATCGCACCAGTGCACCTCAGCCTGGGAGATAGAGTGAGAGCCTGTCTGAAAATATTTTAAAAAATAAATAGGCTGGGCATGGTGGCTCATACCTGTAATCCCAGCACTTTGGGAGGCCAAGGCAGGTGGATTACCTGAGGTCAGGAGTTCAAGACCAGCCTGACCAACATGGTGAAACCCTGTGTCTACTAAAAACACAAAAATTAGTTGAGCTTGGTGGCACATGCCTGTAATCCCAGCCACTCAGGAGGCTGAGGCTGGAGAATTGCTTGAACCCGGGAGGCAGAGGTTGCAGTGAGCCGAGATTGTGCCACTGAACTCCAGCCAGGGTGACAGAGTGAGACTCCATTTCAAAAATGATAATAATAAATTAAATAAATAAACAATTTTTGTTGTTGTAATTCTTATTTTTGACTCTGAATGCAATTTTTTATCTGACTGCATTCAAGATTTGCTCTTTAAACTTTTATTCTCAGAAACAGTTGACTATGGGTCAATCAAACTAGGGTAATTTTGTTTTTTTTTGTTGTTGTTGTTTTGTTTTGTTTTGTTTCTTTGATCCTGCTTGCAATTTTTCTGGGCTTTGTGGATTTATGTCTTGTGGTTTTTCATTAATTTTAGAAAATTCTTAGCTATAATCTCTTCAAGCGTTACTTCTGCCTTGTTCTCTCTTCTTCTGTTTCTCTAATTACCTGTATATTAGACTTTTGATATCATATTTTGAATACTCTCTTCTGTATTTTTCACTTTTTTTCTGTAAGGTTTCAATTTGGACAATTTCTACGGACTTATCTTCAATTCTCATTCTTTCCTTTGGCGTATCCAGTCTGCTGCTGACTGTTGAAGGAATTCTTCATTTCTTTCATTTTTTTCTTAGCATTTCCATTTGACTCTTTATATTATTTAGTTCTTTAATGAAATTTACCATCTGTTCATGCATATTGTCTACCATTTTCGATAGATCTTTTAACATATTAACTATAGTTGTTTGAAAGTCCCTATCTGATAGTGTCAACATCTGGCTCATCTCTATCTGGTTCTGTTGAGTCCTTTATCTCTGGGTTTTGATTTCTATATAATCAAAATTTTTTATTGAATGTTAGACACTGTACACAGAAAAACAGAAAAGACTGAGTTAATAGTATTTATGACCAGAAATAGGTATAGCTTTCCATTGTCAGGCTAATATGGTGGGGAATTGAGTCAACCTAGTCATAAATTGAGCTGGATTTGGATTTTGTTGTTTTTACCTTTAGTGCACCATAGGCTTTACACCCTACAGCATTGGCTGTTGTTACCTTATGCTTATAGGGAGATCTAGGGTGCTAGAAAATTTCTCTCCATTTTCTTGCTCCTCTCTCAACTTTCAGGAGTTCCTATATGCCTGTGCCACAGAGTCTCTCTCCATGCCCTTATACCTCTCCAAGTAGTAGACTGCTGTTGCTTGTAACTTGGTACTAGGCTTACAGGATCAAGAGGGTTCTTTGTCATCCTGATCCAGCCTAAGTCTTAGGCAGGCCCTGTGCTCAAAGTTTGGGTGTCTCAGCATGTCTGCCTCTCTTCCTGTTTCTGCATCAGCTTCCTATGTCAGTTAAACTCTGCCCTGTATTTGTGGTTGGTCTTGGCCATGAGAGTTTCTTACACTTCCTTTAGGGCAGGTGACATCTACTTGGTTTTGGTACAGAATTCTGGGCCCTCAAAAAGTTTCCTATTCCTTCCTCAAGGGCAAAGGATTTTTGTTTCTGTACTTCCCCCAGCAGCAATACGTCTTTGCCTTTGTCAGAGAGGTAAGAGTTCCTTCTGCCACTGCAGAAGCAACCAATTTTGCCTCCACTCCTCTCCCAAAGGAATGGAATTTTGCCTGGCCTTGAGAGTGGAAAGATTTACTGTCCCTCTCCAGTGGTTTAAAGCTTTTGTTTCCTTTGAGAGAAGGGTCTGGGGAATTGGGTAGGCTTTTGTGTCTGTTTCCCAATAGCAGCTGATCACCTCACCTTCTTCATGTCTGCACCCCCCAAGGGTGGGGCTCCCATTGAGTATCCTCTCCTGTTTCTATCTTTCTTATGAGTACCCAGTGGAGGCCATGGAATAGAGCTTGGCACTGAGTGCAAACTCCCCTTGTGTCTGGGGCTTCTAGTCATTCCAAATTAATGCACAAGGCCAGGCATGGTGGTTCATGACTATAATTCCAGCACTTTGGCACTCACTGCAAACTCCCCTTGTATCCGGGGTTTCTAGACATTCCAAATTAATGCACAAGGCGAGGCATAGTGGCTCATGCCTAGAATTCCAGCACTTTGGGAGGCCGAAGTGGAAGGATCACTTTAGCCCAGGAGCTCAAGACTAACCTAGACAACATACTGAGACCTTGTCTCTACAAAAAAAAAAGAAAAAAAATTATTAGCCATGTGTGGTGGCACATACCTGTGGTGCCACTACTTAAGAGGCTGAGGTGGGAGGATTGTTTGAGCCCAGGAGGTTGAAGCTGCAGTGAGCCATGATTGTGCCACTGCACTCCAGTCTAGGTGACAGAGCCAAGACCCTGTCTCAAAAAAGAGAAAAAACCCAACACTCCCCCCCAAAAAAGCCCACCACCACAACAAATTAGCACACTAGATCACACTTAACCTTTAAGAATTGTTAACATTTTAGCTAATTTTTTCCTACCTGTTTTTATGGCAGTAACCTCTTTCTCTCATGATCTGTCAAAAGTGAAAAAGTTTATGTGTCCTCAATGGACTTTGGGGACTTAGGGGGAAAGGGTGTGAAGGGGGTGAGGGATAAAATCCTACAAATTGGGTGCAGTGTATACTGCTTGGGTGATGGGTGCACCAAAATCTCACGAATCACCACTAAAGAACTTACTCATGTAACCAAACACCACCTGTTCCCCAATAACCTATGGAAATAAAAAAAATTAATTAAAAAAAAAAAAAGAGTTTATATGTCCCACCTCTCTTTGGAGTAGCTTGTCACTCTTTGGAATTTAGTTTGCCTGGTTGCCTTACAATCTTAGCTCTGTGACAGGCTCAAGAAAGGTCATGATTTTATAGATTTTCTGGCTTTTTTTGTGTTGTTATAGTGGGAGTTGTGTTCACTTGAGGCTTTCTGCATTCTAAGTGGAAACAGAACTCTCTCCTATAGCTTCTTCACCAACAGGATGCTTCAATTAGGAAAAGCCCCCAGATAAGAATCTGATTGGCCTAGTCACAATTGGCCTTCATCACGTGCTCTTTTCCACACCAATCACTCCTCAGAGAGGATGGTTCTATGACTGGTCTCACCTGGGATGGGGGCAGGAGATTCGGGATCTCTTACCAGAGGAAGGGGCTAAAAAAAATGTCTAATAAACAAAAATAGTCACCTAATAGTATAAGTACAGATGATTTATAAAACCATTTTTTAATGAAAAAAGCAACATATGTACACGGCAAAAAATTCAAACAGTATAAAAGGAGTCTACAGTGAGAAACAATTCTTCCTCCAAAATCATACTCCAGTCATCATCCTCAGAGGCAACCATTGTTAGCAATTTCTGGAATATCTAACCAGAAAGCATCTCTGCATATACAAACACACACACATGCAAACACATACCTCTACTTGAAATAGATGCTTTCTTAATCAAACCTCCACTTAACTAACTCATAGGATTCACCAACGCTCTTCACTTTCTCTGTAAAACACACAATGAATAACTATGGTATCCATATGTCTGCTTCTACCAGGCGAGTATATGCTTATCAAAAGTCAGCATGTTGGCTAGGCGTGGTGGCTCACACTTGTATTCCAACCACTTTGGGAGGCCAAGATGGGTAATTGCTTGAGTCCAGGAGTTCAAGACCAGCCTGGGCAACATGATGAAACTCTGTCTCTACAAAAAATACAAAAATTAACCAGGCATGGTGGCACATGCCTATAGTCTCAGCTACTCAGGAGACTGAGGTGGGAGAAACTTCTGAGTCCAGAAGGTCAATGCTGCAGTGCGCTGTGATCTTGCCACCACACTCCAGCCTGAGTGACAGAGTGAGACCCTGTCTCAAAAAAAAAAAAAAAAAAAAAGTCAGTGTGTTCATTCTAAAGCCCATTTATGCCAATTGTGGTTATTATGATATTTAAGTCATTCAATGAAATGTTACACAAACTGATGAAAATGAGTGCAAAATAAATCATTGTTTGGATGAAATGTTTTGGAAAGACTTGCTAAAGGTGAGTTCTTTCAAAAAATGTATGAAATTAGCTGTGGAAGAAACAACTACAACTTATTTGGGGAAAAACTGAAAAATCACAAAGTTTATGCTGAGATTACTTTAAGGGTGTTTAAGTCTTCATTCTACTTGGAAAATCACAAATAATATTATTAAAATTAGAGTGTTACTTTAAATGGAAAGCTTAGGGCCAGGCACGGTGGCTCATGCCTGTAATCCCAACACTTTGGGAGGCTAAGATGGGCGGATCACCTGAGGTCAGGAGTTCCAGACCAGCCTGGCCAACATGGCGAAACCCTGTCTTTACTAAAAACACAAAAATTAGCCAGGCGTCATGGCGGGCGCCTGTAATCCCAGCTACTTGGGAGGCTGAGACAGGAGAATCACTTGAACCCGGGAGGTGGAGGCTGCAGTGAACTTAGATTGTGCCACTGCACTCTACCCTGGATGACAGAGCGAGACTCTGTCTCAAAAAAAAAAAAAAAAAGAAAGAAAAGAAAAGCATAAAAATGCGTTTTATGTGTTGTTTATGTAAGAAAGAGAATGTGAAACTAATCAATAAATTTATACCAAAAAAAGGTTTTAAATTAAAATTAAATTGTTACATTCAAAAATGTATCATTTTAAAGGATTTCCTGGGGTTGCTTTTACTAACTTTTTGATTAACCAACCAACTGATCATCTTGACTTCATTAGATGAAAGGATGTCTACTCTGTGTATATGTATGTCTGTATGTATGAAAAAGGAAATGAAGAGAACTAGTGTGTGAGAGGGTATGTGTGTCCCCACATGCGCACGCACGCTCACGAACGTTAGTGCTCAGCAGTCAGGAAACATGTCTCTAATGAAAGGATATCTGACGAGAAACCTGAAGGAAGTGAGTCATCCATCCAAATATCTGAGAGAAGAGTATTCCAGGCAAAGACAAGGAGTGCGAACATCTGATATATACCTGTGAAGGTGGGCAACTAGAAAACTATGTAACTGACTGATTAAAACTTGAATTAGAGGATATGAAAGTAACTCCAAGATACATTGCTATACAGTATAATAAAATCAAGGCATATATTACGTTTGTAATGAACTTGGACTTTAGAACCTCATGTCCTATATAACTGTACAAAATATATAAATAAAAACTATTAGGAATACAAAACAAAATGTCAAGAAACAAGAAGTGTAATAGGAATTCCAATTCAACACCATCAGTTAGTAGCATTAAGTAGACAGTGTTCTAGTACATTTGTGCTGCTATAATAGAATATCTTAGACTGGATGGCTTAAAAATAACAGAAATTTATTTCTTATAGTTCTGGAGGATGGCAAGTCCAAAATCAAAGCACTGGCAGATTTAGTGTCTTGCAAAGGACAATTCCTGGATCATAAATGGCTGTCTTTTCACTGTGTCCTCACCTGACAGCAGACATGAGGGTGCCCTCAGGAGTCTCTTTTTATAAAGACACTAATATCATTCATGAGGGCTCTGCACTCAGACCTAATCACCTATCAAAGGCCTTACCTCCTAATACCATCACACTGAGGGTAAGGATTTCAACATATGAATTTTGTAAGGACATTAACATTCAGTCTACACAAGATAAAAATAAATAGGGTTTGAGAATTTAGATAAAATAAATTTGAGTAAACTAATGAGAATACAATTTGTACCCTAATATGTATTTTATAATTTTTTATAAATAATAAATTTATTTACAAATAATTATACGTTTCTCTGATCTCTTTTTAGAGTTACACTTCTTATTTCCATGTTGCATCTTGCAATATTGACTAGAACTTTCAGATCTATATTCAAATGTAGACTAAAAGTTATTTAAGCCCTAAATTATCTGACCACCGTCTATCACTCTATTTCATATTGTACCAATAAGGGAGGAGACCACCCCTCATATCGTCTTATGCCCAATTTCTGCCTCCAAAGAAAGAAGAAGTAAAAACTAAAAGGCAGAAATGAAATCCACAGGCAGACAGCCCGGCGCCGCACCCTGGACCTGGTAGTTAAAGATCGACTCCTGACCTCATTGGTTCTGTTATCTATAGATTACAGACATTGTACAGAAATGCGCTGTGAAAATCCCTATCTTGTTTTGTTCCGATCTAATTACTGGTGCATGCAGCCCCCAGTCATGTACACCCTGCTTGCTCAATCAATCATGACCCTCTCACACGCATCCCCTTAGAGTTGTGAGCCCTTAAAAGGGACAAGAATTGCTCACTCGGGGGGCTCGGCTCTTGAGACAGAAGTCTTGCCGATGCCCCTGGCTGAATAAACCCCTTCCTTCTTTAACTCGGTGTCTGAGGAGTTTTGTCTGAGTCTTGTCCTGCTACACCAATATTCCCTTCTGCCACAGATCACAGCAGTATTATTTATGACAAATGAAGGGGATGAAATGATATTAACCTGGGTAATATTGATACAGATGATAGAAATTATTTAGGCAGATTGTAAGGGCACCAGAATCCTCAGCAGAATTTCCCTTTTAACAAAAAGCAGCCCCCAAATCATTCCTTTTCTAACAAAGAGCAGCCTGAAAAATTGAGCTGCAGACATAGATAAGCAAGCTGGAAGCCTGCACAGGTGAATGCCTGCAGCTGTGCCAATAGAAAAGAGCTACCTGAGGGCCAGGCATCTTCAACTTGGAGGCTCCATCTTCCCTTTTCTTTGTCACCACACGTACAGTAAAAAAAGCAGGCAAAAAAAAATAAAATAAAATAAAATAAAAAATAAAAAATAAAAAAAATAAAAAAATAAAAGAACTCAAACAAATATACAAGAAAAAAACAAACAACCCCATCCAAAAGTGGGGAAAGGATATGAACAGACATTTCTCAAAAGAAGACATTCATACAGCCAACAGACACATGAAAAAATGCTCATCATCACTCACCATCAGAGAAATGCAAATCAAAACCACAATGAGATACCATCTCACACCAGTTAGAATGGCAATCATTAAAAAATCAGGAAACAACAGGTGTTGGAGAGGATGTGGAGAAATAGGAACACTTTTACACTGTTGGTGGGATTGTAAACTAGTTCAACCATTATGGAAAACAGTATGGCAATTCCTCAAGGATCTAGAACTAGATGTACCATATGACCCAGCCATCCCACTACTGGGTATATACCCAAAGGATTATAAATTATTCTACTACAAGGACACATGCACACGTCTGTTTATTGCGGCACTATTCACAATAGCAAAGACTTGGAATCAACCCAAATGTCCATCAGTGACAGACTGGATTAAGAAAATGTGGCACATATACACCATGGAATACTATGCAGCCATAAAAAAGGATGAGTTTGCATCCTTTGTAGGGACATGGACGCAGCTGGAAACCATCATTCTTAGCAAACTATCACAAGAAGAGAAAACGAAACACCGCATGTTCTCACTCATAGGTGGGAACTGAACAATGAGATCACTTGGACTTGGGAAGGGGAACATCACACACTGGGGCCTATCATGGGGGGGGTAGGGATTGCATTGGGGAGTTATACCTGATATAAATGATGAATTGATGGGTGCTGACGAGTTGATGGGTGCAGCACACCAACATGGCACAGATATACATATGTAACAAACCTGCATGTTATGCACATGTACCCTAGAACTTAAAGTATAATAAAAAAAAAAAAAGCAGGCAACATGGTGCCAGCCAGGTAGAGAACCCCTCTGCATAATAAAAAACTATGTGGGGAGGCCAGCTTCAAGCACTATGCAAAATGGCACACCTAGTCCTGACCAGTTCTTCACGCACTATGCAAATGACACACCTGGTCTGATCAATCTTTCCTGCCGTATGTAAATCAGACACCTCCTCCTTAAGCTCATCTGTAAAACCTCCTGCCCTTCACCGCAGACCAGAAGCACTGCTTGGGACTCCCTATCTCTGCAGGAGAGAGCTTTTCTCTTTCTTTTGCCTATTAAACTTCCACTCTTAACCTTATTCTGGTGTGTCTTCATCCTAGTTTTCTATAGCCGTGAGACAATGAATCGTGGGTATTTATCCCAGACAAGGATGCCACTTCAGTATCAATGTACCTGGCCAAAGTTGGGATATGGAGGGGAAGAGAAAATGGAGGAAATCTAGAAAGTAGAACTAGAGTTAGTATTAAGAATCTATAAAAGATTTTTTTTTTTTTTAAGAAAAGGAAAAGCGGGGAGTAGGGAGGGGTCTCAAGACATAAACTTTTAATTTTCTGTGCTCTGTCCCATTTTTAAAAATTTGTAAATCATGTTCCTGTATTATTGTGATAATTTTTAAAGAAATTAAAGAAAAATATTGAAGCCTGAAAGAAACCCCACTTTCTTGTGAAATTATTCATGGTGAATAATTCTATTAATTTGTGGTTGTATTTGTTATTCAAGCATTCTGTTTAGAATTTTCACATTTTTTCTTTTTCTTTTTCTTTTTCTTTTTTTTTTTTTTTTTGAGACAGCCTCATTCTGCTGCCCAGGCTGGAGTGCAGTGGTGCTGTCTCGGCTCACTGCAACCTCCCGGGTTGTAATCTCGTGCCTTAGCCTCCCAAGTAGCTGACATTACAGGCTCATGCCACCACGCCCAGCTAATTTTTGTATTTTTAGTAGAGATAGGATTTTGCCATTTTGGCCAGGCTGGTCTTGAACCCCTGACTTCAAGTGATTCACCTGCCTCAGTGTCCCAAAGTGCTGGGATTACAGGCCTGAGCCACCACGCACCGCCTAGAATTTTCATACCTATTTTCATTAATAAGTTTGGTTTAGCTAGTATTCTTTTTTTATGTGCTGACTCTGGTTTGGGTCTGAGGATTATGTTAGGTTTATTTAACAAAATGAGAAGTTTACTAAGTTTTTTCAATACTCATTCATTAATTCATTTATTTACTTAGTCAACAAATCTTTATGTCATGTTGGGCATAATTACAGGTTTGGGGGCCACTATGATTTGAGTGTTTGTGTTTCTCCAAAATTTATAAGCTCAAACCTAATTCCCAATGTGAAGTTTTTTGAGGTGGGGCTTTTGGCGGGGTGATTAGGTCAGAGGGTGGAGCCCTCATGACCTGGATTAGTGCCTGTGATAGTGTGAAATATCTTTTTGGTCTTCAACCCATTTTCTGCCATAGGACTCCTAAAATTCTTCAATTCTCCAAAGTGATGTCTTTTCATATGCTAATGATAGACTGATGGCTGGCAGCTCCCAAGCAGTTTCAGGATGGAGGCTGGTCACCAGAAAGACCAAGGCAAGATTAGAGGTTTGGGACTTTCAGCCCCATCCCTCAATCTCTAAGGAGGGGCTGAAGATTAAGTCAATCACCAATATCTGACGATTTAATCAACCTTGCCTACATAATGAAGTCTCCATAAAACTCCAAAAGGATGGGGTTTGGAGAGCTTCCCAATAGCTGACCACACAGAGGCTTACAGAGGCTTACGTGTGCCAGGAGGGTGGTGCACCTCGACTCTGCAAGGACAGAAGCTCCTGGACTCAGGATCCTTCCAGACCTTCCCCTATTTATCTCTTCATCTGTCTGTTTGTTTGTATCCTTTAATATATCCTTTGTAAAAACCCAGTAAACATAAGTGTTTCCCTGAGCCCTTAATCAACTCGAAGAGGAGGTTGTGGAAACCTCAAATTGAAACCAGTTGGTCAGACATTCTAGAGGCCCAGACTTGGGACTGGTGGGAAGGAGGGGGTGGTCTTGTGGGACTGAGCCCTGAACCTGTGGTTTCGGAGGCTCTCTTCATCTAGATAAGGTCAGAATTAAATTGACTTGGAGGACACCCAGCTGATGTTTGCTGCAGAATTGATTGCTTGTGTGCTGTGGGGGTGGGGAAACCCCCACACATTTGGTCACGGAAGTCTGTGTTGATTGTTGTTGTAGAGTGAGAGGATAGAACTTTTTTTTTTTCCCCCTCTCACAGTGCCCTTATAAAACATGCTCAAGGGAGCTTGTTCACTCCTTCCACCATGTGAGGACACAGCAAGATGTCCCCTATGAAGCAGGGAATGGGGTCTCACCAGACACCATATCTACAGTTGTTTGATTTTAGACTTCTCAGTCTCTAGAACTGTGAGAAATAAATTTCTGTTGTTTATAAGCCACCCAGTCCATGGTATTTTGTTACAGCAGCCCGGGTGGACTGAGACAGGCTACAGTAGTAAATAAGAAAGACAAAGTGCCTATATCCATGGAGAAGAGCTTTCATTCTTGTGGAGTCCTAACTAGCGAGAAGGAGTCAGGCTGCCAGGACCAGGGGAAAGCAAAAAGAAAAATCAGATAAGCTGTAAGTCTGCCTTTCTTCATGGTCCGGGACACACAGCCCTCCCTGCACAAATAACTCATAATCTTTCTGTGCCAGCTATCACCAGACCATTGACTGATAGGGAAATGCAAGTTAGCTCCTACAACATTGGCGCTATCAGAACTGCACGTAGCCTTCTCCAGCACAAGCACCATCCTATGAAATCCCCAGCAAGCCTTTGTCTCCTTGCAGTCAGCTCCTCTCTTGCTGACTTGCCCATTGCTCTCTTGCGATGTATTTTCTCTAGCAGATCTGCCTTTCTTTACCTACAACTGTCTTGGTAAATTATTTTTACCGCCTGCACCACCAGACCCAGATAGTCATTATCTGCAACAATTCTGAATTGGGAGAGTCAGTAAAAAAGGAGATAAATTAATAGACTTTTAAATATCACACATGATAAATACTTGCCAGAAAATGAAAACTGAGTGATAACTGATGCTCTGAGGAGGTGGTATTTAGGCTGAGATTCAAACAATAAAAAAGGAGGTAAAAAAAGGGAAAATTGTAACTTTATATGTTGTACCACTGCTATAATCAGAAAAATAATTTCACTGAATTAAAGATCATGTATTCTGAAATTATTTTCTTACATGGAAAGTAACACCGTTATACACACACAAATAGTCTCTCTTTGGATGGGGGTATAAATTCTGCTGTTCATTAACCTAGTCAGTGTCTAGAAGTAATACGTCCTGTATTTCTTTCTTTTAAAATTTTACTGAAAATCAAATGACATAAGTAAAAAAATCTATGGAGACAAAGTTTCTACATCTCTGGAGTTTGCCATGTGTGACCTGGAGGGTCACTGTGTCGTTCTGTTCTGCTCTTAGACACAGTGACCCCTGTTACTTTAAGGAGACTTCTCTTCTATTTTTCCCTATGCAGAACATATCCTGTCACTACAAATATAGTAGATAGACTTGCTCTAGTGAGAAGTAACTTAATTTCAAATAATCAGTTGCAGTTTGGAACATCTACCTTTGTTGCTTACACAATATCACAATGAAACAAAAGTTTGCTGAAAATGTTGAAAGCAAAGCTCAGGCAATGAGTGATATCCTAGAAATAAATACTAAATTACCTTTATTACTCCTTAGCCCGAGATTTGGGGAACACCCAGGGTTGAATTAAGATATTTGGAAGCCCTAAACGTTAGAAGCGTGGTTCCTCTGTCTTTACCAAATGCAATTCAAAATAAGAAAAAAATCCCAAGCCATGAATTATATCTAAAGAAGTATAGTAAATTTTAGATGTTATTCCATGATGACTAAATTGAGATTTTAAAGAAAATGTTAAAAATAAAATAGTTTAAATTTTCTTGTTTTGGGTGATCCCATTTTGCTTGAGTTCTAAGCATTGATTAAGGTCAATTCTGCCATTTGTCAACTGGATCTCTCATTCATTCACTTCTACATTAGTACTTTCCTTCTATAATCACCTGCACTCCTCTTTATTGAATCATTTACATTACTCAGAAAACTTGCTTAGTATTTGATATGATTTGGCTCTGTGTCCCAACCCAAATCTCATCTCAACCTGTAATCCCCATGTGTCAAGGGAGAAAGATGATTGGATCATGTGGGAGGTTCCCCCATGCTGTTCCAGTGATAGTGAGTTCTCATGAGATCTGATGATTTTATATGGGGCTCTTCTCCCTTTGCACTCTCTCTTCCGCCGCCTTGTGAAGAAGGTGCCTGCTTCCCTTTCCACCGTGATTGTAAGTTTCCTGAGACCTCCGCAGCCATGCAAATCTATGAGTCAAAAAAGCCTCCTTTGTTTATAAATTACCCAACCTTGGTAGTATCTTCATAACAGTGTGAAAACGTACTAATATAGTATCTCATTTCTTAAAAGAAAACAAAATCTTCCTGGATTCTATGCCCTTTTTATATAGCTCCTTGTTTATCTGTTCCCCATCAGAGCACTCAAAAATGTTATCTATATCCACTCCACAAAAGGTGAAACCACTTGATTAAGGTCACTAATGGCCTCCTTTTTGCCAAATCTAATGGTCAATTCTCAGGACTTATTTTATTGCACCTCTCACCGAAATTTGATATAATTAGTCATGTCCTTCCCTTTTACTCCTTTTTTCACTTGGCTTCCATGACTCTGAAGTCTTCTGGTTTTCCCTCCATGTCACTGGTTATTCTGTCTCAATTTCCTATGTTAATTCATTTTGTTAGTGTCTAAACAGCTGCGTTTAAGTGCCTTAGAGTTCAGTCTAAGATCTCTTCTTTATGAAGAAGGCTTTAACAATCTGTTTTTTATCCACACTTTATTGGTGCTGATGGCTTTTTAATCTTTTGGGTCTATGGATAGAATGTCATTTCAATATAATTGACTTCCTTTTTGTACTAGTCTGTTCTTGAACTGCTATTAAGAAATACCTCATCTGGGTAATTTATTTAAAAAAGAGGTTTAATTGGCTCATGGTTCTGAGGCTATACAGGAAGTATGACTGGGGAGGCTTGGACAGCTTCCCTCACACATCTGGCACCCTGGCAGTGATGGCTGGAAAGGTGGGTTTATCTGGGACAATTGACTGAGATACCTATGGATCCTCTCCAGCATGGTGATCTCAGAGAGGTAAGATTTCTCTCTTTTCTTTTCTTTTCTTTTTTTTTTTTTTCCCCCTGAGATGGAATCTCGCACTGTCACCAGGCTTGAATGTAATGACGCTATCTCGGCTCACTGCAACTTCCTGAGTAGCTGGGATTACAGGTGCCTGCCACCATTCCCAGCTAATTTTTTGTATTTTTACTAGAGACAGGGTTTCACTATGTTGGCCAGGCTGGTCTCGAATTCCTGACCTTGTAATCTGCCCACCTTGGCCTCCCAAAGTGCTGGGATTATAGACGTGAGCCACCGCGCCCAGCCGAGAGGTAAGATTTCTTATGTGGGAGCTCAGGGCACCATGAGTGTTCCAAGAGGCCTGGGTAGAAACGGCAAGGCTTCTCACGGCCCAACCCTAGGTGTCCCAGATTGTCATTTTTATCACTGTTTGCAGGTCAAGCAAGTCATTAAATCAACCCAGATTCAAGAGGAGGGAAATTAGACACCACCTCTCAAAGGGAAGAGAAACACAGCTCTATGGCCATCTTTAACCTACGGCAGATGCCTAATAGATATCTCATTTGTGACATGTCCAAACAAAACTCTTAATTTCCTCTCTATACCTGCTCCTTTCTGGTGATCACCCTCCCAGTAAATTGGACCAATTGCTCAGGCCCCAATTCTTGGAGTCATCCGCGACTGTCCTCTTAGTTCCATGCTCTACATTCTATTCATTAGCAAATCCTGCTGGCACCACGTTGAAAATACATCCTCAATCTGACTGCTCACTCTCTCTACCTCTATTGCTATCACCCTAGTACAATCCACTATCATTTTTTTCTGGACTACTTTCATAGTTTCCCAACTGGATTATCAGCTACCACTCTTGTCCTCATGACTCCTCCACACAACAGTCTCAGAGATCCATTTATTTATTTATTTTTGAGACAGGGTCTTGCTTTGTTGCCCAGGCTGGAGTGCTGTGGTGTGATCACAGCTCATTGCAGCCTCAATCTCCCCAGGCTCAGGCAATCCTTCCACGTCAGCCTCCTGAATAGCTGGGACTACAGGTACGTGCCGTCAAACCCATCTTAGTTTTGTATTTTTTGTAAAAACAGGGTTTGTAGGTCTCTGGCCTAGAGGAGTGGTAATGAGGACTGAAGAGCCAAAGTGAATTCCAAAGCTGTCCCAGTGGTAGAGCAAATTATTGAAATAAGACCCTCCTTTCCACTCTCACTTTCTAAATTCCAAAAATGCGAGAGTTTAGGTACATTTACGAGCTGCCGTGTTGTAACGTTGCCCGGGCTGGTCTCAAATTCCTGGGCTCAAGTGAGCTGCTCATCTTGGTCTTCGAAGAGATCCTTTTAAATGTAAGTCAAATCATGTCATCAATGTGCTTATAATGTTCCAGTGGCTTCATATCTCAAAGCAGAATCCAAAATTCTTATGAGGACTTTCATAACTTTATAATATCTAAATCCTGGCCACTATTCTGATCTCATTTCCTACCTTTCTTCCCTTCATTCACTCCAGTCCAGCCCCACTGGCTTATATGTTCTTCCTCAAAGAAGCCAAATGTGCTCTTCCACAAGGCCGTTGCAGTTGCACTTCTCACTACGCGGAATGCCCCTTCCTTACGTATTTGCGTGGCTTACTCCCCTATTTCACTGAGGTCTTTGTCAAATGTCATTTATTTAGAGAAGCCCTGTCTATCACTGCAGCACCTATATTTACTCTTTTTTTTTTTTTTTTTAAGACAAGCTCTCCCTCTGTTTCCCAGGCAGGAGTGCAGTGGCGCGATTATTTCTCACCGCAGCCTCAACCTGCTGGGCTTAAGCAAGCCTCCCACCTCAGCTTTCCAAGTAGCCAGGACGACAGGCACACACCGCCACGTCCAGCTAATTTTTAAAATGTTTATACAGACAGGGTCTCACCATGTTGCCCAGACTGGTCTTGAAATCCTGAGCTCAAGTGATCCTCCCACCTTGGCCTCCAAAAGGGCTAGGATTACAGGTGTGAGCCATCACATCCAGGCCACATTTACTCTTTATCCCCTCTATCACACTATCCTATGCATTTTTTTTTATTACTTGTCTTCTGTGTTAGAATATAAGTTCCATTAAAGCAGAAACTTAGTATTGTTTACTACTATTTCCCCATCCCTCAAAACAGTGCCTATCACATAATAAGTGTTCAATAAATGTTTGTTGAAGAAATAAATAAATATGTTTAGTCTACCTATTGGGTGCTCCAACACTAGGAGCCAAAAGAGGATGTTTACTAAAACCTTGGGGCTAATTTGGTTCAGTGTGGAGCAGCACCTTCACCAACATTAATCATGATGTGGTTCAATCGCAAATCAAAGGAACGCATGCAGTTTCTGAATCTGCCTCTCGTTCATCCTCTCTGAGGGATCTAATAATAGTCCATCTGGGAATAGCTGTGAATTACTGAACAATACAAGTACTTTATTTTTGTTCCTTCTTTAGAATATTAAGTTATTGCCTATCTCTTTCTTGCATATACATTTTATAGCCTGACAGGAATTAGTTCTACTAATACATGTGTGTACCTAGCAAAGGCTAGTTAATGATATAAATCATAGAGTAAATCAAGACGCATGAACCAGATAAGTTGGTCAAGGTGATGGAAGGGCATAAAAGTGAGAAGAGATTAGGAAAGGCACTGTAAGATAGGAACTTATACATGCTAGTGAAAGTTTCCCTTTTTTAGTTAGTCTTAAGTTAGGACATAGCCTGCTTCCAATTGCACCACATAGGCTAAGTGGTCAATAAAATATCTCAAGTTAACATAAAAATATTAAGTTCTATCTTTCTTTCTTTCTTTCTTTCTTTTTGAGACGGAGTCTGGTTTTGTCACCCAGGCTGGAGTGCAGTGACACGATCTAGGCTCACTGCAACTGCCGCCTCCGGTTTCAAGTGATTCTCCTGCCTCAGTCTCCCAAGTAGCTGAGATTACAGGCACATGCCATCATGCCTGGCTAACGTTTATATTTTTGGTAGAGACGGGTTTCACCATGTTGGCCAGGCTGGTCTCGAGCTCCTGACCTCAAGTGATCCATCCACCTCAGCCTCCCGAAGTGCTGGGATTATAGGCAGGAGCCACCACGCCCAACCTAAATTCTATCTTTTTGGAATGCTAAATTGCCGTAGCTACAAGAGGGATGAAGGATGGAGGGATAAAGGATATGTACTAGTGTAGGAATAAGTGGAGCACTGGTAACAACTCTGAGAAAGTACAAAAACAAACAGAAAAAGTTCTTGCAAAATTCTGCTACCCGCCTGGAGGGCAGCAAGAACATTTAGAAAGATATTGCTGCTGGCTGGGTGCAGTGGCTCATGTCTGTAATCCCAGCACTTTGGGAGGCTGAGATGGGTGGATCACGAGGTCAGGAGATTGAGACCATCATGGTCAACATGGTGAAACCCCATCTCCACTAAAATACAAAAAAGTTAGCCAGGTGTGGTGTGCGCCTGTAGTCCCAGCTACTCAGGAGGGTGATTTAGGGGAATCGCTTGAACCCAGGAGGTGGAGGTTGCAGTGAGCCGAGATCACACCATTGCACTCCAGGCTGGTGATGGAGCAAGACTCCATCTCAAAAAAAAAAAAAAAAAAAAGAGGAAAGATACTGCTGCCAGATATGGATGCCGTGATGGCCAGAGCCTTGGCACTGAAAGCGAGATCTGTACACCAGCATGGGCATTGCCTGGGTGCTTATTAAAAATGTGGAATATCAGGCTCCACCCCAGACCCACTGAATTGGAATCTACATTTTGACAAGATTCCCAACTGATTAACATACACAATAAAGTTTGAGAGTCTCTCGCCTAGAGCAGTGGTAAAGAGGATTGAGGAGCCAAAGTGAATTCAAGCTGTCTCAGTAGTACGGCAAATTGTTGAAATAAGACTCTCCTTTCTACTCTCAATTTCCAGATTCCAAAAAGGAAGGGTTTAGGTCCACTTACTAGCAGTTTGACCTTGGATAAATTATTTAGCTCCCCATGCTTCATTAATATGGCTCTGCTGTCACTAAGCTTTCCAAAAAACTCTAACTGCTGACTCTGTGAATTACTTGTAATCCTTTTCCTCTTGCACTGCTCTGTCAAGTGCTCATACAGTTCATTTTAATTTTTATGTATTTGTTCCACCCTATTGTAAAGTTAACAAATTACTGGGGAATAAATACTAATGGTGGTTCCGACAGGGCCCTGCTTCTAGCTGTGAGGAATGAGACGTTTGCCTCCCTTGGAACAAAACTCTATAAATAGGTAATCTAACTGGAAAATTGCTCAACAAATTTATTAATTATGCTTAATGCTTGCACATAGAATAAATTTGGTGGAAATCACTAATATACCGAAGGAGTAGCATCCCAGGTCATATAAGAACTAGTTCCTCTTCCCTTAGCATAGTGGCTTCAAACAAGTAGAAAATCATTATCACCATTATTTTTAACCCTTAGGATAACTTTCCGAAGGCCCATTCATGGTCAGCATGGAAATGGTGAGACTAAAAGGCTGAGAAAAGTAAAAATAAACAGCAGATTTTAAACTTAATTGATGATGGCTTCCGAGGACTTTAAAAAACTCAGGTGTCTCAACGAAAAAGCTTGTCTTCATTTCTTATCAATGGATGACTAATCATTTTGAACCATTTTTATTTTAACCATTTTCAACTCTCTTTATCTACAATTTATCCCCACCTTATGCCTAGTTGAACAGAACTGCCAGTGAATTCTAGGGAGGATGAAAACGCTTTATGGCAAACAAAAGCTGGAAGGCAGCACTTGAGAATGAATGGCAGATGAAGAAATTCTGAAAAATCGTCTCCTCCATATAAGCAATGTGAACACTTTGCAAAAATTCTCAAAATTAACTTTTCTCAGAACTCTGGAAATTAACGAAAGACCTACAACTATCCAAGAAGCTTTTATTCAAGAAAAATGGTTGAGGCTGGGCGCAGTGGCTCACACCTGTAATCCCAGTACTTTGAGAGGCCAAGGAGGGTGGATCACCTGAGGTCAGGAGTTTGAGATCAGCCTGACCAATATAGTGAAACCCCATCTGTACTAAAAATACAAAAATTAGCTAGGCATGGTGGCAGGCACCTGTAATCCCAGCTACTCAGGAGGGTGAGGCAGGAGAATCATTTGAACCTGGGAGGCAGAGGTTGCAGTGAGCCAATGTCACACCACTGCATTCCAGCTTGGGCAACACACTAAGACTCCATCAAAAAAAAAAAAAAAAAAAAAAAAGAAAAGAAAAGAAAAACAAAAGTGCTTCATCTAGGTAAAAACAGTAAGCTTTGTGGAATTTCCATGTGCCCTATTTCCACACTTTGAAGTAGATGGAAACAAAAGTACAGTTTACCAAAATTCATGGTGTATAGTTAAATCAGTGCAGAAAGGAATTTATAGGTATAAAGGCCTATATTTTAAAGAAGAAAAATATACCAAATTAATAAATTAAACTTCCACCTTAAAAAACTGGAGCAAAAGAGCAAGCTAAGCTCAGCGTAAGCAGCAGTAGAAAAATAATAAAAATTAAAGCAGAAATAAACGAAATAGAAAAGAGAAAGACAATACAGAAAATCAATGCAACCAAAAGTTTGTTCTTTGAAAATATCCACAAGATAGAGAAATATTTAGTTAGACTGACCAAAAGAAAAAAAGAGAAGAATAAAATTACTAAAATCAGCAATGAAAGAAGAAACATTACGACCAAATGGAAATAAAAGGAATTACCAGGGGATACTACAACAACTGTTTGTCCACAAATTAGATAACTTCCATGAAATGGATCACTTCCCAGAAAGACACAAACTACTGAAGCTGATTCAAGAAGAAACAGAATATCTGAATAGACCTATAATAAGTCAAGACATTGAAATAGTATTAAAAAAGAAATTTACCCAAAAGAAAAGCCCAAGCCCAGATGCCTTCCATATTGAATTCTACCAAGCATTTAAAAATAGAAGAATTAATATAAATTATTCAAAAACTTTCTAAAAAATGGAAGAAAAGGGAACATTTCTCAACTATTCTATAAAGCTAGTATTACCCTGATACCAAAACTGAAGACATTGCAAGAAAATAACACTAGAGACCAACATCTCTTATAAATACGGGTGCAAAAATCTTCAATGAATATTAGCAAACTGAATCTAGCAACATATAAAAATAATTAGACAATATGACCAGGTGGGATTTGTTCCAGGAATGCAAGGTTGGTTTAGCATCTGAAAATCAAGCAATATAATACACTGTATTAGTAGAATAATAAACTGTATGATCATCTCAATAGACATAGAAAAATCTTGTGACAAAATTCAACACCCTTTTATGATAAAAACACTCAACAATTGAGGAATATAAGGGTACTTCCTCAACCTGATAAATGGCATCTGTGAAAAACTCATAGCCAACGGCATAATTAATGGTGAAAGATTGAAAGCTTTACCCCTTATAAGCGGGAACAGGTCAATGATGTCCGCTCTTACCACTTCTATTTACGTTATACTGGAAGTTCTAGCTGTCTAGCTGGGGGCAATTGGGTAAGGAAAATAAATAAAAAACACCCTGATTGGAAGGAGAGAAGTAAAACTACTTATATTTAAAGATAGCGTGATCTTATACATAGAAAATCTTAACGAATACACACACAAACATACATACAAAAGCTATTAGAACAAGCAAGTCAGCAAGGCTGTAGGATACAGATCAATATACAAAATTCAATTGTATTTCTATACATTTGCAATGAACAATCCAAAGATAAAATTAAGAAGATAATTTAATTCACAATAGCATCAGAGGCCGGGTGCAGCAGCTCATGCATGTAATGCCATTACTTTGGGAAGCCAAGGTGAGGAGATTACTTGAGTCCAGGAGTTCAAGACCAGTCTAGGCAACACAGCAAGACCCATCTCTACAAAAAATTAAAAAATTAGCCAAACATGGTAGTGCATGCCTGTAGTGCCTGCTACTTGGCAGGCTAAGGTGGGAGAATCACTTGAGCCAGGGAAATTGAGGCTGCAGTGAGTCATGGTCATACCACTGCACTCCACCCTTGGTGACAGAATGAGACTCTGCTCTCAAAAACAAAAACAAACAAAAGCCCACAACAGCATAAAAGAGAATAAAATACCCGGAAATAAATTTAAGAAAAGAACTTCAAGACCTGTACACTGAAAACCAGAAAGCATTGCTAAATGAAATTAAAGACATAAATAAATGGGAAGCCATCCCATGTTCACGCGTCAGAAGACTTAGTATTGTTAAGATGGTAATACTTGACGGGCGTGGTGGCTCACGCCTGTAATCCCAGCACATTGGGAGACCAAGGTAGGCAGATCACTTGAGGTCAAGAGTTCGAGACCAGCCTGGCCAACATTGTGATACACTGTCTCTACTAAAAATACAAAAGTTAGCTGGGCATGGTGGTGGGCGCCTGTAGTCCCAGCTACTTGGGAGGCTGAGGCAGGGGAATTGCTTGAACCTGGGAGGCAGAGGCTACAGTGAGCTGAGATCGTACCACTGCACTCCAGCCTGGGCGACAGAGTGAGACTCTGTCTCCAAAAAAAAATAGATGGCAATATCATCCAAATTGATCTACAGATTTAATGCAACCTCTATCAAAATCTCAGCTTTTCTTTTTCAAAAATTAACAAGCTAACCATGAAATTCATATTGAAACTCAAGAGAGACAGATGGGCTGGGCACAGTGGCTCACGCCTGTAATCCCAGCACTTTGGGAGGCAAAGGCAGACTGATCACGAAGTCAGGAGTTCAAGACTAGGCTGACCAACATGATGAAACCTTTTCTCCACTAAAAATACAAAATTAGCCGGGCATGGTGGTGCGTGCCTGTAATTCCAGCTACTCAGGAGGCTAAGGCAGGAGAATCGCTTGAACCTGGGAGGCAGAGGTTGCAGTGAGCCAAGATCATACCACTGCACTCCAGCCTGGGTAACAGAGCGAGACTCTGCCTTGGGGGGGGAAAAAAAAAGACACAGAAGAATCAAAAACAATCTTGCAAAAGAACAAAGTTCTCAGGCTTCCCAGTTTCAAAGTTACAAAGTTACTACAAATTGACAATAATCAAGACCATGTGCTACTGGCATAAGGATAGACATGCAGGTGAATGAATAAGAGTCTAGAAATAAATCTATACATCTGCAGTCAATTTTTGATGATGATGTTGACATCATGCAATGTTCTCAGCACCATTGTCAAAAGAATCATCTTTTCAATAAGTGGTGCTAGGACAACACGATATTCACGTGCAAAAGAATGAAGATGGACACCTATCTTACATGATATACAAAACTTAACTCAAACTGGATCAAATACTTAAATACAAGAGTTAAAACTATACAATTTTTAGAAGAAAACATGGGCATAAACCTTGTGACCTGAGTTAGCCAATGGTGTCTTTGACATGATTCTAAAGAACAGGTGACAAAACAAAAAACAGATATATTGGACCATCAAAATAAAAAATGTTATGCTTTACTTTGGGAGGCTGAGGTGGGCGGATCACCTGAGGTTGGGAGTTTGAGACCAGCCTGACCAACATGGAGGAACCCTGTCTCTACTAAAAATACAAAATTAGTTGGGCATGGTGGTGCATGCCTATAATCCCAGCTACTTGGGAGGCTGAGGCAGGAGACTCGCTGGAACCCAGGAGGCGGAGGTTGCGGTGAGCCAAGATCACGCCACTGCATTCCAGCTTGGGCAACAAGAGCAAAACTCCATCTTAAAAAAAAAAAAAAAAAAAAAATGTGCTTCAAATGACACCATCAAGGAAGGGAAAAGAAAATCCACAGAATGAGGGGCAGTAATTGCTAATCATATATCTGATAAGCAACTTGTACCTAGAATACATAAAACACTCTCGGGTTTTTGTTTTTTGTTTTTGCTTTTGTTTGAGACAGAGTCTTGTGCTGTCCATTAACCAGGCTGGAGTGCAATAGCACACTCATGGCTCACTCGAGCTTTGACTTCCTAGGATCAAGTGATCTCCCACCTCAGCCTCCTGAGTAGTTGGGACTCCAGGTGTGTGCCATCTCACCCAGCTAATTTTTGTATTTTTTTGTAGAGATGGAGTTTTACCATGTGACAGACTGGACTCGAACTCCTGGGCTAAAGCGATCCACCTGACTTGGCTTCCCAAAGTGCTGGGATTACAGGCATGAGCCACCACAAGCAGCCCATAAAGTACTCTTACAACTAAATAATAAAAAGATAAAACCACAGTTTTAAAAATCAGAAGGGATTTTAATAGATATTCCTTCAAAGAATATATACAAATGGTCAATAAGAACATTAAAATATGCTTAACATCATTAGCCATTAAGGAAATACAAATCAATACCACAGTGAGAAATCACTTCACACTTACTAAGACAGTTACGGCAAATTTTGGTGAGGATGTCGAGAAACAGGAACTGGCATATCTTGCTGGTAGGATTGTAAAATGGTACAGTCACTTTAGAAGAGTCTGGCAGTGACTCCAAAAGCTAAACATAAAGTCACCATACAGCTCAGCACTCTTAGGTATATACCCAAGAGAAATAAAAAATATATGCCTATACAAAAACCTGTACATGATGTTCATAACAGCTTTATTCATAATAGCCAAAACATGGAAACAACCCAAATCGAACTCGATTAATAAATGGAGAAACAATATCCACAAAATGGAATATTATTTGGCTATCAAAAGGAATGAAGTACTGATATGTTCTATGACATGGATAAACCTTGAAAATATCATGCTGTGAAAGAAGGTAGTCATAAAAGGCTGCATAATAAGTTAATTCCTTTTTTTTTTTTTTTTTTGAGACAGAGTTTCACTCTTTTTGCCCAGGCTGGAGTGTAATGGCATGATCTTGGCTCACTGCAACCTCTGCCTCCTGAGTTCAATCAATTCTCCTGCCTCAGCCTCCCAAGTAGCTGGGATTACAGACATGTGCCACCACACCCAGATAATTTTGTATTTTTAGTAGAGATGGGGTTTTTCCATGTTGGTCAAGCTGGTCTCAAACGCCTGACCTCAGGTGATTCGCCTGCCTCAGCCGCCCAAAGCGCTGGGATTACAGGTGTGAGCCACCGTGCCCGGCCCACCAATTCCAGTTTTATGAAATAGTCAAGATAGGGAAAACTATATAGAAAAAAATTAAATTAATAGTTGCCAGGAGCTGGGGGAAGGGGAAGTGGGGAATGACTGCTAATGGGTATGAGGTTTCTTTCTGCAGTGAGAAAATCTTCTAAGGTTGGGTAGGGATGGTTGCTCAACTCTGTGAAGATGCTAAAATTCACTGAACGGTATGCTTTAAAGGAGTGAATGTTATGGTGTGTGACTATATCTCAGTAAAGCTATTATTTAGAAAAATAACAAGCTGGAAGAGTTAACCTGGAATCTTTCATATTTAAGATGTCCTGGAAATTTTCTATTGTTTTGGAAAAACTCAGTGTGGTGGCTATTGTGGTTTTCTTTCCAATTCTATTCCTCCCCCATTCATTACAAAATTGTCTTGCGGTTTGGATGGAATTATCCTTACTACTAGCTTCAATACATTCTAATTTGACTATTCTAGTCTGCCTTGCCATAGCCTAACAAATGGTATTTAAGGGTGACCATTAGAAAAATAAAAAGGCTTAAGATTTTTGTTAGGTCATAACTAACACTTGCTCTCTCTTCCTGGATGTGAAGTACTGATAATTGTTGGCAGCTGACTTAAAACCGTGAGAGAGGTCAGCTTAAAGACAAAACTGCTGGATGCAGTACCTTGAGCCTGTAATCCTAGCACTTTGGGAGGCCAAGGCAGCAGGTCACTTGAGGTCAGGAGTTTGAGACAACCCTGGCAAACATGGTGAAACCCTGTATCTACTAAAAATACAAAAATTAGCACACGCCTGTAATCGCAGCTACTCAACGGGGTTGAAGTATGAAAATCGATAAACCCAGGAGGCAGAGGTTGCAGTGAGCCAAGATCTTGCCACTGTACTCCAGCCTGGAAGACAGAATGAGACTCTATTGCAAAAATAAAATAAATAAAATAAAATAAAGACAAAACTGACACATAGAGAAGGGGCGAGCCAAGACTATCATAGAAAAATGGAACAAGAACTCCATTTTTGAACTGTGCCTGACTCTTGTTTCCTTTATATAGGGTGTGACCCTGTGACAGCCTCAGTTTCTCCTAGCCTGATTGTTAATAGTGTCTCCTTTCTCAAAAGAGTCCTGCATTAGATGGTCATTCATAAGGTCATACTCCCCATAACCGGATTTCAGTTACAGATCAATGAATTTACTAGTTAACCCAGGTCAACTGTTTCTCAAGGCCATCCAAGTTTTGTTTATTTGTTTGTTTGTTTGTGATGGAGTCTAGCTCTGTCACCCAGGCTGGAGTGCATCGGCGCGATCTCAGCTCACTGCACCCTCCACCTCCTGGGTTCAAGCCTCCCGAGTAGCTCAGCTTCCCGAGTAGCTGCCATTATGCCCAGCTAATTTTTGTAGTTTTAGTAGAGATGGGTTTTTGCCTGTTGGCCAGGCTGGTCTTGAACTCCTGGTTTCGAACTCCTGGCCTCAAGTGATCTGCCCACCTCGGCCTCCCAAAATGCTGGGGTTATAGGCTCCCAGCTGCACTTTCCTCACCCTTGGCAATGTCTTAGTCTTTCTTCAGGACCCAGATGACCTTCTCCATGAAGTCTTTCTAGACTTTCTGTAATAAAAGTAACTATTCCCAACTCTCAATTTTTCTCATACCTCTATATCAACACTCATTGCATTACAATGATACATTTTTGCATTTCTCTTCCTTAGCTGAATGTGAAACTTCTCCAGGGGGGAAAAAATATGTTATTTTTAACTTTGTATCCAAAGCATGAGAATACTGTGTACCTGGAACATCACATATTTTATTGTATTATTATTTTATTATTTTGAGACAGTCTCACTCTGTCACCCAGGCTGGGGTGCAGTGGCAGGATCTCGGCTATTTTTGTATTTTTAGTAGAGACAGTGTTTCACAATGTTGGCCAGGCTGGTCTCGAACTCTTGACCTCAAGTGATCTCGGCTTACTGCAATCTCTGCCTCAGCCTCCTATCTGAGACTACAGGTGCAGGCTGTTTTGCATTTTTTATAGAGATGGAGTTTCACTATGTTGTTCACCCTGGTCTCTAATTCCTGGGCCAAGGAACCTCCCAGATTCAGCCTCCCAAAGTGCTGGGATTATATGCATAAGCCACCGTGCTCAGCCTCATGTATACATGTGTGCATACATGTATGTATACAAGCACACATACCTGTGTGTATACATGCATCCATACATGTTTGTATGCATGCGTGGGTGCATGCATGTATGTGTACATGTATATGTACATATGTGGATATATGCATGCATACATGCCATGTATACACGTGTGCATGCATGTGTGTATGCATGAGCATATATGTGTATGCATGTGTGCATGCGTGTACGTGTTTATGCAGGTGTACATGTGTATACGTGCATGTGTGCGTGTGTATACATGTATGTATACATGTATGTATAGGTTGTGTGTGTGTGTGTGTATATATATATATTTTTTACTAAAAAAACAACAAAACAAAGACAGGATCTCACTATGTTATCCAGGATGGTCTTAAACTCTTGTGTTCAAAAGATCCTCTCACCTCGGCCTCCCAAAGTGCTAAAATTACCAGCATGACCATCATCCCTGGCTGCCTTGTATATTTTAATATTTGTTGAGGAATAAAGGAAAATATAAGGAAAATCCATCAATTTGTTTACTTTGTCATCCTAACAGTCTTAATAATTTTGCTCAGTGTTCTCCATTATAGAGGAAATGACTGTTAATGATGGCTCCCATCATTAACTGTTAATGACTGTTAATGAGGGATCCCAAAATAGTTAAGGTGGGTTGGCAATTGAATTTAGGCATGAGCTTATGTGACAGGGCAGGCCCTAATAGTTGTTTATATTTCCTTGTATTGCAAAATGCATTGTTTCGTGCTTTTTCACGTTTTAGACAACACTTCAAATTTATACCTACAATGATATAAAAGGCTAAAAACAATCAGATATGATTTCCAAACTATAAAATCACTAGACCAGGGGAGGATGCATCTTTTTCACAAATTAGTTATTAGTTTGGTACCAATTTGTATAAATGTTATAACACCTTTTGCCAATTCTGAGCTTCAAAAAATAATATATTTATGTAAACTTGACTCTGAAAACTTTGCCTCGTGTTAATCTTGATGCATTTAATTATATTTTCTGAGGTACTTATTACCAAAACTAGTTTAAAGACTATTTGATATCATTGTTTCTTAACACCAGAAGGCCAATTTGTGTACCTTTCTAATACTATGCTGACTTGTAGCGAATATTTTCTTTCAAGGTCTGAAATGTATTTTTCCCATGGAATAAAAGCATCTTTGTTTGCACTTTACTATTTAATTATATTTCTCCTATTTCCTACAGTTGTCATCTAATTGCATTTGTTTCTGATTGACTACACCAGGTATATCAGCAAGAAGATGAGATCTACAATATACTCTGGTTTGTGTAATATTTGAGAATTGTAAAGTATTGTATGCTCTGTCACAAGGAATAATTTGCCAAAGATAAATCCTTCTAACAGGTAATTTTATTTTTTATGGGTTGAAACAGTAAAGGGAGAAATAGAGAAAACAAAAGTTAGTAATGTAGATGAAATGAGACAGAATGAATGTACTTCCTCAATTAAGGAATAATAGTAAAACTTTATATCCATGTCCCTGGAATTGTTATAAATATTTTACATATGTTAACTTATTTAGTGCTCACAACAACCCATTTATAGACAAAGAAACTGAGGCAAGAGGCTGGGCACAGAGCCTTACACTTGTGATCCTAGCACTTTGGGAAGCTAGGGCAGTAGGATTGCTTTAGGTCAGGAGTTCAAGACCAGCCTGGGCAACATAGCAAGACCCTTTCTCTACAAAATAAAAATAAAAAAGCTGAGGCAAGAGAGGTTAAGTGACTTGCTTAGGTCACATAGCTAGTAAATGGTGGACTAGAATTCAAACTCAGCCTGTCTTGCTTTCACAGTATTCAGGCTTAGCCAATAGTTTATACTGTAACCTAAAGCAAAGCATTCTTAAGATAAAGTATTTTGTAGAGATTCTAAAGTCAGGAGGTCTAGTTTATCTTAACAGCCTTTGTTTCTTAGTAAATGTTAAATTCAAGTTTTAGTTATATTGTTGGTGATTCTGTAAAATGATACAATAAGAAACAGATTTTGTTGGAATTTTCCTGAATTATTTTGTGAGAAAAAAAGCACTTACGAAAAAGATTGTTCTTTTAAATGCTTCCACTTTTTTTTTGTGCTCTTAATGAACTATTCTGCAATGACATTATGTTTCATAAAATTCCTCTTAACTGAAGCAAATTATATGGTCGAAGGAAAGGGCAAGATGTTTAAATTTCCAGCGCATCTTAGCGGAAAAACATGATATACCTTCCTAAGTCTCAGATGGTGAAATTGACTTTCCTAAATCTCATATGATGAAGTATATATTACATTGGTTATGAAACTAAATAATGCTAGACCAAAATCTACTTTGTAAATTGAATTTTGAGAGTTGAACATCTACTATATGTTGTTTAAATTAACTCAATACTATACTTGCTTACTTAAATAGCACCGGCTTTGGAGTCTGACAGAGCTGGGTCCAAACTCCCATCGTTCTCACTTATTGAATGTCATCTGGGCATTTAACTTAATCTTTTTGAGTTCTAACTGTACAGTTTATGATTGTTGTGAAAATCAAGTTAATGGTTAAATAATTTCCCTAGCATGTCATTTATGTTCCCTTGTTCAGTAAATATTAGTCAATCTCTCTCCACAATAAACTTACTGAGTTTGTTTACACACATACACAAGCTGCAGAGTCTAGGTGAAGATTTTAACATTATGAGCTTAAATAAACTAGAATGAGTCATAACTATCTATCTAAAATGAAAGAAATTTCCAAAAACACTTTTAAAAAGATAATAGGCTGGACGCGGTGGCTCATGCCTGTAATCCCAGCACTTTGGGAGGCCGAGGCGGGCGGATCACGAGGTCAGGAGATCAAGACCATCCTGGCTAACACGGTGAACCCCGTCTCTACTAAAAATACAAAAAATTAGCCGGGCGAGGTGGCGGGCGCCTGTAGTCCCAGCTACTCAGGAGGCTGAGGCAGAAGAATGGTGTGAACCCGGGAGGTGGAGCTTGCAGTGAGCAGAGATCGCACCACTGCACTCCAGCCTGGGTAACAGAGCGAGACTCTACCAAAAAAAGAAAAAAAAAAATTAGCCTGGTGTGGTGGTAGGTGCCTGAAGTCCCAGCTACTGGGAGGCTGAGGTGAGAAGATCACCTGAGCCTGGGAGGTCAAGGCTGCGGTGAGCCGCGATTATGCCACTGCACTCCAGCCTGGGTGACAGAAGGTGCTTAAGTGCCCACAAGGTGCTAAACCCTGGGATCTGATGGCAAACTAGTAATTCTTTTTAAGACAGAGTCTTGCTCTGTCACCCAAGCTGGAGTGCGGTGGTGTGATCTCACTGCAACCTGTCTCAAGAAAAACAAAACGAAAAGATAAAAACAGTTGATATTTACATGGGGCATATTTGAACATCTTTTGAATTTAGCTTCCATTAAGAATAAACATTAGTGGTTCAATCGAGGAAAGTATGGATTAAAACAAGATTAAGCATGAAATTTTAAAAGAAAAATGAGTATGTGATTTAATTTAATTTTTTATTTATTGTTGAAAAAGTCTCACTCTGTTCCCAGGCTGCAGTGCAGTGGCACGTGATCTCGGCTCACTGCAACCTCTGCCTCCCAGGTTCAAGCAATTCTCCTGTCTCAGCCTTCTGAGTAGCTGGGATTACAGGCACGCACCATCATGCCTGACTAATTCTTGTATTTTTAGTAGAGACAGGATCTCACCATGTTGGCCAGGATGGTCTCAAACTTCTGACCTCGTGATCCACCCGCGTTGGCCCCCCAAAGTGCTGGGATTACAGGTGTGTCTGGCTAAGTATGTGATTAAAAAAAAAGACTTTAGGCCAAGTGCGGTGGCTTACGCCTGTAATCTCAGCACTTTAGGAGACTGAGGCAGGCGGATCACAAGGTCAGGAGATCGAGAACATCTTGGCCAACATGGTCAAGAGTAGAGACTTGGCCACCCCGTCTCTACTAAAAATACAAAAACTAGTCGGGCGTGGTGGTGTGCGTCTGTAGTCCTAGCTACTCTGGAGGCTGAGGTAGGTGAATCGCTTGAACCTGGGAGGTAGAGGTTGCAGTGAGCTGAGATTGTGCCACTGCACTCCAGCCTGGGCGACAAGAGCGAAACTCCATCTCAAAAAAAAAAAAAAAAAAAAAGATTTTAATTAGGCATTTGGATATGAGTTAGCATAGCAGCTGAGAAGAACATGAACTCTAGTAAACTCTAGTCAACTCTAGTCACTCCCCTGGACCACACCCACATATATAAACACAGGATACCAGTGGTTTATCAAGATCAGGTGCTGAACTGATAATTTGCCTGGAATCTTTGTATCATTTAAAGGCAATTTACAGTAACACAGTATCATAGGATCTGAAGGCTTTTACAAAGTTACCATTTCATGCATAACAAACCAATGTAAATTAATCACCTGAGCTGATAATTATTTTTCTACTTAATTCTAAACATGCTTAGAAAAAAGACAAGAATTATTTTTTTCTTGGCATTAGCACCACAAATTTCATGCTAATTGATTCTAACTTAGTTTATGAAACTTCAAATTTACTCCATTTCTGGAGGATCACCTTGTTTTCACCTTATTTTTAAAGTTTTTATAGGGCTGAAAATTTGCAGTATGCCTATCTTTTAAAAATAATAATACACTCACCAGAGAAAACGGAATTGTGATCTTTAAAATGTTTATATGAAAAATTATTTATAACAATGACAAAGATGGAAAATATGTCTGATATTGAGCCAAAAATTATGCTGTTGACTGTCAAGTAGAGTATGGGCTTTGGAGTAGGTCTTCAGGGCGTGATTAGTTGAACTAATATGTAATTACTCTAATTCTCTGGCTTAATTTTATAAGGTAAAAGAGGAGGTATGGAAGTTAACGTGTATTTTTCTCACAAAGAAAAACCATTTAAAAATCTTTACAAAGGAGAAAGCTGAGAAATTTTTCCAGAAAATTTCAGAAGCCACTGAAATTTTTCCAGTGACTTCTGTCAATGAACAAATAAGCATTTTATCTATTCATTCAGTCAACAAATATTTAAGTGTCCACAAGGTGCTAAACCCTGGAATCTGATGGCAAACTGGTAATTATTATTATTGTTATTTTTTAAGACAGAGTCTCGCTCTGTCACCCAAGCTGGAGTGCAGTGGCAAGATCTTGGCTCACTGCAACCTCTGCCTCCCAGGTTCAAGTGATTCTCCTGCCTCAGCCTCCCGAGTAGCTGGAATTACAGGTGCCTACCACCATGCCTGGCTAATTTTTGTATTTTTTGTGGAAACAGGGTTTTACCATGTTGCCCGCCACCACACCCAGCTAATTTTTCTATTTTTTGTAGAAATGGGGTTTTGCCATGTTGCCCAGGCTGGTCTCAAACTCCTGGGCTCAAGTGATCCTCCCACCTTGGCCTCCCAAAGTGCTGGGATTAGAGGCCTGAGCCACTGTGCCCAGCCACAAACTGGTACATCTTATTCAGACATTTGTAGCATTTCCAATTTTATACACATATTTGTACACTAATTTTTTTAAAAAATTTCTTTTCAGAGTAGTTTTAGGTTCACAGCAAAACTGAGCAGAAAGTACAGAGGGTTCCCATATACCCCCTGCCATTCCCTCCACCAGCCTCCTACACTATCAACATCCTGCACCAGAGCGCCATATTCACAGGTATACATATTATAGGATCATACAGAATAGTTTCACTCACAGCCCTAAAAATCCTCTGTCATCTCTTTGTCCCTTTCCTCTGCTCCATGGCAACCACGGATCCTTATACCGTTTTCATACTCTTCCCTTTGCTAAAGCTGTTGTTTTAAAACGAAGTTTGGGCCGGGCGCGGTGGCTCAAGCCTGTAATCCCAGCACTTTGGGAGGCCGAGACGGGCGGATCACGAGGTCAGGAGATCGAGACCATCCTGGCTAACCTGGTGAAACCCCGTCTCTACTAAAAAATACAAAAAACTAGCCGGGCGTGGTGGCTGGCGCCTGTAGTCCCAGCTACTCGGGAGGCTGAGGCAGGAGAATGGCGTGAACCTGGAAGGCGGAGCTTGCAGTGAGCTGAGATCCGGCCACTGCACTCCAGCCTGGGTGACAGCGAGACTCCATCTCAAAAAAAAATAAAATAAAATAAAATAAAACGAAGTTTGGGTAAGCATAGTTTAACTAGGGTCAAGCATAAGGTGACTGATCTTTAATCTACTGATTATACTTAATTTAGCAAATTTGTTAACTCTTAAGAATATCTACTCTCACATTTCTTTGGCCTCATTTTTTTGTGTTATTGGTCATACTGTATAAAATCCTTTGTTGTAAGGTTTCAGAAAACATTTTTTTCAAAAAATGCAGAATATAAAACAATGCTTAAATTAAGCAATTGGTGTAGTTCCTTAAATCTAAGAGGGCATTTAATTATAAGATGCAGCATTATTTTATATATCACTAAGATGCATTATTATTTTATATTTGAGTAAAAAAAAACCACAAGCCATTGGCTGGGCGCAGTGACTCACGCCTGTAATCCCAGCACTTTGGAAGGCTGAGGCCAGTGGATCACCTGAGGTCAGGAGTTCGAGACCAGCCTGACCAATATGGTGAAACCCTGTCTCTACTAAAAACACAAAAATTAGTCGGGCGTGGTGGCACACACCTGTAGTCCCAGCTACCCGGGAGGGTGAGACAGGAGAATTGCTTGAACTCGGGAGGCAGAGGTTGCCATGAGCCTAGATCATGCCACTGCACTCCAGACTGGGCAACGGACCGAGACTCCATCTCAGAAAAAAAAAAAAGGAAAAAAGAAAAACACGCCAATTAATTGTAATATGGCATTGACTGTGAGATGCATTCCCATTTCAGAGAAATTAAAATTTATTAGTGTTTTTTTGAAGTGTGCTTTAGAATTAACTACAATAGTAAATTTTTGTTTGGAATGTTGTTTCAATGTTAGGATTCTATTCTGTGTTTTTTTTTTTTTTGACGGGGTCTCACTGTCACCCAGGCTGGAGTCAAGTGGCACGATCACAGCTCACTGCACCCGCCACTTCCTAGGATCAGGTGATCCTACCACCTCAGCCTTCCTGGCAGCTGGGACTACAGGTGCCATCACCATACCTGGCTAATTGTTTTGCTTTGTTGTTTTTTTTTTTGTTTGTTTGTTCGTTTTTTTGTAGAGACAGAGTTTCGTCATGTTGCCCAGGCTCATCTCCCAAACTCCTGGCTTCAAGCAATCCTCCTGCCTGGGCCTCCCAAACTGCTGGGATTACAGGCATGAACCACTGCGCCTGGCCCTCAGTCCTGCTATTTTTATCAACCAGAAACTCTCAACAGCGGGAATTTGATTTTGAAGCATTGTTCTTTCCCACTGATTCTACACCAGTGGAACCAAGGATGTTAATCGAGGAATGGTTCGGACATTAACTCTTCTAGTTGTAGTTTGTCATTTATTTGCAGATTGAGGTAGATCATTCAGTCACTATTAACTATCATAAACAGCAATAATAAACAACTTTTCTTTCTTTCTTTCTTTCTTTTTTTTTTGTTTTGAGACGGAATCCCGCTGTTACCCAGGCTGGAGTGCAGCGGCGCGATCTTGGCTCACTGCAACCTCCGCCCCTCCAGGTTTAAGCAATTCTCTGTCTCAGCCTCCGGAGTAGCTGGGATTAGAGGCGCCGGCCACTACACCCGGCTAATTTTTTGTAATTTTAGTAGAGACAGGCTTTCACCATCTTGGCCAGGCCGGTCTTGAACTCCTGACCTCGTGATCCACCTGCCTCGGCTCCAAAGTGTTGGGATTACAGGCGTGAGCCACTGCACCCGGCCACAACTTCTTTTCAAAATTGAATTCAATTCTGAAATCTCTCAAGGGAGGTCGTGGATTATTTAAAAGGAAATTACTTGAAACAATAAACATAAAACAATGTAGAAATAGCATAAATTCATCTAGATTGAAGAAACAGAAACATGGAGTACTAGTATCTTCTTGAAATTACTTAAAATTAGGACAAATAGTTACCCTACTACCCAAGTGTCATTTCTTTCCATTTTAGATCTGTGCTGTCCACATATACAATCAAAATTTTCTAGTAGCTAGCCACAGTTAAAAGTCTTTAAAAAGAGAAATTAACTTAATGATTTATCTAATTTAATGTAATATGTCCAAAATACTATCTTTTCAACATGCAATCAATATAAAATTTACTAACGAGATGGTCTTCCACATCTGGTGTACAATTTACACTGTACTCCACAGAGTGGCGAGCTGCCTTTCCAACCCTCACTTAGCCACATGTGGCTACCGTATTGGACAGCAGTCTTAGGGGATTTCAGTATCAACTGATTCTTTAATTCTGAGTTTGAGAATTTCTTTTTATAGTACACACGGTCGCTAAGGCGCTTAGAGATCTGTGAGGCGCATGGAGATTATTTTACTCTCAGGTCCCTTTTGATCCAAGATCCCACAGCACTAAAAGCAGTAAGAGGGAAGGCAATGGGCAACCCTTGCGCCCAGGAAGGTGGCCTGGAGGAGGGCCTGGTTGCTCCGAGCAGTGCCCGGAGGGGAGGCTGCAGACGCGGCGTTGGAAGTGGGATTTCGAGACAAGCTCCGGCAGCTGCCCGGAAACCTTGTCTTTTTCTGGGGCACCCGGGAACAGCAGGGCCGGACGGAGGGAGCGTAGCCTCCCGGCCATGCACAGGGTCCCGAGCCGCCACCGCTGCCAAGGGAGCTCGGCCCAGGGCTGCAGCGCTTCCCGCCCAGGCGGGCGGCAGCCGGAGCCAGGAGCCGGAGGAAGCCCGGCCTGCCTCCACCGGACAGCAGAACACGATCTCCCCGGCGCGCTCTCGCCGGCGCCGCAGCGGGCGCGCGGGCGGCAGGGTGGGCGTGGAGCGGCGGGGGCACCGCCCCTGGGAGAGGCGGGCGCCGCGGTTCCGGGGGCGGGACGCGCAGAGGAGTGGGGCGCGAGCCGCCGGTTTTGATTAGTGCGCGGAGCTGCGGCGGCGGAGCCAGGCGGCGGAGCTGCTCGGCCGGGAGTCCGGCGGCGAGACGGAGAGGCGGCGGAGGTTCCGGCGCGCAGGGTCTGGCCGGCGGCAGCGAGGGTCAGGAGAGGCGAGCCGGGGCGTGGGGCCGCACTTGCCCCGACCAGAGCCGGGAGACCGCAGCACCCGCAGCCGCCCGCGAGCGCGCCGAAGACAGCGCGCGGGCGAGAGCGCGCGGGCGGGGGCGCGCAGGCCCTGCCCGCCCCTTCCGTCCCCACCCCCCTCCGCCCCTTCCTCTCCCCACCTTCTTCTCGCCTCCCGCGCCCCCGCACCGGGCGCCCACCCTGTCCTCCTCCTGCGGGAGTGTTGTCCGTGTTGGCGGCCGCAGCGGGCCGGGCCGGGCCGGCGGGCCGGGGGATGGCGCTGCTGGACCTGGCCCTGGAGGGAATGGCCGTCTTCGGGTTCGTCCTCTTCTTGGTGCTGTGGCTGATGCATTTCATGGCCATCATCTACACGTGAGTGAGGGACCGCAGGAGGGGCTCGGGGCAGGGGTCCGGGCCTCGGGGACAGGCGAGAATGGGAAACGTTTGTGCTTTGAAGGGGACCGGGCTCGGGCGAGGGTGGAGAAAGCTGATCCTCAGGCTGTTCCCCCTCGTTCCCTCGCCCCTCGGACCGGCAGTGGCGGTGGTCTTTGCGAGGGAAAAGTGTTGGGCGAGAGAAGGGTTTGCTGGGTTGCAGGTGACTGCCTAGCTAGGCGAAAGGAGACTGCTCTTACGTGTCAGGCTGAATGAAGGTGGTGGCTCGGTTTGCTTGTGCTAGGGATTCGTGTGATTTTTCATCTGGGCCGAGATGTATGGTGTATTGTTTTTTTCTTCCGACCTGGGCCACGTTTCTGTTAGGGTGGTGATTGTGTCCACTTTTCTGGGAGCTGCTCACAGCTCTCTGGACACCTCCCTGTGGATTTTCTTCTTCCTGAAAGAGCTCTGTGCGCTTAGATAGGTGTGAAGCACCTGTCCACCCTGAAGAATGTCCACCAAACCTGCTAGCTAGCATGATAGCTTTGAGTCCTGAAGCTTGTACATATCAGCGTGGTTTTCTTTCCTTTTTTCAATTCCTCGTCTTATTGTCTTATGTAGATTTGTACTCCCCCCCCGCCCGCCACATCTTTTCATTTTTGTTTAACAAATACTTCTTGAGGCCTACTAGATACCATTCACTGTTCTTGGCCAGGGGACACGTGGTGAGCAGGACAGAATTCCTGTCCTCATGGGGCTCACATTCTAGAAGGAAGAAGCAGATAAAATCCAAATAAGGTTATGAGATTGTGATGAAGCATGTAAGTGAAATAGAACTGGGTGATGGCATGAATAGAGACATGGGGTATGTGGCTAGTTTGGTATATCCACTGTTTAAGGTGAAATCTGCCTCTCTAAAGAAATGAAAAAATTATATAGAGCACATTACTGATATCAGTTCACTTGGATTTTTAGTCTGGGTGAGAAAAAGAACAATTGTATATAGTAATCGTTACCATGAACTAGAATAGAGTGTATGTTAGTGGAAGAGACTTTAAGAAATTAGTTTTAGTTGTTTGGTTTTTTTTTTTTTTTTCCTTTTTACTGCGGAAGAAGTGTGCCTTTGCTTTTGGAAACACTGTATTTTATTAGTACAGTGTGGCATTTCCTGGTACTGAGAAAGATGCTGCTGGTACAAGTTATACTGATATTTCTTTGAAAGTGAAAGAAAACATGCCACTTGGATATTGTTGACTTTAGTTTTTGGAGTTTGTGAGCTTAGTCACTGAGCACATTCTGGAGTTCATTTAAAATATGAGTTCTTTTCCTTTAAAAAAATTGTTACATTTTACAGTCATAAAAATAAAAAATGCTTACCGTGTAAGGGATTTATGCAATAGGTAGGGATGGAGAAAATTAAAACATGCACACACCAAAACTACATTACCTTGTTAACCTTCTGTGACTGTCCTTCCAATTTGTGTGTGTGTGTGAGAGAGAGTGAAGGAGGGAGGGGAAGGGGGAAGAGAGAAAAGGAATCCATTATGATTATTGTTCTGTAACCTGCTTTAAAGTTCATCTGTTTAAAAATGTTTATTGAAAAGCCGTTTTGTGCAAGGCACTGTTCTAGTTGCTGGAAGAGTGAAGAACAAACATCCAGGGCCCCTGTTCACATGGAACTATCCTGTAAAATGTCATGACCATTTTTTTCATCTCAATATCTGTATGATCTCTACATCATTTGTAATAGATGCATGATATTTTAGTTTACCAGGTACTAAAATTTATTATTACTGATGGATGTTTAGGTTGTTTCCAATTTATCTAGATTACAAACAACACTGTGATGAATTTGTGTGCATACATCTTTGAGAAATGATCTCCTTAGTTATATTTCCGAAAGAGGAATTATTGGGCCAGAAGTGGTGCACATTTTAAACTTTGATACATATTGGCGCCATAGAAATGTTATATATATTCACAGTCCTGGTAACATTGTATGATAGCTCCATTTTGTCTTACAAACACTAAGTAGCAGACATTTCACTGTTTTTATTTTCATCCATTTAAAGTTACATTGAGCACTTTTAAAATACGTTTATATGCTAGTTACATTTAGATGTAAATTACATACTCATAATCCTTTGCCTGTGCTACAATCTGTTGCTGAATTCATCTTTCTGATATAAAGGTTGTTTTTCTGTTATCTGTCATATGTAGCTTTCTTTTCCCCAGTCTGTTATTTGTCTTTTAACTTTGTACATATATTTGACATAGAGAAAAGTGTTTGTGCATGTGTGTTTTAGGTAGATAGGACTTTCTGTTTCTTTTACGTTTTCTCTTGCAATTTTTATATCTTCCTTATTCCTTCAAATTACTATATATATTAGTCTCTGCTTCCTCTGAGTATTTTTATTTTTTCTTAATTTTTTCACATGTTACCCTTAATTCACCCAGTATTTTACTTCGTTTTATGAGAGCTAGAGCCCTAATTATAGTTCCTTCTAAGTATTTAGAGACTTGTCCAAAATTACTTATCAAATGATTATTTGATTATTCCACTGTTTTGAAATATTTTCATTTTAGACTAAATTCTGCTTTATACTTGGGTATGTTTCAAAGCTTCCATTGCTCTTTCTTAACCTATTTTAGATGGCAGATGTTTTTAGGATTTCTGCCTACAGTGTTAAAGGTAACACTCAGATTAGAGACATTTCATATTCAAGAGTCTTATTGTTGAGACTGAAGATTTCCTGAAAGTAACTAAAGATTATAGCCTTGGCAAGTTAAATAGCCTTTATGGGTTATTTTTTAAAATTGTTATTATTATTTTTTTTTGTGAGCGCTAGTGTAGCTTGATAGCTTGGGACCTGAGGCGAAATTGTGTAAAAGTCTAGAACTGGTTTGCGTCTTTCCCTTTTAGCCCTTGGGAGCCATGTTGCTGCATGATGAAATGATCTGAGCAGAAACCTTGCTTCATGCTCTCTCCCCTATCCCATCCACCTCAGATTATTATTATTTCCCTGTGTACATAAGGTCCTAATGTTTAGCATCAGGCTTTATCTTTCTACTGGAGGTGCTAGGCTAGTGTGGAAATAATTTATGTGTCCTTAAATGTTAGCTACCCTCAAGTAAAACGGAGGTCCTTTTACCTGGAGAGGGGTGTGTGTGTGTGTGTGTGTGTGTGTGTGTGTGTGTGTGTTTTACTTTGAGACAGGGTCTTGCTCTGTTGCTCAGGCTGAAGTACAGTGGCACGATCTTGGCTCACTGCAACCACCACATCCCAGGCTGAAATGATTCTGCTGCCTCAGCCTCCTAAGTAGCTCCCAAGTAGCTGGGACTACAAGCATACCTGGCTAATTTTTGTGCTTTTTGTAGATATGGGGTTCCGCCATGCTGCCCAGGCTGGTCTTAAACTCCTGGACTTAAGTGATCTACCTGTCTTGGCTCCCAAAGTGCTGGGATTACAGGTGTGTGAGCCATCGTGCCTGGCCCCCTGGAGATTTTTTAAGATTTTTAAAGTTAATCCTGCTTTCTGCAAACATATTTCCTTTATTTTGTTTATTATTATTTTTTTGAGACAGTCTTCTCTGTTGCCCAGGCTGGAGTGCAGTGACTCGATCACAATTCACTGCAGCCTCCACATCCCAGGTTCGAGCAATTCTCCCACCTCAGCCTCCCAAGTAACTGGGACTACAGGCGCATGCCATCACACCCGGCTAATTTTTGTTACCCAGACTGGTCTCAAACTCCTGGGCTCAAGTGATCCCCCCACCTCGGCCTTCTGAAGTTCTGGGATTACGGGTGTGAGCCACTGCACCCAGCCGAAATATGCTATTTCTAACGTACAGCAACTTCAATACCCGATGCATAGTTTTTGAATGCAATTTGCATACTCATTGTGTCAGGATAACTGCGATAAATGACCTGTCAAAAACTGGTTGTGTTTTTAATGTAAATATTAGCATTTGGGATATTATTTTTAGTTAGTATGATCTTTGCCTTAAATTCATGAATACTTGGTGTTCTGAGCCTTAGTGGAATGTAAATTGAGAACGTCTCTTTTGGGTTTAGTCCTGAGGATGCCCTTGGACTGTGGTCAAACGTTCATCAGTCAGGATCATTGCTACAGGGCTACTTTCAGGGAAATGAATAAGGCAGTTCAGCAATTGCCCGTTTAACCTGAGCTTGGGAAGATACAGAATTAGGCTATAGTGTGATAGCTTTAAAGAGCAAAGTGAGGGGCAGTGGGGGAAGGGAGAGCATCAGGAAGAATAGTTCATAGATACTGGGCTTAATACCTAGGTGATGCGATGACCTGTGCAGCAAACCACCGGGGCACATGTTTACCTGTGTAACAAACCTGCACATCCTGCGCATGTACCCTGAACTTAAAAGTTGAAGAAAAGAAAAAGAGCAATGTGGAAATTGTAAGATTTTAACATTCAGTGATGGTTCTATTGATTCATTATCCCTCCCTTTCTCTCTGACATTAATTAGTTCAGTACATCTTCATATCTACCCTAGATATTGAAACTATGTCTACTCGCTGGTATCTGTCTGCAGCCTTGTACCCCTTTGATTTTATATTTCTTATTGTAGCCTTTATCCTTCTGGATTACTAATCTTGGATCACAGTAGCTTGAAATCTTACCATGATTCCTCATTGCCTGCAGGTTACAGTTCAAACTCCTTAATGAGACAAGCACAGCTATGTAGGAGCTGAGCCGTCCCTGTGTTCCTGTTTCTTCAGCAACATTGTATTACTGGCGTTTCCCCAAACGTGCAATGTGCTTTCTTTGGAATTGTCTTTCTTTTTTCTTTCTCTTTCTTCTTTCCTTCCTTTTTTCTTGTTTGATTAACTCCTACTCGTTCAGGTCATTTTGGACTTTAGTTCCTTGTTGGGTTAGGTGCCCTTTATGGCACCCAGCCATCTCCTATTTGTTTTCTATGGTGGCGGAATCTTTTACATTCTATAGTGTGGTAAGCCCATTGTCCAGTGGGCAGAGTTTGTGTTTTCCTGTAGAGATAACTCACTATTGGTTATTTTGCCTTCTGTGAGAGAATTTGGGTTAGCAAAGTTAAGCTTGCACAAGAAGGTGTGCTTTACTTATTGCTTTACTTACATGCATTACTTATTGCTTATGAAGCCCATTTTGAAGCAATACCGTTTTTGAAATATGTGCTATATGTAGTAAATTGGTCATGACATACTGATTACAGACAGACAGTAATACAGTCATGAGTGATAACATAACAAAGGTCATTAGTCACTGGAAATTGCTGGCATGGACTATGTGAAGTTAGGGACCTGCTGATATAGCAGTGAACCTAATTTTACACGAAATATTAACAAGCTCTGTGACATGGAGCAGGGAAGATAAATTCCTAGAGTCAGATACATTGGTTCAGCAGAACCACACAGTGGAATTATAAAAACAACACATTCTGGGGCTGTTAAGCAGGGTGAACTTTTGCCCTTGTGGAATTCAGTCTTCCTTAGAAACCTAGAGGGAAATTCTGTCTTTTTTCTTTTTTCTTTTTTTCTTTTTTTTTTTTTTTTGAGACAGAGTCTCATTCTGTCGCCCAGGCTGGAGTGCAGTGGTGTGGTCTCAGCTCACTGCAACCTCTGCCTTCTGGGTTCGAGTGATTCTTGTGCTTCAGCCTCCCAAGCAGCTGGGACTACAAGCACGCGCCACCACGCCCTGCTAATTTTTGTACTTTCAGTAGAGATGGAGTTTCATCATGTTGGCCAGTCTGGTCTCGAACTCCTGGCCTCAAGTGATTCCCCCGTCTCAGTCCCGCAAAGTGCTGGGATTACAGGCATGAGCCACTGTACCCAGCCAAGTGAAATTCTTGTGCCTCACTTGTGAAGAGCTGTATTAAGGTTACTGCAGAGGCTACTTCCCGCCATCTGAGGGGGAAGGAGTCCACCCTCCTTGTTTAACCTTTACCTGCCTCCAGTAGGTTTCCCTGCATCCCGGGCTTTCCTCTTGCAAAAGCCAGATTTGAAAACAAAACTGTAAAAGAAGTTATTTAAAAATGAGACAGGCCAGGCGCGGTGGCTCATGCCTGTAATCCCAGCACTTTGGGAGGCCAAGGCACGTGGATCACCTGAGGTCAGGAGTTCGAGACTAGCCTGACCAATATGGCGAAACCCCATCTCTACTAAAAATACAAAAATTAGCCAGGTGTGGTGGCAGGTGCCTGTAATCCCAGCTACTTGGGAGGCAGAGATAGGAGAATCACTTGAACCCTGGAGGCAGGGGTTGCAGTGAGCCAAGATCATGCCACTGCACTCCAGCCTGGGTGACAGAGCGAGACTCTGCCTCAGGAAAAAAAAAAAAAAGGTTCCCACCTTGACTTTTTTTCTTTTCCTTTTGAGACAGGGTCTCGCTCTGTTACCCAAGCTGGAGTGCAGTAGTGCGATCATGGCTCACTACAGCCTTGACGTGCCAGGCTCAAGCAGTCCTCCTACTTCAGCCTCCTGGGTAGTTGGGACTACAGGCACATGCCAGCACGCTTGACTAATTTTTGTATGTGTTTGTAGAGATGGGGTTCCACCATGTTGGCTAGGCTGGTCTAGAACTCCTGAGTTCAAACAATCTGGCCACCTCGGCCTCCACAGGTGCTGGGATTATAGGCCTTTTCCATTCTTCAGTCACCTAGTCTTTCTAGACCTGTGGTTGTCAACTTTGACTGCACTGTGGAGTCACATCGAGGGCTTGAAAAAAAGAAACGACTGCTGCCTGGGTCTCACCCCTACAGACAAGGTTAAATTGGTTCAGGCGTCAGTATTTTCAAAACTCCCTAGGTGACGTGGATGTGCAGCCTAGGCTGAGAATGATTGCCACGGGCTGTCTGTCCACAGTTGTGTCCAGCACCTGCCACCTCTTGGCTTTATTTAATTCTCCATTTAGTCCAGAGCCCACAGTTCATCACTTCATTGTCTTGCCTCTTGCCTCACCTCGTATCAGTCTGCCCTGTTGTCCTGAATCCATCCAATAATTATAGCTGCTCAACTTTGAAAATCCTACAGAGGGTAATCACACAGCCATGTGGACTAATACTACTACACATTGGTAGTCTCAGGGCTCAGCTAAACCTGCATGTGGTGCTGCCTGGCAGTGCTTTTTTTTCTGTATTTAGCTCTGATACCCATCACTTAAAAAAACCTCTTCTAAATCTTCCTTCTACCGCATTCTTGGTGGATGACCTTAGCTCCTACTTCATACTGTGGATCCCATCATGCCTTAAATTACTTTTTTCCTTTTCTCTCTTTGCCCTTCGCCTAGCTCTTCTTGAATTTTTTAAGAATTTCAAGTAGTCTTTAGAAAATTGAACTAGAGGCTGGGCGTGGTGGCTCATGCCTGTAATCCCAGCACTTTGGGAGGCCGAGTCAGGTGGATCACCTGAGGTCAGGAGTTTGAGACCAGCCTGGCTAACATGGGGAAACACTGTCTACTAAAAATACAAAAAATTAGCCAGGCGTGGTGGTACTCGCCTGTAATCCCAGCTACTCTGGAGGCTGAGGCAGGAGGATTGCTTGAATCTGGGAGGTGGAGGTTACGGTGAGCCAAGGTTGTGCCATTGCACTCCAGCCTGGGCAACAAGAACAAAACTTCGTCTGGGGGGTGGGGAGTTTCAGCTAGAAAGCCAGGTCGGGGAGGATCGCCTGAGGCCAGGAGTTCAAGACCAGCCTGAGCAATATAGTAAGCCCCCATTGCCACAGAAAAAATTTTAAAAAATTAGCCAGAGACGGTGGTATGCAGTGAGCTATGACTGCTACTGCATTCCAACCTGGGTGACAGAGCAAGATTGTATCTCAAAGAAAACTAGAAAAATTTAAAGTAGAAGCCCTCTGTTCCACTCTTTGGCCCTTTCACTCAGTGTCAGGTTTCAGTAGAAACTAGTGTTTGTTTACTGTTATCACATCTCAGCTTCCATTCATTTACTTTTTAACCCATTTTTAGCTCTCTACCGTTATCCTCCATAAACTGTCCCAATTCTTGCCAAAAGTGCTCAGAGATAGCAGTAAGTACATATGTAATCTACCGAACATTTCCATTCTTATCTTGGTCTCTTCAGCAGCATTCAGTGTTATTCTTTCTTGAACCCTTTGAGAAAGAAAACAGCCTGGCCAGATAAACCCTTCTGTTACTTTATTTGCACCCTGGCTGTCTTTCTGGTTCTTTGATCCCCACTTTTAGTCTTCTTCATGCATTACTCTTTTTTTTTTTTTTTCTTTTTAGAGGGAGTTTCGATCTTGTCGTCCAGGCTGGAGTGCAGTGGCACAATCTTGGCTCACTGCAACCTCTGCCTCCCAGGTTCGAGTGATTCTCCTACCTCAGCCTCCCAAGTAGCTGGAATTACGGGCGCACCACCATGCCCGGCTAATTTTTGTATTTTTAGTAGAGACGGGTGTTTCACCATATTGGTCAGGCTGGTCTCAAACTCCTGACCTCAGATGATCCACCCGCCTCATCCTCCCAAAGTGCTGGGATTACAGGCATGAGCCACTGTGCCCGGCCTCTCCTTCATGCATTACTGATTCAATAATATTACATTCCTTGGCCATCTTCTAAGAGTGCTGTGCCTCCGAGAGCTTGTGTATTTACCTTACAGTGGATGGCTTCTATATTTTTATCTCTAGGCTAACCTTACTTGCTGAGCTCTCTGTATCTGTTTACTTATTTACTCTTCATTTATTCACAATTATTTTTAAAAATTGAGAACATACTATGTATTATTGCTGTGCTGGGCTCTGGAGAATTTATATTCTACTGTAGTGTTTCTCCAAGTGTAGGTTACTGCCAGCCTGCATCATTTGGGATGCTTGTGAAAAATGCAGATTCCTAGTCTCTTCATCTGGTTCATTCACTTGTGATCTCTACCTGTGGGCGTTATTTATACCAAAAGTTGCAAACCTGTGGTCTCCTAGATGAGACATCACCACTTGATGTCTTAAGAGTAACTTAAATTTCGTACGTTCAAAAGTTCATTACTCTCTCCCCTCTCCTATTGTGCCTAGATTTTATGAATGGCACCATTAGTTACCATAACCTGACCCAGATATACCCCTCCTTCTCCTTCATTCCCCCTCCACCAACACCCTCATCATTTATTGGCTAAGCTCCTTGATTGTGAGTTCTCACCTTCTCTTGACTTTGCTTCTTTCGCTTGTTTCTTTTGTGTGTATGTTTTGTTTTGTTTGAGACAGTCTTGCTCTGTCACCCAGGCTGGAGTTCAGTGGTGCAGACTTGGCTCACCACAACCTCCGCCTCCTGGGTTCAAGCGAGTCTCCTGCCTCAGCCTCCCGACTAGCTGGGATTACAGGTGTGCAACCACCATGCCTGGCTAATTTTTGTATTTTTAGTAGAGACGGAATTTCACCATGTTGGCCAGGCTGGTCTTGAACTCCCAACCTCAGGTAATCCACCCGCCTCAGCCTCCCATGAGCCACTTACAGGCATGAGCCACCGCACCCAGCCTTTCACTTGTTTCTTATACCTTTCTGGTTTGTGTGTCTCTCTCTTTCTTTTGGACCTTTGTAATATTTTTCCCTTGCCTTCCATCTCCCCTGCCTGTACTTTATTCTCTTAACTTCTATAAATACAAAAATGATCCTAGTTGCTTCCTTTTAGTCTTTCATGGTTATTTCTTGCCTAGAGGATGAGCTCCAGGCCTTTTCAGCCTTGTCTGTGAAGTCACGAAGAATTTATAGTGGAGATGTGTCTTAAAGCAGTGCTACTTAAGCTTGAGTGTGCCTGTGAATCACCTACAGATCTTATTGAACTGAAGATTCAGTTTCAGTAGTTCTGAGGGTCAGTGAGGCCTGAAATTCCGAAGCTCTGAAAAGCTCCCAGGTGTTGCCAATGCTGCTGGTCCACGGGCCACACTTGGAGTATGAAAGTCTGGAAAGACCACCTCCTAGAAATAGATGCTTCCATCTCTCTTCTCTCAAAGTGTTCCAAACATACTTTGATGATAGTCTGTATCACACTGCATTTGCAGAGTCCTGTACAGACTTTACTTCTGAATGAGAGGTGGCCTGTGTACATGTGAGAACCACCTCTCCTATTAACACATGGAAATGCTGTAATGATTAGACACTTACACACCCAGAGCCTGAAAATATGAAAGGAAAATCTGCATATTCCAGGAACCAAGAGGGAATGTAAAGTAGTGGGTTGGTCTTGTCTGCTAATTTGAATCCTGGGGAGGTTTTAATTTACTGATATTTCTTCTCATTATTGGTCGTATTTTCCTCATTCTTCGCATGCCTGGAAATTTTTTAGTAAATGCCAGACATTTTGAATTTCACCGCGTTGGGTGCTGGATGTTTTTGTTTTTCTGGACTCTTGACTTGAGTTCTTCAATTCATTTTCTTTTTCTTTTTTCTTTTTTTTTTTTTGAGATGGAGTCTTGCTCCGTTGCCCAGGCTGGAGTGCAGTGGCACAGTCTTGACTCACTGCAACCTCCGCCTCCCAGATTCAAGTGAGTCTCCTGCACAGCCTCCTGAGTAGCTGGGATTACAGGCACATGAGACCACACCTGGCTAATTATTTTTTGTGTTTTTAGAAGAGATAGGGTTTCACAGCGTCGGCCAGGCTGGTCTCGAACTCCTGACCCCAAATTATCCTCCTGCCTTGGCCTCCCAAAGTGCTAGGATTACAGGCGTGAGCCACCGCCCGGTCTACCTTATTTTCTGTGTCATAGGAATCACTGTCTTCCTTTGCTTGATGTCCAATATCTTCAAAACTGTTGTCTCCTGTATTTTTTTTCTGATTTTTTGGTGGTTTCAGGTGGGAGAGAGTAAATCCAGTTAGTTTCTTCATCTTGTCCAAAAGTTGAAGGTTTGGTGGGTGGTGGGAAGAGTAGGGTTTTTAGTATTAGTGTGAGGACAGAGTCAGTGCTGCACACTAGTTGTAATAACCTCAAACTGTAAACGACCCAAACATCCATCCACAGAAAGTAGATAAAGTGTGGTATATTAGTAAAACTATCCGGTAACAAGAGTGAATACATGATAGCTAAATGTAACAACATGGATGAATCTCACAAACATAACGCAACCCAAAGAGGCCAGACAGAAAAGATACATCCTATGGGATTCCATTCACATAAAAATGTAAAGCCAGCAAAACTAGTCTGTAGTGTTAGAAGTCAGGACAGTGAGTACCCTTGAGGGGAGTGTAGTACGTGGAAGGAGACATGAGGGGACTTCTGGGGTTCTGCTAATACCGTTTTTTGATCTGGGTACTGGTTACGTGACAGTTTCACTTTGAGAAAATTCTTTGAGCTGTGTACTTACATATGACTTTATCATATGTACATTATGTATCAATAAAAAGTACCACCCCCCCCCAACACCACTTCCCCAACAAAAAGGTCAAGGCTGCAAGCCAAATGCATTACTGGAAGGTAAGAACTGGATTCCCAGTATAGCACCTGGAAAGCAAGTCATCTGCCCTAGGCTGAGGGTGGAAATGGACACCCATGAGAAAGCTTGTGCAACGTGTAGGAATCATAGGCTCAAGTTCATACTGTCTAGGAAATGCAGAAACCCTGATCTGAGACCCTAAAAGAAAAACTGGTTGGAAACCAGTAAAACTTGTAAGACCCTATATGAGCCACTTATACTCCTGCCCCACTTGAAGGTCTCCACCATTGAGGCCACTTTTGAAACACTAGGCAATTGATCGTCCCCCCATCATCCATGCTGGAGTGTAGTGGCACGATCTCGGCTCACTGCAACCTCTGTCTCCTGGGTTCAAGTCATTCTTGTGCCTCAGCCTCCCGAGTAGCTGGAATTATAGGTGTGTGCCACCATGCCCAGCTAATTTTTCTATTTTTAGTAGAGATGGGGTTTTGCCATGTTGGACAAGCTGGTCTTGAACTCCTGACCTCAAGTGATCTGCCTGCCTTGTCTTCCCAAAGTGTTAGAATTATAGTTGTGAGCCACTGCACCAGCCCCAAGGCTACTTCTGACCTTGGAAACTTCGTTATTTTGAAAAAAACCACTGGGATTTAAAAAATTTTTTGGAAAAAAAAAATCACTGGGGTTTTATAAAAATTTTTGAAAAAAATCACTGGGATTTTAGAGCTCTTTATTCTGTCATCCACATCTCAAACTCTTTCATGATTTCTATGTAGAAATCTGTAGATTGGCTTCCAACACACTGGTCATGCCCAAAGGCATTGTTTCCACGTGTGGAATGATGGTCCAGAGCAAAGCTTTGTTGACATGTTTATTAAGAGTTTTGTAAGGAGAAGATTTTCTGGGCATGTGCAACCCAACTTTCCCATTAAGCCACAGCTCCTCGACAGTAGGGGATTCACCTGTTGCTTATTGCATCTTCAGTGCATTTGATAATGACTAGTGTACATTCGGGGCTCTAAAGATGTTGTTCAGTAAGTGACTGCAAAGTAGTCATGGAGTACCACTGTGTGCTGAGCATGGTGCTACAGATGTTTTGTTCATTTGGTGACCTAATGGATATTCTTTTATTGTTTTGACAAACATTTCAAGTAATTTGTACCACGTGGCCTTGTTGGTTGCATTATGTAAGTTGAAACAGTATTCTGCAAGGTAGGATCTTGTGCCCTAGGGGGTACACAACAAACTGATCCGTTGGGTTTTGGAAAGAAAATATTAGAGAGAGACAGGGACGGAGGGGAGGCACAAATTATGTTTTTTTTTAAAGGTCCTGTGATGTAGTCTGGCTTATTTTGAGTAGAAATGTCAGACACAGTACTTAACAATTCTCTTCCTTCATAAACCTAGGGCTTTGTGGCTGTTGGGAGAGTCAGAATGAGTCTGTGATAAAATACTGCATTCTCAACGCGAAAAGTTATTCAAAGGAGGAGGTGTATCTAATGGTATTTAAAGTAAAACATCTTGGAAGAAGGGAAAAATAGGATCTACTCTAAACTTTACCAAAATATAATCACTTCAAGACTATTCAGTACAGTTTAGGTGGTCTTCGTTGCTGCTGTTTTTAATCTAAAGCCTAGCCACAGGCACTGAGATTATTGGTGGGCCAGGTTTCTCTGTTATTTGGTCGGCAGTTGACCTGCATGTTTTGGTAGTTTAATAACACTTAAGGATCACACAGTGGGACCAACAGATAAAAATCACTGGGAGTTTAGACCTTGTTCTGTCATCCACCTCTCAAACTTTTTCATCATTTCTGTGTCTTTGCCTGTCCCTCTCTCTGGGCTGCATTCTGGGTAGCTTCTTCTAATGTAGATTCCAATTCTTTCGTAAACTGTGAGTATGCAAGATTCTGTATTACTTGTCTTTTGAATTTCTGATGTCAGTGATCATAACTTGTCATTTCTAGAACTTGTGTGGTTCTTTTCATATTATTTGTGGTCATATATGATTTCCCTCATTTCCTTCTCTTCTCCTGGGTTTCGTTCAGGTACAGGGAGGTTGCATTCTTGGCCCAAACCCACGTGGTGAGGTGTTCTCCGAGAAGACTTTTTTCTTTTTTGTTTTTGTTTTTGTTTTAGATGGAGTCTTGCTCTGTCACCCATGCTGAAGTGCAGTGGCGTGATCTCGGCTCATTGCAGCCTCCGCCTCCCAGGTTCAAAGGATTCTCATGCCTCAGCCTTCCGAGTAGCTGGGACCACAGGTGCACATCACCATGCCTGGCCATATTTTGTTATTTTTTAGTAGAGACAGAGTTTCACCATGTTGACCAGGCTGGTCTCGAACTCCTGACCTCAAGTGATCCACCTGCCTCCACCTTTGAAAGTGCCGGGATTGCAGGCATGAGCCACTGTGCCCGGCCAAGACTTTTTTCTTTTGTTCTATTTCACTGAGGACTTAATCCAAGATAGACAGCATCTACATCTTCCCTGTATGGACCAGGATTTTTCTGCTTGCCTTTCAGGAAGTCCAGATTTACACAAGGCTCTCAGAACAGTTGTCCTGTCAGTCTTATCTCAGGCTTCTCTCCATCTTCAGGTCACCAGGAACCAATGGATGGTCAGGAGGCAAGCATGGACTCCAGCACTCACTCGCTGAGAGATTTTTTTCTCCTTTCTGACTTTAGAGACTCTTCTCTTTATTTTCCTAACGGTTCACTTATGTATTGTAAAACATGCTTTTACTACACTTGTATTAAAAAGGAAGAGAGAAAAGTTTATATCTGTGAATATGTACATATATAATTCATGTATACCATAAATATGTGTATATATTTTGACTTGTATATGCATTTTTAAAACCTCTGGAAGGACAAGAAACTAGTAATGCTGGGGAAGCAGTAATGGAAACAGGCAGATGGGGGGGTAGTGGTGGCAGATTTCTTTTTTTTTTATTTTTTTAATTTTTTTTATTATTATACTTTAAGTTCTAGGGTACATGTGCATAACGTGCAGGTTTGTTACATATGTATACTTGTGCCATGTTGGTGTGCTGCACCCATCAACTCGTCAGCACCCATCAATTCGTCATTTATATCAGGTATAACTCCCAATGCAATCCCTCCCCCCTCCCCCCCCATGATAGGCCCCGATGTGTGATGTTCCCCTTCCCGAGTCCAAGTGACGTCATTGTTCAGTTCCCACCTATGAGTGAGAATGTGCGGTGTTTGGTTTTCTGTTCTTGTGATAGTTTGCTAAGAATGATGGTTTCCAGCTGCATCCATGTCCCTACAAAGGATGCAAACTCATCCTTTTTTATGGCTGCATAATATTCCATGGTGTATATGTGCCACATTTTCTTAATCCAGTCTGTCACAGATGGACATTTGGGTTGATTCCGAGACTTTGCTATTGTGAATAGTGCCATAATAAACATACATGTGCATGTGTCTTTATAGCAGCATGATTTATAATCCTTTGGGTATATACCCAGTAGTGGGATGGCTGGGTCATATGGTACATCTAGTTCTAGATCCTTGAGGAATCGCCATACTGTTTTCCATAATGGTTGAACTAGTTTACAATCCCACCAACAGTGTAAAAGTGTTCCTATTTCTCCACATCCTCTCCAGCACCTGTTGTTTCCTGACTTTTTAATGATTGCCATTCTAACTGGTGTGAGATGGTATCTCATTGTGGCAGATTTCTTTTATCAGACCCTCTTAATATTTTTAGTGATTTGAGCCGTATCAGTATATTACCAGTTCAGGGGCTGAATGTGATGGCTCATGCCTATAATCCCAGCACTTTGAGAAGCCAAAACAGGAGGATTCTTTGAGCCCAGGAGTTCAAGACCAGCCTGGGCAATATAGTGAGACCCTATCTCCATAAAAAAAATTAAAAAATTAGCCTGGTATGGTGGCGTGTACCTGTCATCCTAGCTACTAGGGAGGCTGAGGTGGCAGGATCGCTTGAGCCCGGGAGATGCAGATAATTACACCACTGCATGCCAGCATGAGCAACAGAGCAAGACAACGTCTCATATATATATATATATATATATCCTTTTCAATCAATTAATTGTGTAATATAAACTTTTTCCCCAGCAGTCTAGATGTTCTTTACCCAGTAGGTTTCAGGCATCTAGTCTGCTATTTTGTTAGAAATAGGATAGTGATTACTTTTGTGGTTATATGCATTTTAGATCATGGTTTTGCCCATCTGGTCCTCTAGATGAACTCTGTAGATCAATATTTTCCAAACTATCTATGGCAAAGCAGTTGTTCTTTAAAATTTTTCCAATCTAGCTGGGTGTGGTGGCTCACACCTGTAATCCCAGCACTTTGGGAGGCTGAGGTGGGCAGATCACGTAGGTTCAGGAGTTCGAGACCAACCTGGCCAACATGGTGAAACCCTGTCTTTACTAAAAATACAAAAAGTTAGCTGGGCATGGTGGTGCGTACCTGTAATCCCAGCTACTTGGGAGGCTGAGGCAGGGGAATCACTTGAACCTGGAAGGTGAAGATTGCAGTAGCTGAGATCGCACCACTGCGCTTCAGCCTGGGTGGCAGAGCAACTCTGTCTTTAAAAAAAAAAAAAATTCCAATCTGCCATGAGCCAGTATTTTAGTAACTACAATAAAAATAAATTGCTGATTACATGCTTGATGTCTTGGCAATGTTAAATTGCTACACAAGTTTCTAAAAGGTTTCACTCAATTGTTTCTCACTTGTAAACCAGTAAAAAGCAACTACTGGACCAGACCACACTTTGAGTAGCACTGCAATAGATGGTGCTCCAGTGTTTTCTGGTACTTGGTGTATCAGAAATTGATTCCACCCTGTTCTAGAAATTTCTTGTTGATTTTTAAGTTTTTCCATTGTAAACCTGGTGTGTGTGTGCATGCATTTGTTTATGTGTGTGTAAAACTGTTTGTATGGCTTTATCTGAAACATGAGATGTTTGCTACAGCACACACCTGCCTTGGTTAGAGACCAAGCCTGTGGCTAACTGGTCTGGGTAGTGGTACTGGTGTCCCTCCAAAAGTCACTCCCAGTTTAACAGTGGATTTTATCAAATCAAGATGCGTTGATGCAAGTATTTTTTGATCATCTGGAAGTTCTCATTGGTTGATTTTCACAGTGAGTCAGAGCTACCATCTGGCTGGCAGCAATTGTAAGGTACCATTGATGTCAGAGATGTTAAAATGTGGAAGAACATGTGTCTTAGCATATCTTGCAGATGGACCCATGATTGTTCTAGTGTCTAATTACTGTTGAATGCTTGGAGACTTGTTTATGAGAAGTACTCGTCATGTATTTATGAGAAGTAGGAGGAAGCCTTCAGTGGCTTCCTTTAGAAACTTCACCACTATACTGAATGGCATCTTGTTGCGACAGCCTGATGTTAACTGGGGCACGTTGTCTGTTCTCCAGCATTGCTTCTTTCTTTTTCTTGAGACAGAGTCTCACTCTGTTGCCCATGCTGGAGTGCAGCAGTGCAATCTTGGCTCACTGCAGCCTGCACCCCCTGGGTTCAAGCGATTCTTCTGCCTCAGCTTCCCGAGTAGCTGGGATTATAGGCACCTACCATCACGCCCAGCTAATTTTTTTTTTTTTTTTTTTAGTAGAGATGGGGTTTCACTGTGTTGGCCAGACTGGTCTCGAACTCCTGATCTCAAGTGATCCACCCACCTTGGCCTCCCAAAGTGCTGGGATTACAAGTGTGAGCCACCACACCTGGCATTGCTTCTCTCATTAGGAGCCTTGCTCTGCTGCAGCATCCTTGCAATGGACCAGCAGTGAGAATGTTGGCCATTTGGCCACTTACCTGTGAACTGGTGGCACTGGTATATCTTCCAGTGTCATTAATAGACACTTTTCTCATCATTTAGTTTTTTTTCTTACTTTCAGTTTCCTTCTGTTCTACCCCTGCCATTCTGACTTTATTAATATTGGGAGTTCCAGTTGTCCCATTATCTTGCTTGCCATGCACGCTGCTTGACACTTCTTTTAACTGTGTATTATCTCCCTGCAAAGAAATTTATCAGAAAGTTCTGGTTATCCTTTCATAATTTTCTGGTGCAGACGGGGTTTTATTTTACCTGTTTTTATAGTTCTGTGGCCACTTCGATGGCAATTTAAGAGGAAGAGGAGTTAATCTTTGGGCTAATAACACTACCATTCATTTCTTCACCATGTATTTTATTGAAATGTCTGCTCTGTGCCTGGCATAGTTCTGTGAGTACAGCAGTAGTCAGAGAGTACATCATGGGTATTCAAGCATTTGGCTTTCCGGTGTCACACTGGAAGAAGAATAATTGCCTTGGGTCACATATAAAATACACTAACACTAACAATAGCTGATGAGCTTTCAGAAATCACAAAAATCTCAATGTTTTAAGAAAGTTTATGAATTTGTGTTGGGCCACATTCAAAGTCATGCTTACCTGGTGCTACTTTCCTTCATGTTTAGATCTTCTTTTAGAAAGATGTCAACTTTTAAAAATCTTAACTTAGAATTTAGTGATTTTATTGATAGCTTGTAAGTGCTTTGATTTGACATGATTGTATTCTATAGAAATAATTTTTGTATCATTTGCTTTTTAGCCGATTACACCTCAACAAGAAGGCAACTGACAAACAGCCTTACAGCAAGCTCCCAGGTGTCTCTCTTCTGAAACCACTAAAAGGGGTAGATCCTAACTTAATAAACAACCTGGAAACATTCTTTGAATTGGATTATCCCAAAGTAAGTACAGTGTTATGGTTTTTTGTTTTGTTTTGTTCCCCTCATGATGAACCTTTAGTGATTTTAATACTGTAAAAGGTGAAGGTATTAAAAATTCATGATGAGGTTGGCCTCATAAAATATAAGCTTTAGTAGTAGTCATCACAGAACAGAAATGTGATGAGGAAGGGGTATAAATTCCCTTTCTAACCACCTGTATGTCCGTGTGAAGTAGAGATCCCTGAGTAAACCTGAAACTTAGACAATGTCAAGGGCCTGGTAGTTTGAAAATAAAAATTTTCTTCCATAAGAGTTGGATGTGGACAATAGGAAGAGGAGACAAGGAGAGGGAGAAAGCAATGTTAGTGGTCCGAAACGGGTTGCAGTACAGCTAGAACTCAACATGACTTCCCCGGAAAAACTGGCTTTGAGCTGAGAGTAGATTACAATTAGTGGTAAGGTAGGGTTTCATCTTATCTCATTTTTAATTTTCTTACTGTTCTGATTTTAATAGCTAATTGTATTGCTTATGCCATTTGTCTTTATAATCTGTATATCTATAAACTCAGTGTACTCCCTTAATTGGAGAACTTCCAGTTTCCTTGAGCTGAAAGTATTTTTTTATCCCTTTGCTTTAGTAGTCCACCTGTAGTTTCTTAGAAGAACTTAATATTCTTTGATTTTCATACTTAGCTTTACAGCAGCTTTGTATTAAATTGCTTATTTGAGACACTGCTTTTGAAAGGGCACTTTGGTGGTAACAGATCACTTGTGAGAAGAATGTGTCTTTAAGCTTCTCCCCACTTGACTCAGTACGGTTTAATTTTCCCTTTGCAGTCTCTATTCACTTGCCTTGGTTTTTACCCTATTGCCTCAGTTTTTCCATAGCTATTTTTGCTACTGGGGAGTCGTCCCTCTTAATTTTTTTGGACAGGGTAGCTCAAATAGTCAGAAGGAAGATGATATGCGCACTACACTTCTCATGGTGACTGGTTTTCATGCTCTTATTTCTTTTCTTTTAGCCTTTATTTTTCTCGGTAGCACCAATGAAAAGAATAGAGAAGACACAGATGTGATAGCCTTAATGCAGCACTTATTAAGTAGGTAGACATGAGTATCATTCAGTTGTATTTTTAGTGTTTTTATATTACTGCTTTGGAGTTTGGGAGTTTAGAAGCCAATTTTGGAGTGTTGAAAGCTGTTTTGAAGCAAAAAAATTGTATGTTCTACCTTGTGTTTATATGTTTAATAATTTTAGATATTTGAATTAAATACATATGTTAACTTCAATCAATTAAATACATAGTTTTTAAAAAATAAGATTTAATTGTATATACTTGTTTTTTCAGACTAAAAAATGTAAAACTTAGCCTTTTGTAATTCAGAAAGAAGGATATAAATAAAATTAATTGTAAAATAAGCTTTGCAGTAAGAAAACTGAAAGATTTTCAAGCTCTGTAAAAGTAAATGCAAAGGAGAATTAATGTTTATGAATGACAGACATTTTTCATTGATTATGAATGAATCTTAGAGCATAGCTTAGAGTCATGTGCATTATCATTGTGAAGCTTAATCTCACATTTCAGTTTTTAACCATCCTCTTTCATTTTCCCCATTCAACCACTCTTAAAATTGGTTGTGGAATTTTTATGTTGTCGTGCTTGTGAGACAATAGTCATGGGATTTAAATGCTTGAGGAAATTAGTGAGGGGTTTAGTCTTAGAAAGTTTTTTTTTTTTTTTTTTTTTTAAGACAGTACCTTGCTTTGTCACCTAGGCTGGAGCATAGTGGCACAGTCATGACTCACTGCAGCCTCGGCCTCCCAGGCTCAAGCAGTCCTCCCACCTCACTCTCCCTAGTAGCTGGGACCATGGGATGTGCTACCACACCTGGCTAATTTTTGTATTTTTTGTAGAGGGTGTTGCCATGTTGCTGGGGTTGGTCTTGAACTCCTGGGCTCAAGCAATCTCCCCACCTCAGCCTCCCAAAGTGCTGGGATTATAAACGTGAGCCACCATGCCCTATTGAAAGAATTTTTAAAAGTAACCCCAGGGATATATGTATCCATTAATTATGAGCATTTCTAATGACCCCATAACTGATTTATTGTGAATGAAGATTTCGGCCAGGCGTGGTGGCTTGTGCTTGTAATCCCAGCACTTTGGGAGGCTGAGGTGGGAGGATTGCTTGAGGCCAGGTGTTCAAGACCAGCCTGGGCAACACTGTGGTGAGACCCCACCTTCAAAAAAATAAAAATTAAAAAATTGAAATAAAAAAATTTTTTGGAAATTACAGTTTAGAATGATCTCAAGAGCTCTTGTTTTCACTTAGAGTAGTAGTTGTTTTTCCATTTAGTTATATCATTTAAGTAGGTTGAAGAGAAAGCTATTTTGACGTTCATTGTAAAATGAATAATAGTATCTGCAGATTATTGTATTATTTGTTAGTACATAATTTTGTTTTCTAATTATAAAAGTATATTTAGCTGTGTGAATAGAACATTTGGAAAGCAGAAAAGTGCAAAGTGCCTGCAATCTAAGGGAAATGTTTGATCTCACAGCATTTTATTTACTTTGTAAAAACCAAATACAATGACGAATGTTCCACAGGAGACTAAATAAAGTTAAACTACTGAAATCACGCATATCTGAGTGTGAACAGACAAGGCATTTGTGTCACCACGAAGTCAAGGAGACACACAATAAACATTTACGTGACTGCCAGGTGCAGTGTCCTTTCATATTTGCATTTTGCCTGGTGTGAACATCGTTTTACCAGAGTATGGAAATGTTTTCATTTTGGACATAACTTTCTCTTCTCATATTCAATTGGGACCATCATAGGCCATTTGGGGGAAATAATAGAACATATATTGGAGTTTTAACATTTTATTTGATTTGGACATGTGCAAGAAAATTCACTACTACTGGTACTTGCTGTGAATTTCTAGGTTTCAATTTTTGTGAGACTAGTTTCCCTGAAAAATCTCTGTGCTGTATACATCTTACAGATCTACTTTTGTCCTGATACTCATTCCTTGGGAAGACATAAAAGAATGAAAAGGTGATGCAGTTCGTTTTCTACAACATTGAACATTCATTTGTCACCAGCATAGAAAGGATTTGGGGAGAGATTAAGCAGTAGCAGGAATAGTCAGTAATCTGCATCTAAAGTGACTTGATGGCTTTACTTCAGTACATTCTGACCATGTGAAGAGTACCTAAATTAACTATCAGAGTTATTAACAGAGTGAACCAATCATAACTATGTTTTTTTTTTTTCTTTTTTGCAATTATAGAATTTATTTATTTATTTATTTTTTCCTTTTGAAGCACAGTCTTGCTCTGTCACCCAGGCTGGAGTACAGTGCCACAATCTTGGCTCACTGCAACCTCCACCTCCTGGGTTCAAGCAATTCTCCTGTGTCAGCCTCCCGAGTAGCTGGGATTACAGGCGCATGCCACTACCCCTGGCTAGGTTTTGTATTTTTATTAGAGAGAGGATTTCATCTTGTTGGCCAGTCTGGTCTCGAACTCCTGACCTCAGTTGATCCACCCACCTCAGCCTCCTAAAGTGCTGGGATTGCAGGTGTGAGCCACCGTGCCTGGCCATTCAAACAGTTTTAGAAAAGAGTTGGTAGGAAATTTGTCATTGAGTCAACATGAATTTATTACCACTTCTGGAAAAAAAAAAAAATCACTGCTTAGAATACATATCCTACAAATAATAGAGTAGTATTTTTGTATGTTAAGGACAAATACTTAAAAAATTTAGTTGTTGGCTGAGCACGGAGGCTCACACCTGTAATCCCAGCACTTTGGGAGGCAGAGGCAGGCAGATCACAAGGTCAGGAGTTCAAGACCAGCCTGGCCAATGAAACTCCGTCTCTACTAAAAATGCAAAAGTTAGCCAGACATGGTAGCGGGCGTCTGTAGTCCCAACTACTCCTACTCGGGAGGCTGAGGTAAGAGAATTGATTGAACCTGGGAGGCGGAGGTTGCAGTAAGCTGAGATCATGCCACGGCACTCCAGCCTGGGTGACAACACAAGACTCCATCTCAAAAAAAAAAATTGTTAATGAAAATTTAGGGGTTCAGCTGAGGATTTTATAAATCTGGCTGCTTGTCAAATCACCCCAGAGACTCAAAAGTCTAGAATAGGGTCCAATTCTCTTTTTAAAATAAATGCCCCAGGGTAGTTTCTTTTTTTTTTTTTTTTTTTTTTGCCACAGGGTCTCACTCTGTCTCCCAGGCTGAAATGTAGTGGCACGGTCTTTGGCTCACTGCAGCCTCAACCTCCTGGGCTCAAGCAGTCCTCCCACCTCAGCTTCCCAAGTAGCTGGGACCACAGGCACGCCTCACCATGCCCAGCTAATTTTTAAAATGTTTTGTAGAGACATGGCCTTGCCTTTTTGCCCAGGCTGCTCTCGAACTCCTAGGCTCAAGGAGTCTTCCCACCTTGACCTCCCAAAGTGCTGAGCTTACAGGCATGAGCCACCATGCCCAGCCCCAGGGTAATTTTGTCACAGCTAGGCAAGTGTTAAGAAATGCCTTTCTTAATTTACTGTTAAAAATCTAAACATAGCAGTGGGCAAAATAAAGTTGTGGGTATTTTCATAGTTACAAGACTAAACATTCATTTCAAGATAGTAAATGTCCATTCAAATCAAATTCTGTTTCGTTTCAAAAAGTTATAAAACAAAAAAGTGTAATCTTACTTTGTCCTTTTCATGTGATGAATTTGGAAGGGCCCTTTAAATTTATATAATTTGATTTTATATGAAATTTGTTATACCTTCATAAAATAATATTAAGTGTAGAGACAAAGCTTCTACGGAGACGGTGTGGTTATTTTGCTTCCTTTTAATGTCACTTTTTACTCTGCTAGGCACCCTGTGAGCAGTTAGTGAATCTTCAGTAATCATGGCCATGGAGAAGCTTGAGATCCAGTTAATTCCTAGGAGATTGCTATCTGGGAATGGCAAGACTGCAGTTGTGGGCACTGCCAGTCTCTTCCTTATTTCTTCTGCTTGCAGATAGGCTCCTAATCAGGAGAAGCTTCATTCCATTAAAGCAACACTTGTTATCATAAGTGTTTGTATCCGTTGTGAATGCTGTCTTTTAAAACTTTGCATAATACAATTGCTTGTTTATTCCTGTGCTTTTTATTCAATCAATAAACGCTAGTAAGTGCTTTTTTTTTTTTTTAAGAATTTAACTTACATACAATGCTTTTTGACTAGTATGAAGTGCTCCTTTGTGTACAAGATCATGATGATCCAGCCATTGATGTATGTAAGAAGCTTCTTGGAAAATATCCAAATGTTGATGCTAGATTGTTTATAGGTAAGTAAATTCTGTAGTAACCATTTTCCATTGATAGTGTAAAGTATCAGTAATCTCTGCATTGAACTGAAGATTAAGGTGTTAGCCTTGTTTGTTTTAAACATTTTTGGTGGAGTACTGAAAGGTGTTTATGTCCTTTTGAGAAAAGTTATAAAAACAAAGGTTTTTTTTTTTCATATCTGAGATGAACAAAGTCACACAAAAAATAATATTTTTCCCATTAATCAGACATGAGGGTCTGTTATTTTTCGTTTCTTCAATATTTTAAATGTGCGGCGTTTTCTGTATCTTATTGACTATAATTGGGTGAATGATATAATTCACTTTTATTATATTACAAGAAGGGTATTTTTCCAAAAGCCTACAGGCTTATTTGAAAGACTTATTAAAGTATGTTTGCCCTTAATTTTTTTTTTTTTAACATAGAACTGATGTGATCTCTCTAGAAAACAAGTAAGTCATGTATAACGATACCAGATCGTTGCTATTTGAAGATAGAGCAATGATTTAAATTTTTTATTAGCTTAAAATGCAATTTTGAAAATTAATGTAAGTGTAGCACACCTGCAGATTAATCAGGACCATTACAAATCTATCAACTCATGGTCAGAGACGCTCATTCTTCACATGTGCTATCTTAAACTATTTACTATCATATATTCATGGGGTTTCTTTTTCTTGAGACAGATTTTTTGCTCTTACCACCCAGGCAGGAGTGCAATGGCGGGACTTCAGCTCACTGCAACCCCTTCCTCCTGGGTTCAAGCAGTTCTCCTGCTTCAGCCTCCTGAGCAGCTGGGATCACAGGCGTGCATCACCTCACCCAGCTAATTTTTTTCTATTTTTAGCAGAGACAAGGGTTCACTGTGTCAGTCAGGCTGGTCTCGAACTGCTGACCTCAGGTGATCCACCTGCCTCGACCTCCCAAAGTGCTGGGATTATAGCCTCCCCAGTAATTGGGATTACACTCATGTGCCACCACGCTAAGCTAACTTTTTTGTACTTTTAGTAGAGATGGGGTTTCGCCATGTCAGACTGATCTGAAATTCCTGACCTCAGGTGATCCACCCCCGTCGACCTCCCAAAGTGCTGAGATTACAGGCGTGAGCCCATGGTGCCCGGCCATGTGTATTTATATTTAATAAGTTTTTATTAACTATAATCTCACTGTATTTATGAATTTATACTGTTTTAATTGTAGCTTCAAAATGACACCTATAGCTTTTATCCTTAGGATTCTTTTTTAAATTGACAAAATTTGTATATATTTTTGGTGCACAGCTTGATGTTTTGAAATATATATATACATTGTGGAATAGCTAAATTAAGTTGATTAACATATGCATTTCTGCACGTATTTATTCATGGTGGGAAATCTCTCTTAGCAATTTTCAAATAAACAACACATTGTTGTGTACTTTCTCATGTACTTGTACTTTATTTGTGGTGAGAGATCTACTCTCAATCATTTTCAAGAATACCATACATTGTTGTTAGCTATAGTTGCCATGTTGTACAATTGTCGTTAAATATTGACTCATACTTAACTACTAAGGCAGGGACTTAAGAATTAGAAAAAGTGAAACAGTGAATTTTCAAAGGTAAATGATACAGTTTTCCTTTTGAGAATGGAGAGTTTTTTCCTAAATATATTATTATGAATAATAGAGAATGTTACATAATATGAAAGTATGTTTATTTGAATTGTTAAATATGCAAGTACTTTTCTATCATGTATCTTTATACTATATTTTTAATGTTGCATAAGTCTTTTACTACTCTATCTTTACATTTTTAGGTGGTAAAAAGGTTGGCATTAATCCTAAAATTAATAATTTAATGCCAGGATATGAAGTTGCAAAGTATGATCTTATATGGATTTGTGATAGTGGAATAAGAGGTGAGGTTTTTTTCTTATTTATTTTATGGAACTATTAATTTGAAGATAAAATGCTAAAAGCAATCTGCAGATACATTCATGAGTTCGTTTTATTTGCCTGAAAGAGTACTTTATTTCATCATTATTTCATGGTGATACGTCCAGTTAATGCTTACTAAGATTTTGATTTTTTTCATCCTAAACTAGCATGTTACATGTATTAAAATGTTTTCATTTTGAAGAGAAAATTTCAACCATTAAATTAAAAATGGTCATTCATTATATACTCTGCAAGCTTTCCCATGGGTGTAACTTTTCCCTTGTTTGCCTGACACTTTAATGTGTTTCGGCTTGCGTAATACACCGTCTCACAAAGGGACAGAAATTAATAGGTGTATATTTTATTAGAACACATATACTTATCGGACTATACGCATGACTTTTTACTTAAATGATTTTAGCAAGAAGCCTTTCATATACTGAAATTATAACTTGCATTTGTGAACACTTATAATAGTTTCAGTGTTCTATAATATTTTGTTATATTCTAATTGCCTTAAGTTTCTCAACCCCAATACTATTCACATCTTGGGCTTTGTTGTGGGAGCTGTCTTCTAGGATGTTTAGCAGCACCTCTGGTATCTACCCATGCGATGCCAGTAGTACCCCCTTCTCAGTAGTAAAAGCAAAAATATCTTCAGATGTTGCCAGAGGTCCCCTGTGGGGCAGAATTGCCCCCAGTTGAGAAGCACTGACCTAGAATGAGTATTTAAGGTCCAAATACAACTTCTCTTTATACAGTAGATTTAGTTCTTAAAGACTTGGAGGAAATGAAAAATAAGGTCATGTAAAAATGATATGAGATGTTTGCTAAAGATTGGGCAATAATTTAAATTTTTTATCAGCTTAAAATGCAAATTAGAAAATGAACATAAATGTCGCACTCCTATGAGTTAATCAGGACTGTTACAAATCTGTCAACTCCTGGTCAGAGATGATGTTCCTTCTTCATATTTGCTATCTTCAATTTTTTACTATCATATGTTTTTCAGTGTACAGATCTCTGTTCAATATAATCACATTCCATTCCGGTGTGCAAATCTGATACTCACAGAGAAAGTAGTCTCATTTCCTATGGTTGGAGAGTAGAGAAGCCAGCATGAGAACTGAGGTCCTTTAACCTCTGCTCCTGAACCTTTTCCACTAGGACACATTGTCCTTACTCCAATTTAGAAGTTCCGACAGGGGGTAATCTTTTACTAAGTATATTCTGCCTCTGGTACATAGTAGGTATATACTGGGCTAAAAAATGTATAAATTAGCTCTCAAGAATCAGGCCCTTTTGAAATTTTGTATTCCCCTCAGAAAGGTGGTGGAGATTCATTTTATTAGATCCATATATTTAAAATAATGTTTTTATTAAGAATTTAATAACAATTCACCAAATATATTTTATATTAGTGGGCATTGTACTAAAAAGAAATTTTCTTTTCTCCCCCTCTCTGCCTTTTTTTTAAATTGTAGTAATTCCAGATACACTGACCGACATGGTGAATCAAATGACAGAAAAAGTAGGCTTGGTTCACGGGCTGCCTTACGTGGCAGACAGACAGGGCTTTGCTGCCACCTTAGAGCAGGTGAGTATGGTGGTTATAAATCATGTTCATGGTATCAGACCCCTCATCTCCCAGAAGCTTGAGACTATGGGAGCAGGAATTAGGTATCTCAAGTTAACTGTATTAAGTCCATTTTGGAACCTGCTGTGTTCCAGAAGCCCTGAGTTGAGAGCAGCTGTTTTCATTAGTGAGGAAATTCTTGGGCCCCTGACTGTACCCTGGCAGTAAACAGCTGTGCTCAGGAAATGCCTGTGGTCTTATTGCCAGCTGAACAGTCTAACCTCCTGCCTTGTAGTATTCACTTCCAGTTCTAGAGTTCAGTTCTTCATATTGTTCTTTCAGACATTCAATCTGAAAAGAATCGCTGCCCCTGGCTTTTTTTTTTTTTTTTTTTTTTTTTGACGGAGCCTTGCTCTGTTGCCCAGGCTGGAGTGCAGTGGCATGATCTCGGCTCACTGAAACCTCCACTTCCCAGGTTCAAACAGTTATTCTGCCTCAGCCTCCCAAGTAGCTGGGATTTCAGGTGTGCTACCATGCCAGGCTAACTTTTGTATTTTTAGTAGAAATGGGGTTTCACCATGTTGGCCAGGCTGGTCTCAAACTCCTGACCTCAAGTGATCCACCTGCCTCAGCCCTCCCAAAGTGCTGGGCTTAAAGGCATGAGCCACTGCTCCCAGCCCTGAAAAGAACCTTTTTAAAATATCACAAAGTATTTCAAATATACAGAAAAGAAAATTTATTCATACAAGTCCTTATAAAACCCATTGGATGTCCTTTTAAAACATATTTCTAATAATTATCTGAGAAACTTATGTTTTCATTTTATTTTTTCTCCACTTTAGAAATAGTAACATGCATAGGAAACTATAAATAATGGAAAAGTAAAAGATGCAAAAAAACAAAAACCAACAACCTAGAACCCTAACAATTACAGGAAGTTTCTGGGTTTTTTTGTTTTTTGGGTTTTTTTTTTTTTTTTTTTTTGAGACGGAGTCTCGCTCTGTCACCCAGGCTGGAGTGTAGTGGCACTATCTCGGCTCACTGCAATCTCCGCCTCCTGGGTTCACACCATTCTCCTGCCTCAGCCTCCTGAGTAGCTGGGACTACATATGCCTGCCACCATGCCCGGCTAATTTTTTGTATTTTTGATAGAGACAGGGTTTCACTGTGTTAGCCAGGATGGTCTCGATTTCCTGGCCTCATGATCTGCCCTCCTAGGCCTCCCAAAGTGCCCAGCCAGAAGTTTCTGTTTTTAAAAATAAAGGTTTGTTATCTCATTTGGGCACTTTGGAGTCTTTATTTTTTCCCCCCCTTTCTGGACTCTTTAGAAAACATTGTTGAGATAGTATTCTAAAAGTAATCTGTATCTTATTTTTGTGACTTTGTAAGCTTTTCCCATATCATTAATAGCTTTTTTATTGGCTGTATTGTAGGCTATCCTGTGTGCGTCCTATGCTTGAGTTAATCATTCCTGTACTGTTAAACATTTGGGAGGAAAAATTTGTTGTAATGTTATAAGGACAGATACATGATTTCAGTCTTTAAATATGTCAACTTGCTCTTAAACATATCTGCATTTATATTCTTTTGAATTGCAGTCTTATGATTGCCACATATCTGAGGGGGTAAAGGTACATTGTGGGAACTTGCGTGTGACCTTTGGCAATTTGAACTGTGAGCTCTTTCTTAATATTGCCTGTAAATGTATTTGTTCTACTGCAAGAAATTGTTAGTCTTAAATGCCAGAATCTTTGTTTAGAAAAAGAAACTGAGTAGCCGCTTTAAAATAAAATACAATCTATTCTTATATACCAAATTGTATTTTTGTCTTAGAAATATCCAAATTGATATAGATGTCAATAACATCTCCATTATGTATATGTCAATAAACATCTCCCAGAATACACCCATTCCCTTAGTGTAGGTTTAATCTCTGGAAGTCGCTCTGCCATACTTAGAATGAATCATTCTCAGCTGTAAAGAAATCCTGGGTGCATTCAGCTCAGTGACTTAACAGCTCATTCCTAAGACCTCAGTAACTGCTAAGGAATTAAGATGTGTGCCTCTATTCTTAGAACTCAGGTTTGATTCAGTCCTACAAACACTAGGACTTCACTGGAGTCTGGGTGCAGGGTAGGTAGCAAGAATCATAATCTTAATTGCCCCTTAGAATTTTCTTGCTCTGCACTGTGTGTGTAACTCCAGACATTGAGAAAGATCACTACTCTTTATTTCAGGCTAATTAGAAAAGGCAACATATCTGAGGTATAAATAATAAATAGGATTTTATGTCTGCTAAGTAGGGTAATAACAGTCCTTTTCTACCATCGATTTATCAGCTTATGTATCTTATGACTTCAGAGTATATGTAGAGAAATGGCAGTAGGGGATGAGAGAATTTTAGTATCCCCCTTATGAAAAATACATTGAAAAAAATGGGGAAATTGGGAAGAGTCTTAGTGACTAAGGGAGAGGGAGCAGCTAGCTACAAAAGGATGCAAGAAAAGGAATTAAGAAATAGGATTGTGTCCCCTCCCCCCTCCCAAAAAAAGAAATAGGATTGTCCTGAAGGTTGATAGACCTGTGGGTGGTATGTGTATGCATGCATGTATATATACACATATATGTAACATACAAATATGTATATTGATCCAAGTAAACAAAGTAGGTGTGTGTGTATGAACACCCTAAAAATAAGATACGTTAAATATTTGTTCATCTTTTGTATGTCAGTGAGTGATATTTTTACCTTATTTTGTATCTAAATTAGTTTCATTTGGATGCATTTTTAGATTACTACGTATGCTTGCACTATGAAAGCAATATTGTATACCACTTTGTATTCAGGTAGTTTACGTAAGAATAATAGGATATTCATTCAATCATACTGTTAAAAAACATTGGGAAAAACAGTTCGTAAACACCATACTTTTAACATGAAATTCTAATCGTACACGTTTGTGGTTTTTTGGGCAGGTATATTTTGGAACTTCACATCCAAGATACTATATCTCTGCCAATGTAACTGGTTTCAAATGTGTGACAGGAATGTCTTGTTTAATGAGAAAAGATGTGTTAGATCAAGCGGGAGGACTTATAGCTTTTGCTCAGTACATTGCCGAAGATTACTTTATGGCCAAAGCGATAGCTGACCGGTAAGAACTAAATGAAGCCATAGTATTTTTATTACATAACTTCTGTTGGTTTATTCTTTTTGTTCAACCTGTAGATTAGGGCTTTTTAATTTAATATTTTTTTTTTTTTTGCTAGTAAGTACAGAATAGATCAGTTTGAACATTTTTATTTTTGTTTTTGAGGCAGAGTCTTGCTCTGTCACCCAGGCTGGAGTGCAGTGGCGCAATCTTGGCTCACTTAGTCTCTGCCTCCTGGATTCAAGTGATTCTCGTGCCTCAGCCACCAGAGTAGCTGGGACTACAGGCATGTACCAGCACGCACAGCTAATTTTTTTATTTTTAGTAGAGATGGGGTTTCTTTATGTTGGCCAGGCTGGTCTTGAACTTCTGACCTCAAGTGATCTGCCCACTTTGACCTCCCAAAGTGCTGGGATTACAGGTATGAGCCACCACATCCAGCAGATCAATAATTTTAGAGAGTAATTCATATTCTAATTATAGAATTGTAGGTATGTACTAATGAAGAAAGTAAATGTTCTGATTCCTCTGCATTTTTCAAATTAATGTGTTTTAAAGTGATTAAAAGGAAGTTTCTTTGTGGTTAGAAGTTTTACTATATAAGATATAAATTTCTGTGTTTTAGAAGAGTTAAAACTATCAGTTATTTTTATTTATTAAAAATAAACCAGTAGGTGAAAATTTAAAGACTATCATTTCAAAATTTGAAATTTGTCAGTGAATTATACGATACTTTGCTAAGAAGCCACTGAAAAATTCATATGACTGACTTAGCATTTCTCTATCACAAGATACTTGTTTTGTTTTTTTTGAAACAGTCTTTCCCTGATGCCCAAGCTGGAGTGCAGTGGCACAATCTCCGCTCACTGCAGCCTCCACCTCCTGGGTTCAAACAAGTCTCCTGCCTCAGCCTCCCAAGTAGCTGGGATTGTAGGCGCCTGCCACCACGCTCAGCTACTTTTTTGTGTGTGTTAGTAGAGGCGGGGTTTCACCATTTTGGCCAGGCTAGTCTTGAACTCCTGACCTCACGATCCGCCCGCCTCGGCCTCGCAGAGTGCTGGGATTACAGGCGTGAGCCACGGCACTCAACCTAAAATACTTGTTTTTAAAGGGGATCACTGCCTTGTGTGAGAATTTTTTTTTAATTTTTAAAAAACTAAAGTGTGTTTTAAATAAAAATTCTGTCGTGATTGTGTTAATGTGGTTCATGGTTTCCTGGTGTCTCCCATGAGACCCATAATGCCACTTTCTGTTTACATGTCTTGTTGAATATTCACACAACTTTGTTTGTTGTTTGGTTAGTAGTCATCAGAGACTCATCTATTAAATATGGAACCTCTCCATTGTTTTTCCAAATGACTACATTTTAAGTTTCTTAAACTGTAAAGTAAGGAGAGTACAGTTTCTTCTAGTTCTTAGATGGTGCTGTCATGGTCTAGCGTAATTGCTGAAACATCCATACGTATGGTAGACCTTAAGTAGTGTGCTAATCCTGAAAGCTGGGCTCGCCCTCCATCCTGGCAATTGCCTGGTCTTTATAATGATTACTGAATGCATAACCAGTTACGCTTGCATGTGTTCATCATAACTTACTTTCTAATTGTCTTAATTTTCAGAGGTTGGAGGTTTGCAATGTCCACTCAAGTTGCAATGCAAAACTCTGGCTCATATTCAATTTCTCAGTTTCAATCCAGAATGATCAGGTAAATCAACTATTTTCTTTTTATACTTCGTTAAAAGGAAAGGTGGGGTGGGGGGGGTTAGTAATTTTTACAGGTTTAATGTAGTTAAATAAGTATACCTAAAGGTTAGATTTTTGTTTAGTTCCCGAAAATAGAGTTTAACTTCTGTGTTTAAGATAAATTTAATGTCTAAATATATTTTATTTGCTGTATAACACTGAAAGCACTCAATAGATGTTGAGACTGAATTTTTTAATATGGTGATCTCTATTTTCTAACTTTCTATACTGATTAAATTTTATAATCTGTATTCATCAGCGCGTACAAATACAAATGAATTTATAGACATTTTTCTTTGACATCCTAGACAAAGATAGAAAAGAGAGTCATTAAAAAAAAATTTAGGTTGTGTGTGATGCTTCACACCTGTAATCCCAGCGCTTTGGAAGGCCAAGGTGAGAGGATCGCTTGAGCCCAGTAGTTTGAGACCAGCCTTGGCAAAGTGGATGAAACCCTGTCTCTACAAAAGATGCAAAAATTAGCCAGGTGTGGTTTTCATGTGCACCTGTGGTTCCAGCTACTTGGTGGGGATAAGGTGGGAGGATCACTTGAGCCTGGGAGATTGAAGCTACAGTGTGTGCCACTGCAATCCGGCCTGGGTGACAGAGCAGAACCCCATCTCAAGTAAAAAAAGAAAAGTTTAAAAAGAATGGCCTTTCTATCACAAGGTAAAAAACTGATTATTTGGGGGAGAAAAAAATGGATTTGTCTTGTAACCAGGACGTTGTTTTAAAGAAAATCCTTTTTGTTTTTCTAGGTGGACCAAACTACGAATTAACATGCTTCCTGCTACGATAATTTGTGAGCCAATTTCAGAATGCTTTGTTGCCAGTTTAATTATTGGCTGGGCAGCCCACCATGTATTCAGATGGGATATTATGGTATTTTTCATGTGTCATTGCCTGGCATGGTTTATATTTGACTACATTCAACTCAGGGGTGTCCAGGTATGTGGATAGGCATGAAAAGATTGGCAGTCACTTGGTGGAACTAGAACTATTTTAATTTAGAAAAAGTTGAAGAAAATCTATCTGAGCCATTCTTCAGCTTCCCATTGTAGGTTAGTCTCAGGTTTGAACATCAGTTTCTCTAGTGGGATGTTGACACAAAACTTAAGTTGATTTGCAACTTTCTATTGGTTATACAATCACTTTTATTAAGGTTCCAAAAACATGAAGTTAATTAAATCAGTGAGTATTCAAACTAATCATACATTAAGATAGCAGTTATTTTAATGCGTCTTCTAGTAACAGTTGCCATTTTCTTGAATGGTATAACGTGGCAGTTAAATTACATAAGGAAGCAGACTGGATTTTACGTAGTACACTTAGAAAAGTGAAATCCAAGAATTTAATTTTTTTAACCGTGTCTTTAGTTTGACAGTGAGTGAAATTTAAAAAAATTTTTTTCCATTCGTAGGGTGGCACACTGTGTTTTTCAAAACTTGATTATGCAGTCGCCTGGTTCATCCGCGAATCCATGACAATATACATTTTTTTGTCTGCATTATGGGACCCAACTATAAGCTGGAGAACTGGTCGCTACAGATTACGCTGTGGGGGTACAGCAGAGGAAATCCTAGATGTATAACTACAGCTTTGTGACTGTATATAAAGGAAAAAAGAGAAGTATTATAAATTATGTTTATATAAATGCTTTTAAAGATCTACCTTCTGTAGTTTTATCACATGTATGTTTTGGTATCTGTTCTTTAATTTATTTTGCATGGCACTTGCATCTGTGAAAAAAAAAAAAAAACACATCTGTAGTCTTGGCCAAATGATACACTTTATTTTGTGGAATAGAGAATTGGTTCTAGGAACCTGGGTTTGTTCTTCATTGTTGTTTATTTTTTTAAAATAAATAAATATATATATAGATACTCTGCAACAAACACTATGACAGTATCCTTCAGTAGAGAAAGTTTCTTATTTGTGAGTACACTCTTTTAGAACATTTACGGGTGGGATGGCAGCAGCTTTGCTTTAGGGTTTAGAAGAGACTAGAAGGAATGACTATTCATGTCCAAAGTGAATGGTTTTGTGCAGTGAACAACACACGGCGAGGTACTAACTGAGAAACTTTTTCATGCTTTATGCCTACCTCTTGTAGTTGTTGCAGAGCAAGTATAAATTGTAATAAGGTAGCTAGGCCTTGCAGAAACAAACAGAAAAACTTTAAAAAAAAAATAAAAGAGCTGGAGTCTAGTATTTATATGAATCTGTGAGAGATACTTTTTTTGGTCTCACTGCAATGAACCAAAAGTGGCTGAGTTTGGTTTTTAATTGTAGCCATGTATTGAAGGCATCTTTTTGACCAACTCTTGTTGGTTCTGTCTTGAACCATTGTTAATCACTGTGCTGTAATTAGTATAGCTAAATCTTTTCCTTCCTTGCTCCTGCCCCAGCCCACTCCATCTTCCCTTAACATTTTTTCAGGGGGGGGTTGGGAGTGGTTTTGTTTTAGTGTGAGTGGATGTTTTGATAGTTGTAAGGAAAAAATGCATTTCAGACACATTTCACACATGAGCTATTTTCTTACACAGTATGTCTTATTGTTAATAAGAATGTAATTTCATGATACAAGTATTTAATATCTTTTTTAAGTCAGTAAATATTCTAGCCATCAATAAATAAATTGCAGTAGAGTATTAAGAGGGGATAAGATGAGTTTACTCTTAAAATTAATCAGTATCAAACTAAGTCTACTGTGTGTGTTTTTTTTTTTTTTTTTTTTTACTATTATAGTTAGTCTAGTCTTACTTAAATTGGATTTTTGTATTCCAGTTTATATGACAAAGTAGACTAGATCAGTGCTGGTTGTAAATGCATGCTGTACCCCACTGTTTTCTCCCCATCATGCCGCTAAACTTGCTCACCAGGTTGTGCTTAACTTGTGGTGAACTGGACTTGTTTTTGTTTTTTTTTGTTTTTGTTTTTTTTTAAAAAAAAAAACAAAAATGTAAGGGACAGTGCATAAGCCTTTTCTTTGTTTAGTAGTGGTGTTTTGCTTTTTCTTCAGGATTGGATGGCATGTTGTCCATACGAATGCCTACTGCAGGGCTAATACTGGCAATATGGCAGCTGTAAATTCTGAGTTACTACAGTCTCCATGTCAAAGCATAATGTGTAGCATATTAGCAATAACTACATATTTATAGAAAACACTTTTCACTCTACTGAGCCAATTCATTTAATTGTCAAATGTCTATATCCATGGTTTAAATGGCAACATATCTATAAGTATGTATACACATTATATTTAAGCTTTTCTCTGGGCCAAAGTGCTTCATCCTTTTTTTTTCCTTTTTTTTTTTTTAAGCCTTATGATGAATTTGTTTGAAGGGCATTTTCTTTATGAACAAAGGCTTGGATGCATATTCCTTTCTTTCTGTGAATGGGAATTGTTCCCTGAGGAAAGTTGCACAGTTAAAACCAGTCTGGTTGTGACCCACTACATGTTTTGTTTTTAATCACTATGACCTGAGTTGAACTTTGCTCACCGTGTTTGTACTTGTTGGTCTGTTTAATGAAGTTTGGTTGATGCCATCCTTTGCACTGCCGAAGTGTAAACTTGTGTATTACTTAGCTTTCTGCTGATCTCATTATGGACAGTGTAACAACAAAACCAAAATGGCTGGACAGACTTCTTGTGTTTTGTAAATATAAAATAGGACAGTTCTGTAGGTTTGTTCAGTGTGCTAGTGGAGTATTTCCTTAATGTAAAGCTTCACTTAAACAGAGTGGCTCTTTGTTTAGCAAGCTTGGAGTGATGATAAAATGGTAAGAAATAATATAAATGTTGAAGAAGGCATCACAACAGAACTATAGGAGTCTAAATTTAATAAATAATCTTTTAAAAAAAACATTGTCTAGAATATATACCATGTTTTATTATTTAAAATCATTGTCTTAAATGTTTGTTCAAAAAATAAAAATTTGAATACAATCAAAACATTAGCAGTAGTATATTTTTTGTTCTTTTCTTCTATATTTTTATAAATAGCATGTTCCAGCATTCACATCAGAAGTATTAGAAGAGTTCTGTCAGGTATTCCTTTTGAAATCTTCCTTTCACCTGAGCCATTGGTAAAATAAATAAGGACATAGGCAGTCCTGTGACTTAAGTATGTCTTTTCTACATTGGTTGCCTGTTAAAATCACCTGGAGAACTTGTAAAATATATATATATGTACACACACACACACACCCTGGACCCTGTACACCACAGACACATGGACACACACACCCTCGGCCCTGACCACATAGATTTTGGTGTAATCATTCTGGGTGAGGCCTGAGCTCTTCTACCTGTGATTCTACTGTGAGAATGGCTGGCTCGTAATGACCTTCAGAAAAGAGCCAGTGGTCCTTTGGGCCCCTCTTCCCCAGGCTCACAACTTGAACTCAGCCTTTTAGATCTTACCACTCTAATGGCTAGGAAAGGTAAATCCAAAGGAAGGAATGGAATGGCATTATTACTTGAGACCCAGATGGGAGATGAACCTTACGTACTTTCCAAGGCTGGGTCCCTCCCAAGCTGGAGGCCTTCACAGGCCTGTTTTACCACCATCCCATGAGAAAAGAATGTTCTTAACTGGAGAACAGATCTGGGGTAGAAAGAATCTACTATCAGCTGAATATCTTTGTCTCTCCATAGCTCATATGTTGAAACCTAATCCCCAATGTGAGGAGGGTCTTTCAAGGTGAGGCCTTTGGTAGGTGATCAGAGCCCTCAGGATTGATGCTTATAAAGGAAACCCCAGAGAGCTTTCTTGCCTCTCCTGCCACGTGAGGATACAGCAAAAAGGTGACCAGCTATGAACCAGGAAGTCCACTTTTACTAGCCACTGAATCTGCCAGGGCCTTGATCTTAAACTTTCCAGTCTCCAAAACTGAGAAAGTTTTGTTTATAACCTCCCAGTCTGTGGTATTCTGTTACAGGAGCCATAAGAAACTAAGACACAATCTAAAAGGGATCTGGCCCAGTAAACAAACTGATTCCTTCTCATTTGTGTACTTCTAACCCTACAGTTTAAGAAATGATCAACACAAAGTTGATCAGTATTAGAATTTCATAGCTAGGTAGATCTTGAAGATCCCTCACCCTTATTTTAGAATGAAGCTGAGACACCCACGGTGAGAGCTGTGATCATAGGGTTAGGTAGACACGGTCTGGTGGCAGAGCTGGGAGTAGCTCCTCTATCTGGCCCCAGTGTGGTATATTTCTCCACTGGATCACATTATTTAAATTTATGCCTACACTAGCTTTAAAATTTACCTAGACCTTAAGGGGGAAAGAATAGCACAGTTTTAATAACCATCTGTATCCTAACTCTCAAAAATTGTTCTAGAGAACCAGATTCAAACCTGTAGAACAAGAATGTAAATTACTGTAAAGCTCATTTAAAGTGAAATGCTTTACATACATGATTGATAGAGAAGATTAATACATACCACAAGACTGTTCATGAGAATGAAAATAGTTCAGACCTTCTGAAGTTTATCAGGATCTAGTACTTGAATTATTCACTTACTCATTTCAAGTTATAGTTTATGACCACATCAACTTCATTTCGGTGAAAAGAAACATCGCAAAAATGGTGAGCACCTATCTCTGCAAAGCTGCAAGGATATGTGTTTAGTTGGATAATTTGCTTTAAAAATATTGATACCTAGAAGAAAGTTTAAAATCACTATCTCAGTATTTTCTGAAAACAGAAATACGTATCTTTAAGGGATCCCTGAGCAGCTAGTTGCCTAAGAACCAAAATGTGCTAAGCCTTTCATATGGCCCCTCCTCAGTTCTGGGAGAAATTGGCAGAGACTGTGGGTGTCTGGAATGGTTTCATGTGGTTGTGCTGTTTAGTCTAATCATCATTTAGACATCCATGCTAATAGCATGGACTTGTAATTATCTAATTTAAACAATTTAGGGATATCATTTATTTCTCTACAGGACTGAGAGTGTCTGCGCCCCTCCCCTGCTGCCTGCACACCTCCCATTGCGGTCATGCCACCTTTGTTTCCCAACCTTTGTCACCAGCCATGAAACCTCTATCATTTCCCCTCATGACTGGCCAACACCAGGCCAGCCTAAGGAACATACTGGAGAAATCCAGCAGACTATTTATTGTGCAGCTCTGGAGCAGGAGAAAGGAGTGGGTTAGAAGTGGTGACTTGGGAGTCATTTCCCTATAGGTGATGGCTGAGACAGTGACTATAACCAAAGGCAAAGTGTCAGTGGGTGACAACTAAGGACAGAATCTTGGGGACCTATTTAGAGAGACGATGGAATAAAAACATCTAGGAAAAGAGGCTGCCAAACCTGGTGTTCAAATGAGCTTTTTGGTAGCTATGGGACTTTGAGAAGCTTCCTTCATCTTTCTGAGCCAAGCTTTCTTACCATGTAGAATGGAGATATTAAAGCACCTTCTGAGGTGGTAGAGATGATTCGACCAGGTCATGTACATGAGCATAGGGACAGTTAGTGCCTTTTTCCTCCAAAAGAAGGAATAGTAAAAAGAGTGCCACAGTAACCTTGGAAAGAGATTTCAAGAAGGAAGTGGTCACGGGAGGAGCCATTGACTGTAAAGGATGGGAAGAGGCTAGTAAACCCTGGGGCGGGAAACTCCCTGTAGAGTTACCAGCATAGGTCTCCGCCATAGTGAATTGTCTCAGATGTTGATAGATGAAGTATCTGCGTGGGAGTAATACAGCTTCTTTATGGATGATTTTTCTTGTTTTACACAATGATACATTTTCTACAGTGAGAGACAAAGGGGTGGGACTTTCAAAGCCAGAAATTGCTCCCGACCCTGAGAGCACCCATATGACTCTGATGCCAAGGAAACGTTTTAAGAAAGGCAGCTCCCAGGAGGCCAGTTCATCAGAGTGGAAGAAGCAGAAGTCAGAGGCTTTAGGTTTGGCTGCATGTAAGAAAGACATGAAAGCTATAGGCGCAGATATTTGGAAACTGCAACAACGATGCATTTCCACCCAAGGTCCCAGTAATACTAAGACAAAAAACAACCTGACTTGAATTTGCGAGAAATGTCCTAAGAAGTTGGGTCAGTAAGAGATGATGAAGGGGAATTGCCCATCCCCATCTTCCAGCCTCCTGACTTTATCCTAGACCGTTTCCCAACAGCCTAATCAGCATCCCGGAAGCAGCTGTGGGCACCCTAGCCCTGCCCAGTCTGTCCTTGTTCATTTTGTTCTGATTCACTTGTTTTTGGTTATATTGCTTGTTTTACTTCCTGCTTTGTCTCTACATTGACTTGGAGCTTGACTTCTGACTTCAGTTTCTTTCTCTGACCCCATGTTCCTCAGCCTTACTCAAAGCCCAGGAATATGTGGTCCTTAATTTTCTATTCTCATTTCACATCACCATCTCCAGCCTGAGCTCTCCATCCCCAACCCAGTGGCTCACTCCCAACAGCTGACTCTTTTCCATGTGGAACCAGAGCTTCCTTGCTGCCATGCTGTTTCCTTGCCCTGAAAGTTTCTCTCCCTTCATCCTCACTTTCCCTGCCTATGGGGATACTCTCTTTCTTTATTGTTGGTTTTTTGTTGTTTTTTGAGGGTTTTTTTTTTTGTTTTGTTTTGGTTTTTGGTTTTTTGAGACAGAGTGTCACTCTGTCACCCAGGCTTGAGTGCAGTGGTGCAATCTGGGCTCACTGCAACTTCCACTTCCTGTGTTCAAGCGTGCCTCAGCCTCCTGAGTAGCCGGGATTACAGGTGTGCACCACTAGGGGTTTCACACCATGTTGGCCAGGTTGGTCTCAAACTCCTGTCCTCTTGTGATTCCCCTGCCTCGGCCTCCCAAAGTGCTGGGATTACAGGCGTGAGCCATCACCACGCCTGGTCAACATACTCTCCTCCTTTAAACCTCAACTCACATTCAATTCAGGACCTTTCCAGAGTGGTGTGTGCCCACATTTTGTCCCTTTCATTTTGTCAGGCATTTCACTTAGGTGTGAGCAGGTCATTTCTAGTTTTCGGGGGCCTGGACTTCGCATATCTTAGTAGTCCTTTTTTGTGCTTTTGTTCTCTTTGTACCCTTCCCTTCCCTCCGGTGCATTCACGTAATAGTCACTCGGGAAAGGTCTATTGTTGACAGTCAAGCCAGAATCAAAACATTAATTCTGGCACAAATGTCATTTAATACCTTTTCACCCTCTCATTGTGTTAGTAAGGCGTTTGCTATTTCATGCTCCCAACCCCCCACGTTCACTCTACTTGACTAAAAGATTTCTCTACACTAAAATTTTGTTTTCCCCTTCGGAATCTTCTAGTTCTGGTTTTGGGTTTCTGTTGTTGTTTTTGTTTGTTTTTTGTTTTTTGAGACAGAGTCTGCCTCTGTCGCCCAGGCTGGAGTGCAGCGGTATGATCTCAGCTCACTGCAACCTCCGCCTACCGGGTTCAAGCGATTCTCCTGCCTCAGCCTCCTGAGTAGCTGGGATTACAGGCACACACCACCATGCCTAATTTTTGCATTTTTAGTAGAGACGGGGTTTCGCCATGTTGGTCAGGCTGGTCTCGAACTTGTGACCTTGTGATCTGCCTGCCTTGACCTCCCAAAGTGCTGGGATTACAGGCCTGAGCCACTGCACCTGACCGGTTTTTTTTTTTTTTTTTTCTTAAACTTTGAGAAGCTGGCAGTTTTGGGAAGGAATCAAGAGGTGACCCTGTCAAATCTATCTCATCAACATCCTACAAGCCCACTGAATCTTGTTGTGTTTTAAGTCACATGTTGGTTTTGGATCATAAAAATAGTACATATTTACTATAAACATGAAACATAAGAAATGAACAAAAGCACTAGTTCTAGGTAGCTACTCAAGAGAACTGGAAACAAAACATGTCCACATAAAAACTTGAATGTTCATAGCAGCGTTATTCCTAATAGTCAAAAGGTGGAAACAACCCAAATGTCCATCAACTGATGAATGGACGAACAAAACTTGATCATATACAGACGATGGGATATTATTTATCCCTAAAAAACAAATGAAGGGCCGGGCGCAGTGGCTTACGCATGTAATCCCAACATTTTGAGAGGCCGAGGAGGGCAGATCACTTGAAGTCAGGAGTTTGAGACCAACCTGGCCAACATGGTAAAACCCTGTCTCTACTAAAAACACAAAAATTAGATGGAGTAGTGGTACACGGCTGTGATCCCAGCTACTCAGGAGGCTGAGGCACGAGAATCGCTTAAACCCAGGAGGCGGAGGTTGCAGTGAGCCGAGATCACCCCACTGCACTCCAGCCTGGGCAACAGAGTGAGACTCTGTCTCAAAAAAGAAAAAGAATAAGAAAAAGAAAGGAAGTATTGATGCATGCCACAACATGGATGAACCTTGGAAATGCTATGCTAAGTGAAAGAAGCCGGATACAAGAGGCCTCATAGTGTATGATTGCGTTTGTATGAAATGTCTAGACCAGGCAAATCCATAGAGACAGGAAGTTGATTAGTGGTTGCCGTGGGCAAGGGGATGGGAGGAATGAGGCATGACTACTAACAGTAGTCATTACTAACAGGGTTTCTTTTGGGGTGATAAGAATGTTTGCAAAGGAAAAAAATAAATATCACTCTCAATGTATTATTTCCTTCCCACATCCTGGTACATACTGCTAAAGTGCTTTCCAGAGAAAGTGTGTGCCTTTCTCATTACTTGTCATCCTTGCTAGGAGTCAGAATAGCTATTTTCTAAATCTTTCTAAATTTGACAGATGAAAATGTACATCATTCTTTAAATATGTGGCTTTTTAATGACTGGTAAGATTGAGTATATTTGTATGTATGATTTTTTAGCCATTGGATTTTCTTCCACTTCTTAATCTTGTTTATTTATTTATTCATTCATTCATTCATTCATTTTGAGACCTAGTCTCACTCTGTCGCTCCTTGTGGAGTGCAGTGGCATGACCTCAGCTGACTGCAACCTTCACTTCCCAGGTTCAAGCCATTCTCCTGCCTCAGTTTCCCAAGTAGCTGGGATTACAGGTGCCCACTACCATGCCTAATTTTTGTACTTTTAGTAGAGATGGGGTTTCACCATGTTGGCCAGGCTGTTCTTGAACTCCTGACCTCGGGTGATCTGCCTGCCTTGGCCTGCCAAAGTGCTGGGATTACAGGCTTTAATCTTATTTAAATGAGGATCCAAATGTTTTCTTATTGCTTGCTCCACATCTTTTCCTTTTAGCAATATAAAATAGCTTTTATATTGCCAAGCTGAGCCCTTCACTCTTCTAGAACGTTTGCATTTAGGAAGGTGTTTCCTCAAGGTAAGATAGAGTAGGCACGGAAATAATCAATTAGCATTTGTGCAACTAAATGGCCCATGGAAGTTGTCCAGGTCAAAGATTAGTCTTCCCAAATTTGCTTTCCCTCCCTCTTTTCAAATAAAACCATTTTCAGCTTTGAAGTAACAATATTTTCAGAGTCTGTGTTTGTGAAATAAAGCTGATTTGGCCTTTGGGTACTGTTTCTTAGATACATTCCTGAACTTCATTTGTTATTATTTTATATTATGTTTTCTAGTCTTCAGAGTTAGAATATGCTAACTGTGCAAAGTCAGTTGGGCCATTTTTATTCCTATGCTCCAGAAAAAAATTACTTAGCTAAGAATTATCTGTTCTTTAAAAGTTTGAAAGAGGCCGGGCGCAGAGGCTCATGCCTGTAATCCCAGCACTTTTGGAGGCCGAGGCGGGCGGATCACCTGAGGTCAGGAGATCGAGACCAGCCTGGCCAACATGGTGAAACTCTGTCTCTACTAAAAATACAAAAATTAGCCGGGCGTGGTGGTGAGTGCTTGTAATCCCAGCTATGAGGAGGCTGAGACAGGAAAATCACTTGAGCCCACGAGGCAGAGGTTTCAGTGAGCAGAGGTCATGCCACTGCACTCCAGTATGGGCAACAGAGTGAGACAGTGTGTCTCAAAAAAAAAAAGAAAAAAAAAAGTTTGAAAGAATGTATTTTATATTACGTATTTATATTAAACTTTATAGGCCTGGCATTTTGATAATATTTTCCATTTATTTCATTGATAATAATCAGTTCTGCGTTTGTAAAGTCAGTTTTCGTCATGTGTGCGTTAGAGACGCACATAGCATGTTCATAATTCTCTTCAGATGTTTTCTATTTCTGGTCATATATGCTGTTGAGCAGGAGGTTTGCAGCCCCCATGCCAGCTGAACTTGGACCTCTGTGATCTAAGAGCAGAGCTGCAGGCAAGATCATCCCTCCCGTGTCTATCAGCAGCTTCCTACTGTGAAGAAAACCTGACCCCATTACTCCTCCTCTTAAAACACTTAATGTTGCCATCAGGATAAAGCCCAAGCTTTTCTCACAGCTGAGAGACCATTTTAGGTTAGGCCCCAGCCAACCCCTCCTGCTTGTCTCTCAACTCTTCTCCTAACCTATTCATATAAATCCTCCTCAGAGCAAACTTCCTCCAGTTTCCTGATGCCTGGCCTTCCCCGCTCTGGGCCTTGGTGTATGTTGCTTTCACCTGGGTTCCCCAGTTCCTCTAATTAAGTCCTGCTCGGTCCTTGGGACTCAACTCAGAAGCCAACTCCCCCAGGAGGGCTTTTCCGACTGACACTCACGTGGTTATGCACCCTGTGTCTGCGCCTCCCCAGCCTCACCCTTTTTCTGCTCTAGCACTTACACTAATTATTTTAATTGCCCCTTTAGTTCTTTGTGTTTGTCATTAGATTGGAAATGGCAAGGGCAGGGAGGGTTCATAAATTACTTGGCTTTGTGTCCCAAGCACCTTACGCAAAGTCCTTTTTACTGAACAAATCAATGAACAAATACAGGTAAGCATGCCTGTCTCACTAGTATTAAGCCTACTACGGCCGGGTGCGGTGGCTCAAGCCTGTAATCCCAGCACTTTGGGAGGCCGAGACGGGTGGATCACGAGGTCAGGAGATCGAGACCATCCTGGCTAACACGGTGAAACCCCGTCTCTACTAAAAAATACAAAAAACTAGCCGCGCGAGGTGGCGGGCGCCTGTAGTCCCAGCTACTGGGGAGGCTGAGGCAGGAGAATGGCGTAAACCTGGGAGGCGGAGCTTGCAGTGAGCTGAGATCCGGCCACTGCACTCCAGCCTGGGTGACAGAGCGAGACTCCGTCTCAAAAAAAAAGCCTACTATTGCCCAGGCTGATCATACAGTGGTGAGGTATGTAGATTGTACAGCCAGACTTAGGTTCACTTTCCAGCATCACCGTTTGTATCCTGTACCACGTCTCTTAAGTGGACACCAATGTCAGAAGTGAATGGAATGATGCATATGAAAAGCTACATCCTCAATAGAAGTTTTGTGTTGCTATGATATGGATCTCAAGTACTAGACTCTGTCACTAAGCAAAATGAAAGCTTGACTACCCAGTGGACAAAGTCACTTTTCTTTTCCTTTTTTTTTTTTTTTTTTTTTTTTTTCTGAGATGGAGTCTCGCTCTGTCACCCAGGCTGGAGTGCAATGGTGCAATCGCGGCTCACTGCAACCTCCACCTCCTGGGTTCAAGTGATTCTCCTGCCTCAGCCTCCCGAGTCACTGGGATTACAGGCCACCAGGCCCAGCTAAATTTGTGTTTTTAGTAGAGACGGGGTTTCACCATATTGCCCAGGCTGGTCTCGATCTCCTGACCTCAAGTGAGGCCTCCCTCCTCGGCCTCCCAAAGTACTGGGATTACAGGTGTGAGGCACCACAACCGGCCCAAAGTCATTTTTCTTTCCTCAATACTTGAAGAATTGTTTATCCTCTGATGGAGAGGGTTGCATGATCTTTTTGAGGGGAATTGACCTTTTGCCCTTGATGATTCAGAGTAAATATTCTAGTGTTTAAAGAGAAAATCAATCTGATTCATTTGAACTATTATAAACAGTGCTATTGTAGCCAGCAATAATACTGTCCAGAATGTTAGAGCTAATGGATTGACGTGCAAAGCTTAGGAAGCAATAAGAATAGCCCACAAAATCTGAAAGCTGAAGTGTCCGCAGCAGAGCATTGCACATATGACCTGGAATCAGATGTGCCCACATCATAGGCAACATTCAAGGGGTTTTACCAGGTTGGAATGCTTCCAGCTGTTAATTCATTTAGTGGGCAACTGGTTCTACATAATCCAAAGGCAATTTCCCGGGTGTTCTCTTCTCTGAGCACTGAGAGCAGTGAGCACATGGGTGCTTAGGTCTCTCCAGAACTGACCATGTGGAAGAGAGTTTTCTTCCATGCGGCTTTGTAGGTTGTTAAACTAGCGTGAATCAGAACCATCTTAAATGCCAGCAGCAGCGGCCCACCTCCATGTGAGGAAAGCAAGGACTCTGCAACTTTATCAGCTTTCCTGAGGTTCTGATGGAGGCACTTCCAGCCACTCTTACAGGAACATCTCGGTAGAGGGTTATCCCCAGGGGGATGCATGTTCCACAAGTCAAGGATGGTGGAGTGGAGGTGGGAGCCTTGCAGCCTGGAGGGTTGAGGCTCAGACCCTAGGATGTCAGTCTGTTGATCTCTAAGCAAAACACAATAGATCTGTAATCACCGGAGGTTACAACACACAGGTGTTGTAACTCTACAAGCCAGGCCACATGGAACAGCAGACGTTGACTGACAAGGAAGAGACCTAGTACCAGACAGAGAAAGTAAGGCACAGGAAAATTTGTTGAAAAGTTAACAGAAGGTTTTCTTTTCATATTTTTTCTCCTAAAAACTAGGATTTTGAATTTTGTCACTAGGGTGGCTGGAAGTTAAAATTTTTATTTATTTTCATGGATTAGCCCAAGGGGCAAAAAATGAATGGAGGAGTACCACCTGCTGTGGCTACTGAGACTGAGCCAAAGCTGCCAAGTGGAGTTAGAAAACACTGTCTGTCCTGCAGAGTCCCACGGATTCGGGCCAACAGTGCTGTATTCGCCCATCCTTGGGAAATTCTGGGAAAATGACAACCTGTATTGGCTGGTCACTTTTGATTTTCAGTCCCTCCCACATAGGACAATTCAACCACCGAATGAAGAGTGCAGACACGCCTCAGAGCTCATAGTCTGGTATCTAGAGATGAGGATCCAAATCTGGTTGCCTTACTCCCTTGCTATGACCATCATCTAGGAGAAACTGATCAATTCCATTGAAGTCAGTGGCACCAGAAAAAAAGGTTTCACTTCTTGCATGTGAGAACAGAGACCACACCCCCAAAAACCTCAACAGAAAGTCCCAGCTGCCTGTCTCATTACTGCTGGCCCATCCAGTGGCAGTCAGTTCACTATGGCTTGAAGAATTCCAACAGCTGACTTGCAAAGGAAACATGCAATTTCCCAGAGATAGACCAAATTGCATGATCAGAAAATACGGCTAACATAGAGGCAGAATTAATAAGAGAAAGAGGGGTAAACTTCAGTTAAAACCTAATGAGGAGGAGAAACATAATGAGGACATTTAAGAAGATACAATTAGAGCATAAAAAATGAAATTGTGGAACTGAAAAGTATGATTTCTAAATTTAGAAATTCAATGTAGAAATTAAAGAGAATGATTACTTCTGAAAATCAAAATAGTGTTTAGTGGGATCCCCACAACCCGGAGCAAAACAAAACAAAATATACTAAATACTAAGAGAAATACACAGATACAAGACAGAGAGGACCATTTAGGTGGAGACCTAAATTGTTGAATAATAGGATTTCCAGAAGGAAAAAGGAAGAGATAGAAGAAAACCAAAGACTTGCTTCTTTAGATTTAAACGACTTCCTAGTCCCAGGTGGGTAAAATGAGAAGACACATCTGCAGACAAAGAAGTGTCCTAAAAGGAGAAAATGGGGAAAAATTAAATAGGGTTAAATTTTTTAACCCAAAGGATAAATTTAATGGTCATCAGCCAGAAAGAACAAGTTACTGACAAAGGAAAGGTAGACCATCGCTGAACTATTGGCAATACTGAAGGTTACTGGGGGGAGGTGTGACAGGAAAATCTTATATCCAGCCAAAATGTTATATGAGGGCAAAAATAAGGTATTTATGGGCATGTAGGGCCTCAGAAAGTATACTACCCATATACTCAACCTGAGGAAATTAGTCAAGAAAGTACTTAAGAAAATAAGGATGCAAGGAGGCCAGGCACAGTGGCTCACACCTGTAATCCCAGCACTTTGGGAGGCCGAGGCGGGCAGGTCACCTGAGATCAGGAGTTCTAGACCAGCCTAGCCAACATGGTGAAACCCTCTCTCTACAAAAGTACAAAAAAAAAAAAAAAAAAAAAATAGCTAAACATGATGGCAGGTGACTGTAATCCCAGCTATTCAGGAGGTTGAGGCAGGAGAATCGCTTGAACCCAGGAGGCAGAGGTTGCAGTGAGCCAAAATTGTGTCACTGTACTCTAGCCTCGGCAACAAGAGCAAAACTCTATCTCAAAAAAAAAAAAAAAAAAGAAAGAAAGAAAGAAAATAAGGATGCAAAATCATAGCCAGATAAGAAGAATAAGTTCTAGTGTTCTATAGAATTCATAGTTCCTATAGTTCTAGTGTTCTATAGGATCTCTATAGTTAACAATAATATATTACACAGTTTCAAATAGCTAGAAGGAGGATATTAAATGTTTCCAACATGAAGAAATGATAAATGTTTGACAGGATGGATATGCTAATTACCCTGATCTGATCACTTTACATTATATATATAAAAACATCACTTTGTACCCCATGAATATGTACAATTATTATTTGTCAATTTAAAATAATACTTTTTTTTTTTTTCAGATGGAGTCTCGCTCTGTCACCCAGGCTGGAGTGCACTGGCATGATCTTGGCTCATTTAAACCTACACCTCCCAGGATCAAGCAATTCTCCTGCCTAAGCCTCCCAAGTAGCTGGGATTACGGGCATACACCACCACACCTGGCTCATTTTCGTATTTTTAGTAAAGACAGGTTTTCGCCATGTTGGCCAGGCTGGTTTTGAACTTCTGACCTCAGGAGATCCACCCACCTTGGCCTCCCAAGGTGCTGGGATTACAAGCGTGAGCTACTGTGTCCAGACTAAAATAATAGATTAAAAAAAAAAAAAAAAAAAAAAAAACTCAGCAACAGGGAAAGACAAAGAATACAAGAACCTTGTAATTGTCATACTCTAAATAGATGCTAATGTGACATGGAATAATGAGAATTTTAAATCAGATGAGACTTATTATGGAAGAAAATTTAATAGCCTTGGCTAAAATTCTAAATTATCTCAAAACACAGGAGTAGGGGTGTGAAAGAAGAAAGTGGGGAAGTAAAAGTGCTTTCAAGCTTTGTTGAGGTTTATGAATTGTGAGGGAGGGGCTGCAACGCCATTCTACAGTGCACAACAAACAACTTTTCAGTTGCTCCTGTCTGGGGCTGGTGGCTCACACCTGTAATCCCAGCACTTTGGGAGGCCAGCGGGCAGATTGCTTGAATCCTGTAGCTCGAGACCAGCATGGACAACGTGGTGAAATGCCGTCTCTACTGAAAAACACACACACACACACACACACACAAAACAAAAAAAAAAAACCACAAAAATTAGCCAAGCGTTGTGGTGCGTGCCAGTAATCCCAGCTACTTGGGAGGCTGAGGCAGGAGAATTGCTTGAACTCGGAGGCAGAGGTTGCAGTGAGCCTAGATCGCACCCCTGCACTCCAGCCTGGGAGACGGAGTGAGAGTCTGTCTCAAAAAAAAAAAAAAAAAAAAAAAAAGTTGCTCCTTAGACTTGACTGTTCTAAAAATCCTTGATCTGTTCTTCCATTAAGGATTTCTATTGGCAGTAGTATCCTTTCTCTCTCTCTTTGGCCTCGAAGTTTCCTTTCCCTACCTTCCAAGCTCCTCCCCCTTTTTCTGTTCTTACCCATATTCATCTCACTTTTTACACGGGGAAAATTAACTACAGATTGTGAACTTAGGTTCTGTGCAGCTCCGGGGCAGGCAGAGCCTTCAATGTCTAGTTCCAGAATGTAGGCTTTGTCGTGAAGGCAGTAGGAAGTAATTGAAGGTTTAGTGTGTTAGAAAGATTTCTCTGGCTGCTATGTGGAGGATGGATTAGAGAGAACGAGCTTGAAGCACAGACACCCAGCAGGAAGGTTGTTGCTCTAATCCTTGTGAGGAATTCTGTTTCTTTCCCATTCCTATGACCTAAATGTGGCTGAAACATTTTCTTTTTAGTTTTGTACAGGTCAGATGGGAATGTACCACTCACAAACTGCTCACTTTCTATAATGGGAACTCTTTAATGTTTCATACCAATCCTAAGCCTTCCTTAGGAGGGGCAGACTGCCCGAAGTCCCAGGAGGCTGACACCTAAGAAAAGTCCGGTCCCGGCGCAGTGGCTCATGCCTGTAATCTCAGCACTTCAGGAAGCTGAGGCAGGTGGATCACTTAAGGTCAGGAGTTCAAGACCAGCCTGGCCAATATGGCGAAAGCCCACCTCTACTAAAAATACAAAAAATTAGCTGGGTGTGGTGGTGCATGTCTGTAATCACAGCTACTGAGGAGGCTGAGGCAGGAGAATCACTTAAACCCAGGAGGTAGAGGTTGCAGTGAGCCGAGATCGTGCCACTGTACTCCAGTCTGGGTGACAGAGCAAGACTCTGTCTCAAAAAAAAAAAAAAAAAAAAGTCCATGTCAGGATCACAGCCCACTTCATTTGACTTCCTGCCTTCACTTGACTCCTCCAGAACGCTGCTCTCCAATCTGTTCCTGCATATGACTGACTCAGTCCGACTGACTTTATCTCCCTGCTCCAGTTTCCCACTTACTCAGATTTGATGACCAGCTTGGTATTCCCTGCTGTTTCCTAACACTCAGAGTTTCATTCTGTAGTATGTTGAATTAAAACATTAGTTGAGTTCATACCCTCATCAGGTCTATTGCAAAAGTTATGGCATTTATGAGAAAGAAGAAGTTGGCCTAGAAGAATTGGTTTGGGGGAATTCATATGACTCAGAGTATCCCAAGTCGCAGTGAGCCTCTCTTGCCAGCAAATGCAGCTCTCCCTCCTTTTCCTCTTCTGTCAGGGAGCCCACCTTGCTAGGGGGAGTTACCTTTGCCAATTCTCTTTATACCAGGCATTCTTACCATCTCTGATTGCCTCCAGATGATAGCCAGCATGACCTTGAGGATCCAGAACGAAGAAGGAAGCTAAAACATCAGAAGGATGTTAAGCATTTGCTCATTTTTATTAGCAAAACCCTGGAGAATGCCTGTGAGCATAAGGGCTGGACCAAGTAAAGAGGGACATGGATAAAGGTGAGGCTAAACTTTATTTTTTTTTTGAGAGGAAGTCTTGCTCTGTCACCCAGGCTGGAGTGCAGTGGTGCGATCTCAGCTCACTGCAACCTCCGCCTCCTGGTGTTCAAGCTATCCTCCTGCTTCAGCCTCCTAGGTAGCTGGGACTATAGGCACACGCCACCACGCCAGACTAATTTTTGTATTTTTAGTAAAGACGGGGTTTTGCCATGTTGGCCAGGCTGGTCTCAAACTCCTGACCTCTGGTGATCCACCTGTCTCGGCCTCCCAAAGTCCTAGGATTATAGGTGTGAGCCACCACACTTGTCAGGTTAGGGTAATTTTTTAAATATGGTATTCTTTCCAGAGATTTCGGATGAAAATGCCAGCTCCAGCATCTAGGAGCGATTTTTCTCAGTTGACTGACAGGAAACTGATTCATAGATAGACTACACCAAATGAAGCCAAGAGGACAGAAATTTCTGCCTATGATGTAGAGGAAGGAATGCAAAGGCAGGAAGATGGGGACTTGGGAGTGGATTTATCATATGTGATTCACCCACCTCAAAATTATGTCCTTTTAGGCTGGGCGTGGTGATTCATGCCTGTAATCCCAACACTTTGGGAGACTGAGGTGGGTGGATCACCTGAGGTTGGAAGTTTGAGACCAGCCTGGCCAACATGGTGAAACTCCATCTCTACTAAAATTACAAAAATTAGCCAGGCGTGGTGGCAGGCACCTGTAATCTCAGCTACTCCACAGGCTGAGGCAGGAGAATCGCTTGAACCTGGGAGGCAGAGGTTGCAGTGAGCCAAGATTATGCCACTGCACTCCAGCCTGGGCTACAGAGCAAGACTCCATCTCAAAAAAAAAAAAAAAAAATAAATAAATACATACCCCTCCAGTAAAGACTAACAATATACTCATATCACCAATCCATTGAGGAATGCATTGGTGCAAGGAGAGCTAGAATCTCTGTAAAGCAATTGTAGGCCATGGATGCAAATGGGATGAACTGCACTCCTTATGGGATGAGACAGTCTCCCTAATTCCAATCAGGGTGATGGAAATGGGAGTAGAACACACAAGCGAGGCCAAGCATCAGCACTTCATTTCGAAGGCATGGAATCTACAGTTGTCATAACTGCCAAAGATACTTACGTAGCATCTGAATAGTCTGACTCTCTGGTGATACCTAATTACCTAAACAGAAGATCCAGAATTGAAACAGATGGGTAGCCCACCACAAGGTTTTATCTGATGTATGAAACCAAAAATCTCCGAGTTTGGTGATAAGAGGCCTTACCTGAACCACCATCACAGAATCCTGCCTCCTCACTCAATCCCCAGGTCTGATTAATTTCAGAGACTATGAGCCCCTTAAATAAAAGGAAAGGTGCGTACCCTCAAAAAAAAAGGCTGTGATAACATGACAAGTATATACTCAGCCTCTTCCCCTCAACTTCTCCAAATAGACAGCTATTCATAGGGGTAGGTGTACAAGCAAGGAAGGAAAATATCTAAAACTTCGGCTTTGAAATAACGGGAGACTAGAACACTGTCATGGATTACCAGTCAGTGGCAACCTCATGATAAGATTATAAAGCTTTGATTCCAATAAGCCGCACATTGGGCTCTAATAAGACCCCAAACTCATCTCGCGGTTGAGTGTACAATTGGAATAAATAAGTTCAGCAATTGGCATGATTTCCAAATTGACCCTCTAACCCAAGTCCTGAGGGCTATTGTGGTAAGAAAAGCAAATTAGGCCTTTACAGCAGCACTGTCCAACAGAAATATAACGTGAGCCAGATGTCTAATTTTAAATTTTCTAGTAGCTGCATTTTAAAAAGTAAAAAGAAACAGGTGAAATTAATTTTAAAAGCACAGTTTACTGAACCCATGATATCCAAAATAGTATCACTTCAATATGTAGTCAATATAAAACTTACTGAGGTACTTATTTTTATATGAAGTCTTCAAAATATCATCCAGGTGTGGTGGCTCACACCTGTAATCCCAGCACTTTGGGAGGCCAAAGCAAGCAGATCACTTGAGGCCAGGAGTTTGAGACCAGTCTGGCCAACACGACAAAACCCCATCTCTACTAAAACTATAAAAATTAGCCAGGTGTGGTGGCACATGCCTGTAGTCCCAGCTGCTAGGGAGGCTAAGGCATGAGAATTGCTTGAACCTGGAAGTTCGAGGCTGCAGTGAGCCAAGATCACACCATTGTACTCCAGCCTGGGTGACAGAGCAAGACTAGGTCTCAAAGAAAAAAAAAAACCTAACAGGACTTGGAGGCCAGATGTACCAGGTATTTTTGATGCCTTGGGTAAGACACATATGTGCCTGAAGTGAGAGTTGAGCCCAGGAGTTGAGGTTGCAGTGAGCTATGATTGCGCTCCAGCTTGGGTGACAGAGCAAGACCCTGTTTCAAAAAAGAAAAGAAATTGGTGTTAACATCGTTCTTTATTACATCTAATAACCCACTTAGATAGTTTTTCATTCTCATTTCCTCAACTATAGGCTCTGCTGGTTTAGAGGTCTTAGTAACCAATCAAAGAATGTTTCCATCAGGAAACACGAAAATGATAGCACTGACATCTGGGCAGATTTGAAGTCGATAATTCTTTCAGTCAAACCTCAGAAATTGACTGGTAGCCATAGAGGAAAATGAGGAATGGAGAATCTTTCTGGACAGAGTCATGGACCTGGGACTCCCTTGTAGGAGGCTGATATCCCTGCAGGGTATCTTGCGTTGTTCTTCAGGTTGCTTTAGGACTCTTAAAGCAAGTCACCGTATTTTGTACTTAAAGCTTGCATCGGGTGCTTTCCCAAGGATCCAGGCCCAGGAATGACACTGTATTGGGAAATGAGCTAATTAACCACATCCCTTCTTCCTAAGCCAACTCCAGGGCAACTGCAACATTAACATAGAAGTTACACAGGTCAATGGCCAGGTGCAGTGGCTCATGCCTGTAATCCCAGCATTTTGGGAGGCCAAGGCAGGCAGATCATGAGGTCAGGCGTTCGAGACCAGCCTGGCCAACATGGTAAAATCCCATCTCTACTAAAAATACAAAAAATTAGCCAGGCGTGGTGGCGGGTACCTATAGTCCCAGCTACTCAGGAGGCTGAGGCAGGAGAATCACTTGAACCCGGAAGCTGGAGGTTGCAGTGAGCCGTGAGCCGAGATCACACCACTGCACTCCAGCCTGGGCGACAGGACAGAGCAAGACTCCGTCTCGAAAAAAGAAAAAGAAAAAAGAAGTTGCACAGATCAAGATCAAAAGACTGAGAAAAGAGACCATGGCTTGAACCCCCTAGGCTTCCTACTGTTTATTGCCAAAATTGTAGTCCTCCTTTTCTGAAAATGAGACCATGTTCTGGTAAGTTCTCTGCATGGAGGAGCACAGAATCTGAGTTTGCTGAGAGTAGGCTGAGAATCAGCCCATCCTCACTCTTCCAGTTAGTCACTCTTCCTCCCTCTGGAAGACTGTGTGAAGGAAAAGAGGAAAATGGGGCTGAACATGTCTGCCCATACTTTTTCCCCTTCTCCATGACAGTATGAAGAACGGGGAACAAGCTTTCTTCCCTCTCCACGCTGCCTTTCACATTGCAACATCCTCTGAGTCTATCAGGGGCCATCAGCGGATCTGGCAATGCAATCTATTCTGATGAGAAATGGGATAGAAGCGACCTTTTTTCCCTTTAAACATCATAGTTGACTGACAATGGTCTTTGCTGTCTTCTCTAGAATAGTAGGTAACATGGCAATCAGATAGGAGGGAAGACCAGTAGCCTGAAAGAGCGGATATGGTATTTGGGGACTGGCAGAATGAAGTTAGATCAGCAGAGCCACAAAGGACCCCAGTGATCATCTAAGAATTTTAAAATAGGAGACATCAGGCATTGAGCAATTGGTAAGAGGAGCGAAAGGTGAAAGACACACGGAAGAGGCAGTAAGCAGATATGACCTGAACCTATGAGTGAGCAGACACTATAGGGTCAGATAGAGAGTAAAGAGCATTTTGCAGCCGGGCGCAGTGGCTCATGCCTATAATCCCAGCAATCTGGGAGGCTGAGACTGGCAGATGGCTTGAGCTCAGGAGTTTGAGATTGTGGGCAACATGGCAAAACCCTGTCTCTACAAAAAATACAAAAAATTAGCCAGGCATGGTGGTGTGTACCTGTGGTCCCAGCTATTCATGAGGCTGAGGTGGGAAGATCACTTGAGCCAGGGAGGTGGAGGTTGCAGCGAACCAAGATCACTCCACCACACTCCAGCCTTGATGACAGAGTAAGACTCTGTCTCAAAAAAAAAAAAAAAAAAAAAGAGAACATTTTGCAGGTAAAGATGTGAACAGCATAGGAAAAGATGGTGAAGCTGAATCAAAAGGATGGTAAGGTGCTAAAGCAGCCATTGGCTCCTCCTGCTGCTGAGGGAAGGAGAGTATCACCCAGTTGCTAGACCCACACTGAATCCTGTATAACAGTCATCCTCAACCTTGTTGGCACCAGTGACCAGTTTCATGGAAGACAATTTTTCCACAGATGGGATCGTGAGTTGGGGCATGGTTTCAGGAAGATTCAAGGCATTCTGTTTATCGTGCACTTTTTTTTTCTTTCTTTCTTTTTTTATTTTTAGTGAGACGGAGTCTCTGTCATCCAAGTTGGAGTACAGTGGCATGATCTCGGCTCACTGCAACCTCCACGTCCTGGGTTCAAGTGATTCTCCTGCCGCAGCCTCCCAAGTAGCTGGGATTTCAGGCACCCACCACCATGCCCGACTAATTTATGTATTTTTAGTAGAGATGGGTTTTCACCATGTTGGTCAGGCTGGTCTCGAATTCCTGACCTCAGGTGATCCACCTGCCTCGGCCTCCCAAAGTGCTGGGATTACAAGTGTGAGCCACTGTGCCCAGCCTTTATTTCTATTATTATGACATTGTCATATATAATGAAATAATTGTACAACTCACCATAATATAGACTCAGTGGGATCCCTGAGCTTGTTTTCCTACAACTAGACGGTCCCATCTGGGGGTGATGGGAAAGAGTGGCAGATCATCAGGTGTTAGATTCCCAAGAGGGGCTCAACTTAGATGTCTCACACGCGCAGTTCACAATAGGGTTTGCGCTCCTATGAGAATCTAATGCCGCCGCTGATCTGACAGAAGGCAGAGCTCAGGCGGTAATGGGAGTGATGGAGCAGGGATGTAAATACAGATGAAACTTCGTTTGCTCACCTGCTGCTCACCTCCTCCTGTGCTGCCCAGTTCCTAACAGGCCATAGACTGTTACTGGTTGGGGACTCCTGCTGTATAATCTTCCCATTATCAAACTATGTTCTAGGCCTGGGAGATGGGAGAGGATAGTTGTTTAGCTGCATAAAGGTTCAGTAGAGACCTGGCTGTATGGTCAGCACTCTGTCTTATACATATAGCTTCATAAACCATCAACATTCAAGGCAATCTGGATAAATGTCTCTGTACTTTACAGCCCAAAGAGCCTAACAGATTAGCTTTTCCTCTGGCAATTGTACTCTGCACAAACCGTATACATTAGTACTAAAACTTTTAATCCACTGGTTTTTATCTCCCGGTAGTAAGAGCTGAGGTCTTTTTGATTAGCCCAGAATTCACTGTGGTCATTTCTCCCATCCCAAATAATCAGTGATGTAGCATTAGAAATCTCACTGTTTACCCTAACAACTCCCTCCACTTTTTTCCCCCCTGGCCCTGCTAGAAAGGACTTCTTGGGCAGTAAGTGCATCCACGTCTAGTGTCTGTCTTGAAATCTGAGAATGTCATGAGCAGTCAAGATGAGTTAGCACCTACAACACAACTCCCTGCTCACAGGAAGTAAAGCACCTGGGTAGAAAATGGGTGTGTTGATGGGTGGAGATAGGTCAAATGGAGAGAAAACAAGAACATACCTGATTAGCTGGGAACTATAACCTCTAGTTACACTCTGATTGCCCCAACCTACTGCTACTCTACTTCCTCACCCTCCTCACCCCTTTTCTTTTCTTTTTTCTTTTCCTTTCCTTTCCTTTCTTTTCTTTTCTTTTCTTTTCTTTTCTTTTCTTTTTTCTTTTGAGACAGAGTCTCACTCTGTCACCCAGGCTGGATTACAGTGGTACGATCTTGGCTCACTGCAACCTCTGCCTCCCGGGTTCAAGTGATTCTCCTGTCTCAGCCTACTGAGTAGCTGGGATTACAGGTGTGCGCCAACATGCCTGGCTGATTTTTGTATTTTTAGTAGAGACGGGGTTTCCCTATGTTGGTCAGGATGGTCTTGAACTCCTGACCTCGTGATCCACCTGCCTCAGCCTCCCAAAGTGCTAGGATTATAGGCATGAGCCACCGCGCCCAGCTCCCCATCCCTTTTCTGCTGTCTACTACTACTCTCCTCTCTCCTTCTGCCTGATCTCTTTCCTCTCTTCTATCCCCATTTTTCTTTTCTTTTCTTTTCTTTTTTTTTTCTGGAGATAGAGTCTTGCTCTGTCGCCCATGCTGGAGTGCAGTGGCACAATCTTGGCTCACTGCAACCTCCACCTCCCAGGTTCAAGTGATCCTCATGCCTCTCAGCCTCCCCAGTAGCTGGGATTACAGGCGCCCACCACCATGCCCGACTAATTTATGTATTTTTAGTACAGATGGGTTTTCGTCATGTTTGCCAGACTGGTCTTGAACTCCTGACCTCGAGTGATCCGCCCACCTCAGCCTCCCAAAGTGCTGAGATTAGAGGCATGAGCCACTGCACGTGGCCATTGACTTGTGCAACTTCTATGATAATGTTGCAGTTGCCCTGGAGTTGGCTTAGGAAGAAGGGATGTGGTTAATTAGCTTATTTCCCAATACAGTGTCATTCCTGGGCCTGGATGCTTGGGAAAGCACCCGATGCAAGCTTTAAGTACAAAATATGAGCCACTGCACGTGGCCTACCCCATTTTTCTTCAGGATCCTGGGTGGTATGAGTAAGCCCCAAGGAAACATTGGCAGGACCCAATCCTCTCTTTCAAAAAGTCTCCAGTGACAAAAAGATGAATTTTTTCACAGTGAGGCACAAATGTATTTTTTCACCTATGAAATTGGCAAAGTTTGAAAGCGCATTTTATTTACAAAAAAGTGTGGGAAAATAAGCACTCTCATACATTTGCTGGTGGAAGCAGAAATTGGTACAAACTCTATATGAAAATTATAAATACACATGCGTACTTTGGGAGGCCGAGGCGGGTGGATCACGAGGTCAGGAGATCGAGACCATCCTGACTAACAGGGTGAAACCCCGTCTCTACTACAAATACAGGTGGCGGGCACCTGTAGTCCTAGCTACTTGGGAGGCTGAGGCAGGAGAATGGTTTGAACCTGGGAGGCGGAGCTTGCAGTGAGCCGAGATCGTGCCACTGCACTCCAGCCTGGGCGACAGAGTGAGACTCTGTCTTAATAATAATAATAATAATAATAATAATAATAATAAATAAATACACATGTCTTTTGACCTAACAGTTATACTTCTGGGAATTCATTCTACGGATGTACATGTAGCAAACAGACTTTTAATCTTTTTCTTTCAGGGAATATCCATTAAAGATGGCTCTAATGAGGAAGTAGCATTCTTTGGAATTCTCTGCAGCCCACAATATGAAATGTCTACTGTTGTAGTCAATGACTGGGCAAGGTGGCTCACGTCTGTAATCCAGCACTTTGGGAGGCCGAGATGCTTGGATCTCTAAAAACCAAGAGTTCAAGACCAGCCCGGCCAACATGGTGAAACCCTGTCTCCACTGAAAATATAAAGATTAGCTGATGTGGTGGCGCATGCCTGTAATCTCAGCTACCTGGGAGGCTGAGTCAGGAAAATCACTTGAACCTGGTAGGTAGAGGTTGCAGTGCACTGAGATTGTGCCACTGCACTCCAGCCTGGGTGACAGAGCGAGACTCCATCTCAAAAAAAAAAAGAGAAAGAAAATGATGACATCTCCCCCATCAAACCTTCCCCTGATTTCTCCAATAGAACGACACAAATAGCACTTCACTATATCACTTACAGATTGCAGTTGAAGAACTCAAGCTATTCACCAACTATTCTGCTTTCTGATGAATAAGTAGGAGAGGATTCTTACTGTGTAATATGAGATATTGGGCAAGAAGTGATTAAAAAGCAGTATCTCAAGTTACTCTCGCTGCAGAGGCATGTAACACTGTTGCCCAGGAAATGCCAGAGCATTGTGCAAATGGAGAAGTCGTTTTCAGTTCCGATCTCAAGCAGGAAGGAACTCCTCCAGACAGAGGGGCTTTAAACCTCCTTTTCTTGGCCACAACATATATGAATACAGTCACTAGAGGAGAAAGTTCCCAGCAGATTACATGCTCACAGCCCTTGGGTTAGAGATTCAGAGCATTCAGCCTCACTCAGCTATTCTCAGACTCAGCATCCAAACACTGCAGCTTCAGCTTGTGCAGAAAGATGATGCTGAGTAATAGGATCCTATAGAAAGAGGCAGACATCCCAGTGCAGGGCATCCTGTGTGAGACCAGGAGACATCGGCTGCCTACAAAGAATTAGACCCAACCTGCCCCTCTGGTTTAGGGTCATCACTGGCATCATCTGAAGAGGAGCAGGAGTTGGAGATCAGAACCCACTGTGGGTTTTTTGAGTTTTTTTGCTTTTTGAGACAGAATTTCACTCTTGTTGCCCAGGCTGGAGTGCAGTGTCATAATCTCAGCTCACTGCAACCTCCGCTTCCTGGGTTCAAGTGATTCTCCTGCCTCAGCCTTCTAAGCAGCTGGGATTACAGGCTCCTGCCATCACGCCCGGCTAATTTTTGTATTTTTGGTAGAGACGGGGTTTCACCATGTTGGCCAGGCTGGTCTCGAACTCCTTTCCTCTGATGATCCGCCAGCCTCAGCCACCCAAAGTGCTGGGATTACAGACGTAAGCCACTGTGCCCAGCCTCACTGTAGGGTTTTAACTAGTATGTAGTACAGACCTTTTTCAGTCACTCTCAGCATTTCATTATGATGTCTTTACAAAGTTCTGAGGTTGGTGAATTCCAAGACAATGTTAGAATCTTCTAGAAAAGTAAAGATACGCACTGCCTTTTACCAATTTCTTTACCATTGTTTGTGCCATACATTACAACAGCTCTTCATTTAAAGTGGGGGAGGGTATGATATTGAGTTGAAACATCATGGTACTTTCTGTTTTATGTTGGACAAGCCTTTTGTGCTTTGTCTTGTCTGTAGCGCCAATTTTCATGGTTCTATGGTGTATTTACAGACATGGTTCTATGGTGTATTTACAGGCAATGGTGGTGGTGGGATGGAACAGAATAACGTTGGGGTCTGGAGTGCCTGGATAGCAGGAAATAATTTAGACAGAAAAATAGCAAGGCCAAAAATAAATTGTGCCCTTGAGAGGCTGAAAGAGAATGAGATATGAATCCCTGACTGTAATTGTAGTTGTGTTCACTGTGAGGACAGGTTTTTGCCCTCTGATAATAAATAGACTTTAATCCTAGGTGTGAGTGCTAGCCACTGTCAACAGGAGTGGCTCCAAATAAATTCAAAGTAATTGCCCAAGACACAACATCAGCCCACAACCAAATTCTCACACTGGAGAGTTACATGACTGGTGGATACAACTCATTAGGTAATAGTAAAGGCACTAGTTCTTCCCAGTCAACAAACATCATCTAAATGCTTCAGGAGCCAGCCAGGCAAGCTATTCTAGCCATGGAGAGGTGTGGCTCTGGTGCGCGGTGACACACTGTGAACACCCAAGCTATGCAGTGCTGATTAGTTGGGTAATGGATGAATGAGTCAAAGATCACGCTTCCCAGTTTGTCAGCTACTTGGTAGCTCCCAGGGACTGGCTCCAGTCTGTCACTGGCTCCATGCAAGCAAGCAATCCTGGGGCTGATTGTGAGCCACAGAGTCACTGTCAAGACCTGAGTTTCAGTGGAGTAGGTGGAGAGGCAGGATAAAGAGACATCTGACTCGCAACCTTTAATCTAGAGAGGAAGACTCAGAGGCTATGTTTTCCTGAGCATCTTCCTTTTCTTCAGGGCATTGTGAATTTGTGATGACAGCCCAAGGGAAGAAACAAAGCAAGAGTCTGGTCCCACACACTGGGCATCCTAAGGCTAAGAGAGGAGGTCTTCAGCCTGAGTCATCAGTTCAGGCAATGTATGAAGTCTTGCCTATAAGACATGACCACCACTGTTGAGACTTGTCACACTGCCAACCAAAAGTTCTGGGATGGGGGGTTGGGGGGTGGTGAACTTTCTTTCCAATCCCCAGTGTTCCAGGAAGAATAAAGGAATCACATATTCTCAGCTTTAAATCCTGGCTAAATTTCTTAATCATTGAATGACTGCAGACAAAGAATTAATATCTGAGTCTCAATTTCTTATCTGTAAATGTAATATCCACATTGTAGGGTTGTTCTGAATATCACGTTAAATTAGGTACATAAAGCATCCAACACAGTACCTAGTACAAGTAGAAGCTCCATAAATGATAGAGTTTCTATCTCTGGGATTAGTGAATCTCAGAGTTAGAAAAATGTAAAAAGTCATCCAAGAAAACCCTCCTTTAATAAGCCAGGCATGGTGGCACATGTCTGTAGTCCCAGCTACTCAGGAGGCTGAGGCAAGAGAATGGCTTGAACCCGGGAGGTGGAGGTTGCAGTGAGCCGAGATTGCGTCGCTGCACTCCAGCCTGCGCAACAGAGTGAGACTTTGTGTCAAAAAACCAAACCAAAACAAACAAACAAAAACCAAAAAAAGACCCAAACCCAAAACCAAACCAAACAAAAAACCCTCCTTCAGATTTTCTGTTGTCAGAATCCCCTATGCCACCTCTAAGACATAGGCTATTCAGCCTCTGCTTGGATTCCATCCAAGGCACGAGGAATCCTTTTTAGAAGTTCTGAGGGTCTTACCGAAATTGAGCTGAAATATAATTCTCAGGGGCTCCTACTACTTGAAATAGTGACACCTTGTCATATGCAGGACAAGAGCTTCCAGTTGTGCAGACTGCACATTGCTCAGCTGTAGGCGTCTGCTGCTTTTCCCGTAGACTAGTGTGGAAACAGTGTCCCTGGAGTTGGGCAGTGTGATGGCCCTATCAGTGTGATAATCATTCAAATATTTGGTGTCAACCTCACACTCATTTGAGTCTTCTCCAGTGAAAACACTCATAATTCCTTCTGTCATGCCTCACCTGGCAAGTTTTGGTTTTCCATCACCCTAGTGACTCTTCTCTGAATGTTCAACTGTGTGACACCTGGATCTGGGCACAATGCATTCATCATCTTCTGGCCAGTTGGGAATAGTGAGATTCACTTTTCATACCTCACGCTGCTATGTTCTCCTACCTCTACCCCACCCTGTATTTTATAATTTGTTTTATTATTTTAGTTTTCATTTAATCTGAGAACAGGACTTTACATTGGCAAAGATTACTCAAGACTCACAGACCAAGGGCAGAAGTTTTTGTTTTGTTTTTTTTTTTCCAGTCTTAGAAAATTCCCTCCAACTTGACATTGATTCGTTTTTTTCTTCTTTCTTTTCTTTTCCTTTTGTTTGTTTGTTTTTAAAATTTTCATTGCACTGGCATGTAGCTAAGATGTCTCTATCTTGACCCCAATTTTATTACGGGAGACTTTGTTTAGTTTTTTGGTCAAGTTATTTATTTATTCAGCCAACATTCATTGGGCACCTGCTGTGTCTTGTACCAGATACTTGCCGTAGACGCCGTGTTGTGGCGGTGAGTGTTTTAACAGCTGACTACCCAGAAGAAAAAAAAGCCCGAGTTTGTAATGTTCGCTGATTTCCATGGCGTAACTACTTCCTACGTGGCAGATTTCAAACTACCATGGTGATGTCGTTGAACATAGAGTTGGAAAGAGATGTATTTGCATAAACAGCTCTTGTGAGCCAGCATGAGGCAGCCCCAGCACACCACTGATAATTTACAGATGAGCCACATACAGTCTCTGCCTTAGGAAAGCTCCATGAGGTTCTTAGAATGTGGTGATGCACAGAGTCCATCTCTCCTCTAAATCTACCGTGGAGAAACCATGTCAAAGGAGGAAATAACATTTGTCTGACATGATTTGTTCTCAGCGCACCTATATTGTTTCATAATTGCAAAGGATTCTTTTAGGTGCTTGGGAACCATTCCTTTCATATTTCATTCGAAATTATTTTCAGGCCAGGCACGGTGGCTCACGCCTGTCATACTAGCACTTTGGGAGACTGAGGTGGGTGGATCACCTGAGATCAGAAGTTCGAGGCCAGCCTGGCCAACATGGCAAAACCCCTTCTGTACTAAAAATACAAAAATTAGCCAGGTGTGGTGGCGGGCACCTGTAATCTCAGCTACTCGGGAGGCTGAGGCAGGAGAATCGCTTGAACCTGCAAGGCAGAGGTTGCAGTGAGCTGAGATTGCACCATTGCACTCCAGCCTGGGAGTCTAGAAGCAATGTCAGTCTCATTCACCTATAGTTTAGAGGTTCTACCTCCTCCTCCTTTCAAAAAACTGTACACTGTTTGCCCATTTCTAGTCTTCTAACACTTTTGCTATTCTCCATACATCCTCAAAGCTCTGCATGAGCAACTAGGAAATCTCAATCCTAAATTCTTTCAGTATCTCATGGCAAATTCTGTTCCAATACTGGAGCCCAGCACTCACTTATGTGGAGAGTTAATGTATTTCCCTCTTCACCTATTTTGAGCTTTGAGTCTAACAATGTAGAGTCTTCTCTTTTGGATCCGAAGATCTTTCTACATGATGAGAAAGACTGAAGGAAAATAAGGATAAGGGTTTGTTTCTTCATGTTGCAATGGCACAAAATCTTTGTTAACTGTAACAGTAAGAATGATGGCACCCTGAAGATGTCCATGTCCTGATCTCCTGGTCAGGAGTGATATGTTATGTGACATGAGAATATTTTATGTTACACAGTGAGAAGGAATTAAGGTTGTACATGGTATTAAGCTTGCTAAACAGCAGACCTTAAGATAAGAAGGTCACACTGGACTCTCCAAATGAGCCCAATTTAACCTCGAAGATCCCTTGAATGTAGAACAGAGAAGAAGAAATGTAAAGATGCTACGCTGCTGACTTTGAAGATGGAAGAAGGGGCCAAGACAGGAGGAATGCAGGCAGACCCTAGAAGCTAAAAAGGCAAGAACATGACTTTTCTTCTAGATCCTCTGGAAGGAATGCAAGGCCAGGCACAGTGGCTCATGCCTGTAATCCAACACTTTGGGAGGCCAAGGCGGGTGGATCGCTTGAGCCCAGGAATTCGAGACCACCCTGGGCAACATCACAAAACCCCATCTCTACAAAAAACAGAAAAATTTGCCCGGCATGGTGGCACGTGCTGGCAGTCCCAGCTACTCAGGAGGATGAGGCATGAGAATAACTGAGCCCAGAGAGATGGAGGCTGCAGTGAGCAGTGATCATACCACTGCACCCCAGTCTGGGCAACAGAGTGACACCCTATCTCAAAAAAAAAAAAAAAAAAAACAGGCCAGCTGCAGTGGCTCACGCCTGTAATCCTAGCATTCTGGGAGGCCGAGGTGGACAGATCACAAGGTGAGGAGTTCGAGACCAAACCTGGCCAATCTAAAACTACAAAAAATTAGCCAGATATGGTGGCAGGTGCCTGTAATCCCAGCTACTCAGGAGGCTGAGGCAGGAGAATCGCTTGAACCTGGGAGGCAGATTTTGCAGTGAGCCGAGATTGTACCATTGCACTCCAGCCTGAGCGACAGTGCAAGACTCCATCTCAAAAAAAAAAAAAAAAAAACCCACAAAAACAAACAAAAAAACCAAATAAACAAAAAACAGAAGGCAGGCAGCCCTATTGACTCCTTGATTTTAGCCCAGTGAGGCCCATTTTAGACTTCTGACCTCCAGGATTGTAAGATCACACATTTGTGTTTTTAAGCTACCAAGTTTGTGGTGATTTGATGCAGCAACAATAGAAAACTCATACACAAACCCATTCCAGACCTCCTCCCTTTCTGTCTTCCACTCTAGAAGCTGGAGAGCCTAATTATTTCTGTGTCAGCAGGTCTGTGTTTTCCAAGTCTACATTATGGTCACCCAGATACCACTTTCATCAACATGTGGTGTGCTGGAAATCCAGAGGACCTTGACCAAAGCTTTGGCTGTCAAGACACACTCAGTGGCAGAGGAGAAGATAATGCTTCTCCTCTATAGTGTTATGCTCAGCTGCAGCCACATCTAGTGTGAGAAATTTCTGGCCACACAGCTCTATCTGTAGGTGACACATGGACACAGCCTCTTCCCAAGGTGTCTTCGTATAGGGCTAGAGTGCTACATGTGGACCTATTTCCAAACATAGCCATACCTTTTACCTGTAACTCCCTTTCCCTATCATCTCAGTGTCCTAGCCCCTGAGAGCAGAAGTCCCATCGTATCCTAATTCCAAGATTCACCACGTTTTCTAGCTCAAAATTAGTGTTTCTGCCAGGGGTAGTGGCTCACACCTGTAATCCCAGCACTTTGAGAGGCTGAGACGGGTGGATCATCTGAGGTCAGGAGTTCGAGACCAGCCTGACCAACATGGTGAAACCCCATCTCTACCAAAATTACAAAATTAGCCGGGTGTGGTGGCGTATGCCTGTAACCCCAGCTACTTAGGTGACTGAGGCAAGAGGCACCCGGCTACTTTTTGTATTTTTAGTAGAGACAGAGTTTCACTATGTTAGCCAGGCTTATCTCAAACTCCTGACCTCGTGATCCGCCTGCCTCGGCCTCCCAAAGTGCTGGGATTACAGGCATGAGCCACCGTGCCTGGCAGAGACTGCATTTCTTGTTCACCAGGACAGTACTTGTGCTGTTCTTCCTTTTAGCCTTATCTATATGCCCTCTGTGTCTCTAGCTCAAGGTGATTGATTTCCATCCACCATAAATGTTACCTTGAAGGGTTCTGTTCTCTTCCATCTGTTCCATTCTTAAGTGTCATGCCTCCGAGTCTCCGCAACTGAGGTCACTCAGTTTGTTACTCATGCTCTGAACTTAGGTACACACTGTTTGTTACTCATTAATATGTTCTAGGTGCCATGGGGAAATCCAAGATGCTTCACATGACAGGAATCCTGCCTTGTGGTTCACAGTCCATTTGAGAGATGACTATTTAACCACTAGGAGAAAAAGAAGTAGTGCCTGCTCAAAGAAAGGGATTGATAAAATGCAATGGGCAGTCAGAGGGGGACAGAGGGCACTTCCAATTTAAAGACAGACCTCAAGAAGGAGGGACTTCTAAGCCAGACCCGGAGAATTATAAACAACTTAAAGATGGCGGGGCATGGTGGTTCACGCTGTAATTAATCCCAGCACTTTGGGAGGCCGAGGCGGGTGGATCACTTGAGGTCAGGAGTTTGAGACCATCCTGGTGAAACCCCATCTCTACTAAAAATACAAAAATTAGCTGGGTGTGGTGGTGCATGTTTGTAATCCCAGCTACTCAGGAGGCTGAGGCAGGAGAATAGCTTGAACCAGGCAGTCGGAGGTTAAGGTGAGCCGAGATCATGCCACTGCACTCCAGTCTGGTGACAGAGCAAGACTCCGTCTCAATAAATAAATAAATAAATAAATAAACAAGCCAGTGTGGTGGTGCACACCTGTAATCCCAGCTACTCGGGTGGTTGAGCCAGGAGAATTGCTTGAACCCGGGAAGCAGAGGTTGCAGTGAACCAAGATCGCACCACTGCACTGCAGCCTGGGTGACAGAGCCAGACTTGTCTCAAAACAAACAAACAAAAAGCTTTTAAAGATATGAAGAAAGGGGTGGGTGTCATTGCAGGCAGAGGAGACCGTTATGTGTGTGAAATGTGCAGAGGTGTGATAAGGCTGGTGTGTCCATGGAGAAGAATGAAGTTCAGCTTGGACAGGCACAGGCTGGTGTGTAGGGGTGGTGGTGGTGGAACTACAGTGAGATAAGACTAGAACGTTCTGTGGGACCAGACCCTGGAGGGTTGTAAAGTCAGCATACAGGACTTGCCTTTCTGCTGAGGTCTTAGAAGTTTGGTGGGCAAGGAGAAAAGTCATCTGTTTTTTCAAATGTGTAATAACCACTAACTTTAAGAAAGAAAGCCAGTATTCGATGATTTAACCAAACGGTGTGGGTTGTCATCTAACTTCTGACCTCTTTCTCTCTTTCAAAAAAAAAACTTTTAAACCAAATTTCCAAGTTAATAGGGGCAAGCAAAAAAATGGTGACATAGGTGCTGAAAGGCCCTACCTAAGCATATCCCAAGGAAAACTGAGGCTAGAAACAAAAATGTTACCCAGCTCCACATGGTACTGTTCCCTCCGACATTGACTCACAGATCCCTTCCCTTTTCCAGGTCCCAGTTTCCCATCTGAACACTGAGGGGGGCCCATCAAGGTGGCCTCTCAGGGTCCTAACCACCCTAGGCGTGGAAAGTTCAGGGAACTCTATCTGTTTCCTTTTGAGGTGCCTTAGCCCCTCTGCTGCTGCCCCCAGCATGGGCATGAAATGAACGCATTCCACTATTCTTTCCTCATCTCTGGAGCTTCTCCTGTCCTAAAATGCTGTACCCAGATCTCTGGATATAGAGAATACCAACCGTAGTCCCCTTAATTCTGTTGCCCTTTCCAGGTAGATTTTGGCATGCATTGGAGGATGTCTCAGGTGGGAGGGGTGCTGGGGTGGAAAAACCTTGAAGAAACTCAAAGACAAAAGCTCTCTCCAAGGAAGGCCTATCCCAGAGCACTGTTTAGAAAGTGACTTTTAGAGAAAGCGTGGCTCCATAGAATTCACTGTGTTGTGTAAAGCTGTGAAGTGTGGAGTGGGGTGGGAATGAGGTTGTGTTTTGGATGGAAGCAGCACCGAAGAATGGCCCTTGAATTGGCATTCTGCCCCTCACAGATTCCCTGGTCTCAATACCTGGAGTTGCAGATGGGCCTGGGGCAGATCTGACTGGTTTGGAAGTGCAGCTCCTTGATGTTGGACTGCCAGACTGGGCAACACAGTGAGACCCCATCTCTACCGAAACATTTTTAAAACTGCCAGCAACAGCTGGGTGCAGTGGCTCAAGCCTGAAATCCCAGCACTTTGGGAGGCTGGGGTGGGCAGATCACTTTGGGTCAGGAGTTAGAGATCAGCTTGGCCAACATGGTGAAACTCCATCTCTACTAAAAATACAAAAACTAGCCGGGTGTGGTGGTGCATGCCTGTAGTCCCAGCTACTGGAAGGCTGAGGCAGGAGAATCGGAGAATCGCTTGGACCCAGGAGGCGGAGATTTCAGTGAGCCAAAATCGCGCCACTGCACTCCAGCCTGAGCAACAGAGCAATACTGCATCTCAAACAAACAAACAAAAAACTGCCAGCAGCTTGATCTTGGCATCACTTATCACCACTGATGGGCAAGACAGAGCTGAGAAAATGGCAGTGGAGCCAAGAGTAGAGGCAGAAGTAGGGCTCAGAAGGGAAGGGGAGGTAGGGAGATCCCCAAGGTCTTGCACCACAGCCTGGCTATGAGTGAGTCCCCCTACCTCCCCCAGCAGATCCTGCAGAGAAGGCATCATCTCTTTCCTGGTGACAATGTCTATCTTCCAGGACACAGCTGCCTCTTCAAAGCTAAGGCAAATCTTGTGCTGGAACTGAGGCCCCATCTGTTGGACTCCACCCAGACCATTTGCCAAAATGATGGAACAGGGCCAGGCCTGCCAAGAGGTCCTCAGAGGGTATCTAGGTGAAGCCCTCTCTCTACCAAAGAGGGAAGTTAGGTCTACGGATAGGGAGGGATTTTTCCCAAGGTCATTTATCTAGCAAGTAGCTGCAGTAAAACTTGATGCCAGGCCTTCTTACACAAGACGTAGGTTAAGAGAGCATTAGCCTTAAGCCAGACTACATGGGTCCAAATCCTGACTGCTTCTCTGTTGGCTGAGAGGTTTGACCAACTTCATCAACCTCTTTCAGATTCAGCTGCCCTTTTATTTTTTTTTATTGTTATTTTATTTTGTTTGTTTGTTTGTTTCTTGAGACAGGGTTTGCTCTGTCACCCAGGCTGGAGTGCAATGGCATGACCATGGCTGACTGCAGCCTTGGCACCCTGGACTCAAGTAATCCTCCTACCTCAGCCTCCAGAGTAGCTGGGATTACAGGCGGATGGCACCATGGCCGGCTAATTTTTTAAAAATTTGGTAGAGATGGGGTCTCACTATGTTGCCCAGTTTGGTCTTGAACTCCTGGGCTCAAGTGATCCTCCAGCCTCAACCTCCCAAAGCACTGTTTTCCAATTAAATGAAATAATAAATGAAAATCACTTAACATAATGACTACATATAATAAGAGCTCAATACATTAGTGAAAAAAAAATGCCTAATGACTTTTCTCTACCTTTTGCAATAAAGACCTCCCAGTCCCAGTTCTTTTCCCCAGAGCAATCTACTAAGTAGATATTAGGTTTCCCTAGAGCTGGTCAAAGGTATCACTCCTTTGGTTTTGCTCAAAGCAGAGAGCATTCTTTTTTTTTTTTTTTTTTTTTTTGAGACCGAGTCTCGCTCTGTCGCCGAGGCTGGAGTGCAGTGGCACGATCTTGGCTCACTGCAAGCTCCGCCTCCCGGGTTCATGCCATTCTCCTGCCTCAGCCTCCGAGTAGCTGGGACTACAGGCGCCCGCCACCACACCCAGCTAATTTTTTGTATTTTCAGTAGAGACGGGGTTTCACCGTCTCTACTGAAACTAATATCCAGTCTATGTTCAGATTTCCCCAAGTGCCCACAAAATGTCTTTTATAGCCCTTCTTTTTCTGATTCAGAATCCAATCAAGATTCATGCATTGCACTTGATTATGGCTTCTTTCATTCTACATTATCCCCCACATACCCTTTTGTTAAAAATGACATTGACTTTTTTTTTTTTTTTTTTTTTTTGAGACAGAGTCTTGCTCTGTCGCCGGGGCTGGAGTGCTGTGGCCGGATCTCAGCTCACTGCAAGCTCCGCCTCCCGGGTTTACGCCATTCTCCTGCCTCAGCCTCCCGAGTAGCTGGGACTACAGGCGCCCGCCACCTCGCCCGGCTAGTTTTTTGTATTTTTAGTAGAGACGGGGTTTCACCGTGTTAGCCAGGATGGTCTCGATCTCCTGACCTCGTGATCCTGCCCGCTTCGGCCTCCCAAAGTGCTGGGATTACAGGCTTGAGCCACCGCGCCTGGCCCAGAGAGCATTCTTGTTTGATGCCATTATTAACACTAGGCACTAGGTGGGTATCTTTTTTTTTTTTTTTTTTGAGACGGAGTCTCACTCTGTTGCCTAGGCTGGAGTGCAGTGCTACCGTATCGGCTCACTGCAAACTCTGTCTCCTGGGTTCAAGCAATTCTCCTGCCTCAGCCTCCCAAATAGGTGGGATTATAGGTGCCCACCACCATGCCTGGCTGATTTTTTTTTTTTTTTTTTTTTAATATTTTTAATAGAGACAGGGTTTCACCATGTTGGCCAGGCTGGTCTCGAATTTCTGACCTCAGGTGATCTGCCTGCCTCAGCCTCCCAAAGTGTTGGGATTACAGGCATGAGTCACTGTGCCCAGCTGTGGGTGTCTCCTAATAGTGGTCCAGGCCGTCTTCCCACAGACACAGTGAACTGTAACCAACAGGATGTGCTTGTGTAAATTGCATTATTGGCAGCTCAGAGGCAAAAGTGTGACCACACGAGAGAGGTGTCAGTTACTCTGCATTTTAACTTTCTTTTATCTTAGCTAATTTAAAAAGATTCCTTATTTCCATTAAGAAAGAAATTATGCTTAGTATTATATGTTCAAACAAAAATGTATAATTTAAAAGTTAAGCTGGGTGTGGTGGCTCACGCTTGTAATCCCACGATTTTGGGAGGCCGAGGCGGGCGGATCACCTGAGGTCAGGAGTTCGAAACTAGCCTGGCCAACATGGCATAATCCTGTCTCTACTAAAAATACAAAAATTAGCCAGGTGTGGTGGTGTGTGCCTGTAATCCCAGCTACTCGGGAGGCTGAGGCACAAGAATTGTTTGAACCCAGGAGGCGGCGGTTGTAGTGAGCCGAGATTGTGCCACTGCACTCCAGCCTGGACTACAGAGCAAGATTCTGTCTCAAGAAAACCAAAACCAAAACAAAAAATTAGCCAGGCATAGTGGTGCGTGCCTGTAATCCCAGCTAGTCGGGAGGCTGAGGCAGGAGAAACACTTGAACCTGGGAGACGGAGGCTGCAGTGAGCCGAAATTTCACCGCTGCACTCCAGCCTTGGTGACAGAGCGAGATACCATCTCTAAACAAACAAACGAACAAACAAAAAACAAAAACAAAAAATAAAAATTAAGACTGGGCATGGTGGTTTATGCCTATAATCCCAGCATTTTGGGAGGCCAAGGCAGGCAAATCACTTGAGCCCAGGAGTTTGAGACCAGCCTGGGGAAGATGGCAAGACCTCGTCTCTACAAAAAACACAAAAATTAGTCAGGCATGGTAGCACATGTCTGTAGTCACTTAGGAGGCTGAGATGGGAAAATCCCTTGAGCCCAGGAGGCGGAGGTTGTAGTGAGCTTTGATTGTGCCACTGCACTCCAGCCTGGGAACAGAGAGAGATCCTGACTTAAAAAAAAAAAAAAAATAGTTAAAAGTCCCTTATATAGCCAACCATTCAGAAGTAACCTCAGCTAGAGAATGATGAATTTTTTTCCAGTTTTAAGCTGGCTCAGGTGGCTCACGCTTGCAGTCCCAGCTATTTTTTTTTTTTTTTTTTTTTTTGAGACGAAGTCTTGCTCTGTCGCCTGGGCTGGAGTGCAGTGGCCGGATCTCAGCTCACTGCAAGCTCCCTCTCCCGGGTTCACGCCATTCTCCTGCCTCAGCCTCCCAAGTAGCTGGGACTACAGGCGCCCACCACCTCGCCTGGCTAGTTTTTTGTATTTTTTAGTAGAGACGGGGTTTCACCGTGTTGGCCAGGATGGTCTCGATCTCCTGACCTCGTGATCCGCCCATCTCGGCCTCCCAAAGTGCTGGGATTACAGGCTTGAGCCACCGCACCCGGCCAGTCCTAGCTATTAAGGAGACTGAGGCAGGAAGATTGCTTGAGCTCAGGAGCTCTAGACCCATCTGAGCAATACAGTGAGACCCCCATCTCTTAAAAACATTTTTTAAATTATGTATTTTCTTCAAGTTTTATTTTATTATATCCTGTTTGCTAGGGCTGCCTTAACAAAATACCCCAGACCAGTTACTCCAAAAACAGGATTTATTTTCTCACAGTTGTGGAGGCTGGCAGTGCAGGATAACGGTGTTGAGAGGGCTGGTTTCTTCTCAGGCGTCTCTCCTTGGCTTTTGGGTAGCCACGTCCTCTCCCTGTGTCCTCACATGGTCTTCCCTCTGTGTGAGTCTGTCCTAATCTCCTTTTCTTATAAAGACACCAGGCCTGTTAGATTAGGGCCCACTCTAATGACCTCATTTAACCTTAATTACCTCTTTGAAGGCTCTGTTTCCAAATACAGTCACATCCTGAGAGGCTGAGGATTAGGGCTTCAACATACAAATTGGTCGGGGGTGGGCCAAGGCACAATTCAGCCTCTCTTTTACACACACACACACACACACACACACACACACACACACCACACTTTTTTCTATACATCTCTGCAACTTGATTTTTCTTAATTTCAACATGTTTTCATGTCAGAAGAAGGCCTGTATCCTTCTGAGGAGGCTGAGATATTGAATCTTTAGTTTTTTACCCTCCATAGGAAATGCAGGCCCACTGGGTCATGACCAAATCTCAGTCAGCAGGGCACGTGGGCCCTTCACAGCCTCTCGTCCTACTTTTGATTGCTTTTATTTCTCCATCTTTTTCTCTGACATTTATGTGATATTTTATTTTATTTTATTTTATTTTATTTTATTTTATTTTGAGACAAAGTCTCACTTTGTTGCCCAGGCTGGAGTGCAGTAGCGCCATCTTGGCTCACTGCACCTTCCACCTCCCTGGTTCAAGCGATTCTTCTGCCTCAGCCTCCCAAGTAGCTGGGATGACAGGCGCCCACCACCACGCCCAGCTAATTTTTCTCTTTTTAGTAGAGATGGGGTTTTGCCATGTTGGCCAGGTCTGGAACTCCTGACCTCAGGTGACTGGCCCACCTTGGCTTCCCAAAGTGCTGGGATTACAAGCGTGAGCCACCGCACCCCACCTGATTTTTCTTTTTTGGAGATGGGGTCTTGTTATGTTGCCCAGTCTGGTCGCAAACTCCTGGCCTCCCAAAGTGCTGGGATTACAGGCATGTGCCACCACGCCCAGCTAATTTTTTGTATTTTTGGTAGAGACAGGGTTTCGCCATGTTGGCCAGGCTGGTCTCAAACTCCTGGCCTCAAGTGATCTGCCTGCCTCGGCCTCCCAAAGCGCTGGGATTACAGGCATGAGCTGTCGCGCAGGGCCTTCATTCAGTTGATCCTTACTACATCTTTCCTCTATTTGGTTTCTAGAGGTCACAGGTGCTTTCTTTTTTGTGTAAGTGCAAGGCATGTGTTATCTGAAAGTCCCTGCTGTTTTCACAAATGCTTTCTCTACCTGTGGGAGTGGCCATGAGCCTGTGGCTTCAGCTACTGGGAAAGCAGAGGTGGGAAGATCGCTTGAGGCCAAGAGTTGGAGGAATGTTTTCTCCAAGTCTTCTCTTTGACCCTCAAGGTGAATAGTTTCTCCCTGACCGCTCTCCTCCTTGTAGTTGGTGTTTGTGCAATTTTCCTCTACTCTCTCCCTCTGGAACTCTGCCCTGGTAGGCCAAGTTTGGTCCTGCAGGCACACCCTCACCTTTAGATTCTTCTCATTTCCAGATGAGTCTTTGCTGGCTCATTAAGGCCCCATGGGTATTGCTTTGAAGTAGCAGTTAAATCTATCTTAGTGTCTTCAATGTCATGATTAGGGAATATTTTCTTACTTTGAGATAATATAAGCAGTTATGTGTGACTTAACAACAGATTCTGAGAAATGGGTAGTTAGGAGATTGCATCACTGTGCAAATGTCACAGAGTGTACGTTTACAAATCCAAATGGTAGAGCCTACTACATACACAGGCTGTATGGGATAGCCTGCGGTACTGTATCCTGTAGGCAATTGTAACACGATGGTATTTGTGTAGTTAAACACGGGGAAGGTAGTGTGCTGCCCTATGACATTATGATGGCTACAGCTATAAAATCACTAGGTGATAGCAATTTTTCAGCTTCATTATACTCTTATGAGACCACCATCACATATGTATCCATTACTGACCAAAACATAGCTACGTAACACGTGACCGTATTCACCTATATATTCTTCTAGTAAGTACAAAGGGACTCCAATTTTTTTTCCAAATGACTAGTCAACTTTTCCAATGTCGTTTGTTCAATTATCCAAACTTTTCTCACTTATATGATATATGGAAGAGTATTTATATGTCCAGTATATATAATATAATAATGTATAGATAAAACTTTTCTAGGTTTTTTTTTCAGTCTTACTGATATAGCTCTTCTAGGTATCTCTATTTTCAGAATACTAATGTATATCCATAAACATACTACATTATATTATCATACATAGTTTTTTTTGAGATGGAGATTTTTGCTCTTGTTGCCTAGGCTGGAGAGCAATGGCACGATCTTGGCTCACTGCAATCTCAGACTCCCGGGTTCAAGTGATTCTCCTGCTTCAGCCTCCCAAGTAGCTGGGATTACAGGAATGTGCCACCACGCCAGCTAATCTTGCATTCTTTTTGTAGAGATGGGGTTTCACCATGTTGGTCAGGCTGGTCTCAAACCTCTGACCTCAGTTGATGTACCCACCTCAGCCTCCCGAAGTGCTGAGATTACAGGTGTGAACCACTGCACCCAGCCTCTCATACATAATATATATAAAAATTTACTTTTATACTACTGGTAATTCAAAAGTTGTATAAGTAATATAAAAGTGCTCATTTTTCAGCCTGGGCAACATGGTGAAACTCTGTCTTTACTAAAAATACAAAAATTAGCCAGGCATGGTGGCATGTACCTGTAGTCCCAAGCTACTCAGGGGGCTGAGGAGGGAGGATTGCTTGAGCCCAGGAGTTCAAGGCTGCAGTGAGCCGTGATCTCGCCACTGTATTGCAGCCTGGGTGACAGACTTTATTTTATATATATAAAAAATGAAATTTAGAAAGCAGCCTATTTCCCTCTCCTCCTACTGAGACCCCCCATGTACAAGGCCTAGTCCTAATGCTGACTTGTCAAAGCATAATGGCTATGCCCCAAACAAGAAAACTGAGACTACCTCTCTTCCTCCAAGGTGAGGCTGCCAGGAACCTATGGTGAATTATAAATTTGTACGAAGTTATCAAATCTTTATTTTAATGTAAGAAAGGGGGAAAGTCTCATGTAAATATTAAGTATTATCTCAACAGGTGGCCCTAAAATTTATCTTTGGGAAGGAGCATTCTTGGTTCTACCAAAAAATACTTTCATAATTCATCTACACATATAAGGTTGGTTCTCAAGTTGTAAAGCCTGGTCGTGAAGTATAGAAAGAGAGAAAACAGAAATGAGACAGGAAGAGAGAAAAGGTAGAGAGCAGTGATACAGTAAAATTTCCAATGATGAAAGAGCTAAAAGGACTTTTAAGAGGAATCTAGGCTAGGCACGGTGGCTCACGCCTGTAATCCCAGCACTTTGGGAGGCCAAATTGGGCGGATCACGAGGTCAGGAAATCAAGACCATCCTGGCTAACACGGTGAAACCCCATCTCTACTAAAAATACAAAAATTAGCTGCGTGTGGTGGCGCAAGCCTGTTATCCCAGCTACTCAGGAGGCTGAGGCAGGATAATTCATTGAACCCAGGAGGTGGACGTTGCAGTGAGCCAAGATCGCACCACTGCACTCCAGCCTGGGTGACAGAGTAAGACTCTGTCTCAAAAGAAAAAGAAAAAAAGAACAATCTAATATCTAAAGCTGAGTTCTTAGGGCTTGTATTGTACAGATGTAAATTCCTTCATCTCTCCAAGTTTTCAATATCATCTCCTCAAAGGAAGGCCATGTTGGGCAGGGCGGGTGAGGGCCGTTGAGGAGAATGGGGACAGTAGCTGTGTTCTGTATCTAGGTCCATGGACTGCTGTGGGATGACCCATGATCTAAACTTACTAGCAGAAACACAACCTTAGAGCAGAAGCAACTGTGAGAAGGTAAGTCCCCCAGACATTTGCAAAAATTTGGAGAGCACTGATTTCTACGAGTTAGAGAATGGGGACCTTAATTTTTATTTCTTTGTTTTTTTGAGGCAGAATCTCACTCTGTCACCCAGGATGGAGTGCATGATCTCGGCTCACTGCAACCTCTGCCTCGTGGGTTCAAGTAATTCTCCTGTCTCAGCCTCCTGAGTAGCTGGGATTACAGGTGTGCACCACCACGCCTGGCTAATTCTTTTGTATTTTTAGTAGCAACAGGGTTTTACCATGTTGGCCAGGCTAGTATCTAACTTCTGACCTCAAGTGAACCACCTGCCTCAGCCTCCCAAAGTGTTGGGATTATAGGCGTGAGCCACCACGCCCGGCCAAGGGGACTTTAAATTATACTAAATCTAGTGAGCAGGGTGATCTCAGCTAACACCTTGCAGTTATCTAAAATGTCACTAGATCTGTGTTTGTCTTTCCAAGGAGCTGGCTTCCTTCATATCTTTAAGGAAATGTCTCTCCATATTGTTCAATTCACCTTCCAGAAACTGGTGGGAAGAGAAAAGAAATTCAGTTTCAAAGCCTCTGCCAATTCTTCCAATGGTCCTTTTTTAAGCCAAGCAAATTAGATATGATTATGGCTTTTTAAATCTGTAAAATGTGTTTAATCACAGTAGCTTTTTCACAGGATTATGGTGCTTTAGAAGTACCTGGCACAAAAGTAAATACTACGTGCCTTGCCACACAGTAATCTCACCAGGAGAAGCTCTGAAACTACTGATGCTGGTGTGGGGGCTGACGGGGCCCTGACCAATTAAGTCATAAACTCTGAAGTGGGGCTCAGATGTCAGCAGACCCTTGACCAATTAAGTCATAAACTCTGGAGCAGGGCTGACATGTCAGCATTTTTCAAAGCCTCCTAGATAATTCTAATGTGCAGTCAGCATTAACAACCACTGCTTTATGGCTATTATTTTACCAAAATGATACACTACATGTTGATTTCTTAGGAACAAAACTCTTCACGCAAGTTGTTTGTTAAGAGATTCGATATTCCCGCATTCATCCCCTTAGGGGACCGGAGGTGGCAGCTACAATTTGCATTTAGATTTTCCCTAAGGAATGTTAATTGCTTAAGCTGTCATAAAAGAGTGGATGTTTTATGTTTCCCTGGTGGGAGCGAAAGAAGAGTCAGTACAGTGTGGCTGAACTCTGATCTGTATGTCTCTTTGGGAGGTTCTCCAAACCCAGCAACGCAAGAGATCCTGCTTACTTGTGGACTTGTGTGCTGCCAGAAATGCAAGACTGAGTCAGCTAAGAGCATTGCCAAAAAGTCACTAAGCCACCGCATGTAGCCCGAGATCACAAGGAAACCAAAAGTCTTTCTAAGGTCAAAAAGTTCTGCCTGTATTTCCTGATCTTCTTCTTGGTTTCTAAGCAGCCAGCCACCTGCTCTCAGCTTTCACCTAGGACTCAACAATTTCAGGAAGGAAAAAGATTATTCTAGGTCAGAAAGATTATAGGAAATGTTAAATGACTTTGCCTCTGGAGAATACAGTTTTTTGGCCTCTTTCTGATCTTGGCAGACATGTCCATCTTCTGGGAGCCACAGAAGACAGCCCTTCATCTTTTCCTAGTTGGTGCCTTCTTCTAGACCTGAATTCCTGAGTTCATGCTGCAACCCAGATTAACAACTTTTTTGGGGGGAGGGGAGTTGTTTGAGATTAGACCAGTTAAAATTAGCCTGGTGAGGGAGAGGGGATCGGTTTCTAGATTTATTCATTTATGTGTCCACAGTGCCTGCCTGGTGCCCTTCTGTGAAAATATAAGTTATTGAGGTAGAAATGTACAGAACATCTCAGGTTGGGGCCAGGCACAGTGGCTTATGCCTGTAATCCCAGTACTTTGGTAGGCTGAGGTAGGAGGACCACTTGAGTCCAGGAACTCAAGACCAGCCTAGACAGCATACTGAGACCCTGTCTCTACAAAAAAAAAAAATTAAAAATTAGCCCAGTGTGGTGGCATGCACCTGTAGTCCTAGCTCCTTGGGAGGCTGAGGCAGGAGGACTGCTTGTGCCCAGGAGTTCAAGGCTGCCGTGAGCTGTGATTGAGCCACTGTACTCCAGCCTGGGCAACAGAATAAGACCAAAAAAAACAAAAAACAAAGAAAATCCCCAGAACATCTCAAGTCTTTCTAGAGACGTATGAAGCCTACCCTTCAAGGACAAGGGCAAGTTGCACATGGAATGGTTTGATTGAGGAGTTGAAAGGAAGAACCCGTCTGCTCAATATGGACAACAATATCCTGGTTGACAGTGCCTATCACAGACTTCCGGGCTCCATGCGGAATTCGAGCAAATGCTAGGAAACCACATGCTATGCAGACTGAGCATTACACATAAAGGTAGAGTTAGGGCAGGAAGCATGGAAGGAAAAAGTAAGAAGTCTCATTGTGGTCCCAGCCAGGTTGAGGACCCTCTCTCCTAGAGAGTGAACATCCCGGGGCACTGGAGTAAGAGTGAGCCCAGGCTGGCCCAGCTGGCTGTGTGGGAAGGGTAGAAGCTGCCCTGGCCTTTGGCGTCAGCCACGTGCACTTTGTCAGACTGCCATCTGCTGAGCACTTCTTAGCAATTCCCTCTGCTTTTATGTCACACACCTGGAGTCTCCTCCCGGTTACAGATCTTCTAAGGCCAAAGTGAGGCCTTAGAAGTATTAGGAAGCAAAAAGGATAGAAACGAGAAGCCCCAGAGCCTATGACTGAAGATACTCTTTTTTTTTTTTTTTTTTTTATGAGCCAGAATCTCACTCTGTCTCCCAGACTGCAGACTGGAGTGTGGGGTTGTTATCTCAGCTGACTGCAACCTCCACCTCTCGGGTTCAAGCGATTCTCATGCCTCAGCCTCCCAAGTAGCTGGGATTACAGGCACACGCCACCACACCTGGCTAATTTTTGTATTTTTAGTAGAGACAAGGTTTCATTCACCATGTTGGCCAGGCTGGTCTCAAACTCCTGACCTCAAGTGATCTCCACCCACCTAGACTTCCCAAAGTGCTGGGATGACAGGCATGAGCCACTGTGTCCGGCTAACACTAATTTTTTTCTTCTCTGAACCTCACTCCTGTATTTTATAAAGGGGCGGAAGGCTCTAGATTTTCTTTCCTCCCATTTATGCACATTTATAGCACCCCATACTTCCCCCATCATAGCAACGATATAGTGACTGCACCATGTGTCTGCCTGACCAGACTGCGAGCTCAACATGAGAGAGGTCGTGTCTGTTTTGTTCATCCTGTGTCCTCAATGGTATGTACACAGATACTCAAAAAAGCATGTGTTGAATGAGAGAGGAAAGGAGAAAGTAAGGAAGTGAGGGAGGGACGGAGGGAGGAAGGAAGGAATGGAGAGAAGAAGGGTAAGATATCCTAGCAGGTCACTAGAGCCTATTGGTAAGAAAGCCGCTAGGAGCCTTGAAAGTCCCTGCAAATGAGGAAGGGAGAAAGCTATTTCTCTCCAATCCCCATGAAGAGAAAATAAACGAGGCAAGCTGCAAATGGCGAAACAAGATGTGGTCTAGATTTCCAACAGAAGACTCTGTACACCTGATAAAGCAAAGCTACTTGTGGGGACCCAAATTCTGTGAACCTTCCAGGCTGGTCCTGGGGGGTAGGTAACAGATTAGGGGGTAGAAGGGTTTTCTTCCAATGGTAGAAGGGTTTTCTTCCAATCACAGAGGCCTGAAGCTTTCCAAGAGCTGGAAAATGGAACTTTGTTAGAGCTTTGCAGTTTGCACACATTGTCTTGTTGTCAAAAAAACTGTGTAGAATAGAGAGGTCACGGGCCAGGCACGGTGGCTCACGCCTGTAACCCCAGCACTTTGGGAGGCCGAGGTTGGTGGATCACCTGACGTCAGGAGCTCGAGACCAGCCTGGCCAACATGGCGAGACCCTGTCTCTACTAAAAATACAAAAATTAGCCGGGCATGGTGGTGTGTGCCTGTAATGCCAGCTACGTGGGAGGCTGAGGCAGGAGAATTGCTTGAACCTGGGAGGCAGAGGCTGCAGTGAGCCGAGACTGTGCCACTGCACTTCAGCCCGGGTGACGTAGCAAGACTCCCTCTCAAAAAAAAAAAAAAAAAAAAGAAGAGATCACCTGGGGACTGGGGAAGAACAGTGACATTACAAGTACAAGATTGGGCCTGGGAAGAGACCTCATAGCCCCAGAATTCTTCCCCTACCTGGAGTAATTTGGAGGAGACTCTAATGTGTGCCCTTAACTCATGTGGCCTCAGAGAATGAGGTGAAGGGAAAGCTGGTGGACTTGAAAGCTCAGGGGGTCTGGGTCATGACAAAAAGCTCTGAGTGTAAACTGGGCTCTTGATTTTTCTTAAAAAAAAAAAAATTGAATACTGAGAGATAGATATTTCTCGTTAGATTATTTTTTACGGTAACCCTCACCTCATGCTCAAAGGACGGAATCACAGAATCACAGGCTTGCCCACCAGCCCATCTCAACTTCCGTGGAAAGTCTCCCTGACCCCTGACTTTCTATAACTCCAACATCAATAGCAGCTGCCATTTTTTTCAGCTTCTTTCTGCCCACAAAGCCAGGACTAGGGGGAGGTAAGTAACACATTCCCTTGGGTGCGAAATTCGAAAGGTACCAAAAACCTCAGTAATCATCATAAAGAACATTTCCAAAATTCAAAATTGATGCAATAAAAATCCATGATGAATAAAATATCAATTTTTTTTTTCTTTGAGACGATGTCTTACTCTGTCACCCAGATTGGAGTGCAGTGGCACAATCTTGGCTCACTGCAACCTCTGCCTTCTGGATTGGAGCAATTGTCCTGCCTCAGCCTCCTAAGTAGCTGGGATTACAGGTGTGCGCCACCACGCCTGGCTAATTTTTGTATTTTTAGTAGAGACGGGGTTTCGCCATGTTGGTCAGGCTGGTCTTGAACTCCTGACCTCAGGTGATCCACCCACCTCAGCCTCCCAGAGTGCTGGGATTATAGGCATGAGCCACCACGCCTGGCCCAAAATTTTAAATAAAGACACAGTCTGACTTTTGCTCCAGCTCCACCTTGAGAGCCAGCCCCGTCTCAGCTCTGACCAAACTCATTCTCATTTTAGGGCCTTTGTCTTTGCTGTCCTCTCTGTCTGGACTATTCCTCTCAGATCCCTGCATACTTGGCTCCTCATTGTTTAGGAAAGCCTTCTCTTATCTGACTTCACTATCTAAAATCCCCCATTTCCCACCCTCCCTACCCCTGTACAGGTCCTCCCTATTCTACTAATGCTTTGTGGTTTCAGAGCACTTACAACTATAACAACATTCTGTAACTTGTTTATGTCTCTGCTGATATCTCTCCAGCGTTCAACACATAGTACGTGCTCAAAAAATATTACTTGCGCAAATGAAGGGAATGAGTGAAGCACCTATCAGAGATTGTGCTCGGGGCTTTACATGTATTATCTCATTTAATCCTCTCAATAATCCCCTGAGGGAGGTTCAATCACCACAGTTTTACAAGTGAGTAATCTGAGGTTTAGAGAGGTTAAGAGACATCTTCAAGGTCACATAGCTAGTAAACGAGGGAAGGCTAAACTCATCCAGAATCCTGTTTCTTTCCACCACCTCTCTTGTTGCCAGGCGGGTGCAAGCCTCATCAACTCCCTGGCGAAAGACTGCAATGACCTCCTGGTCAGTGTCCTGGCTTGCATCCTTGACACCCAGCGGTCTTTCCACAACACAACAACCTGTTTAAAGTTTTTTAAAAAATATTTTATTTATTTATTTAGACAGTTTTGCTCTTGTTGCCCAGGCTGTAGTGTAATGGCATAATCTCGGCTCACTGAAAGCTCCGCCTCCTAGGTTCAAGCAATTGTCCTTCCTCAGCCTCCTGAGCCCAGCCTGTTTAAAGGTTCTCAATTGTAAGTCAGCATACATCTCCCTTCGACTTAAATCTCTCCAGTGCTGGCCGGGTGTGGTGGCTCATGCCTGTAATCCCAGCACTTTGGAGACCGAGGTGGGCGGATCACTTGAGCTCAGGAGTTGGAGACCAGCCTAGACAATATGGTGAAACTCTCTCTCTACTAAAAAGAGCTGGGCATTAATCCCAGCTACTCCGGAGGCTGAGGCAGGAGAATCACTTGAACCCAGGAGGTGGAGGTTGCAGTGAGCCGAGTTGCACCACTGCACTCCGGCCTGGGCGACAGAGCAAGACTCTGTCTCAAGAAAATAAAAAAAGAAATCTCTCCAGTGCTCTCCCTTGCTCTCAGACCATAAGCCAGAAGCACCTCCTGGTTACTATATGATCCATTCCCCATGACCTGTCACCCGGCTCACTCTGCTCAGCCACTCTGGCCTCCTCGCCATTCCTTGAACGCACGGAGCATACTTCCACCTTGCTTGTCTCCCATTCTCAGACTGCTGTCCCTTGGGCAGCCACGTGGCTCACTTGCTCACCTTCCAGCTTTTGTTGAAATGCTGTCATCTCTATAAATCCTGTCTTGAACTCAGCCAAGGATGGTGGCTCATACCTATAATCCCAGCACTTTGGAAGGCCAAGGCAGGAGGATTGCTTGAGGCCAGGAGTTCAAGACCAGCCTGGGCAACATAGTTAGACCCCATCTCTACTACTACTACTACTACTACTACTATTATATACATACATACATACATAAAAATAGTTGGGCTCAGTGGCTTTAGCCCAGGAGTTTGAGACTGAAGTGAGCCCTGATTGTGCCACTGTCCTCCAGCCTGGGTGACAGAGTGAGGCCCTGTCTCTAAAAATAAATAAATACAATAAAAATAAAAACTAGAACCCAGCCCCGTACTCCTGCTCCATCATATCAGCCTTTCCCCTTATACAGCATTTAGCTATCCCCTTCTAAGATATCTTGTCATTTGGCTTATTAATACTATTTGGTTTACTGACTGTCTTCCACCCACTCAAATGCAAGTTCCATTAGGGCAGGGATCCTGTCTGTTTTGTTTGCTGGTGTGTCCTGGCACTACATAGATGCTCAATCAATATTTTCTGAGTGAATGAATAAGAATCCTTGGAGCAAGGATTTGAAACCAGGTGAACATCCTTCAAATCTCATGCTCTTAACTAAATCAGGAAGCGTGTCTCTAAGGATGAGCGAGCCAGGGCTGTGTGATTCAGAATGCTTCTGGACCCCTGTCTGTGCTGTCATCTCCAAACTTGAAGGCCCAGCACTGCACAGCTGGCCTTTTGCTTAGAAAGCATCTAACTCCATTGCATTTACTTCCCAGGCCTCTGTCCTTTCACCCTTGGGTTTCTTAGCCCTCTCATCTAAGGACAGATTTAACTCTTTTATCCCTAACACTACCTCTGCCCCCTTCACGGAGCCATTGTTGTGAAAACAGTAAAGTCTCAACCTTTTCCTCTATAAAAGCCCTGCCAACTACATGCCAAGGAGGCTCTGCTAGGATATGTGCAAGGAGGGAGCCGTGCTTGCCAGGCACTCTGAGGCTGGGGCTGCTTCCTCCCCACCTGTCCTGCCTGTAGCCAGGTAGAGTATAACTCAACTCATCATCCATCTTCCACTTTCTTTACCCCACACCATTTGTGTGACTTTGAGGCTATGAATTGTCCAACTGTCCAGTCAGGTTTCATGAGAAATTAGCAGCTCCGGAAAGTAGATTCCACTTGCGCTTGGCATAATGTTCTCTTCGGCTTTGTATAAAAGGTGCTATGGGGCCAACTGGAATGCAGTGGCGCAATCTTGGCTCACTGCGCCCTTCACCTCCTGGATTCAAGTGATTCTCCTGCCTCAGCCTCCTGAGCAATTTTTGTATTTTTTGTAGAAACAGGCTTTCACCATGTTGGTCAGGCTGGTCTCGAACTTGAGACCTCAAGTGATCCACCTGCCTCGGCCTCCCAGAGTGCTGGGATTATAGGCGTGAGCCACCCACCGCGTCCAGTGCCCCCAGTTCTGTCATCTTCTCCTTTCCCCTCCCCTTCCCTTTCTTTTCTCACCCTCCCACCCCCCTTTCCACTCCTCCCTAAGTCCATGGATGACTTGAATTGTGAAGCTGCTTTAGAGTTTGGGTAAAAAATGATGTTCACACAATGCTTAATGGTGTTACTATCTCCATGGAAGGACTTAACATGTTTTAGAAATGAGTTCCAGAGACCTTGAACTTTTTTTGTTTGTTTGTTTGCTTTTTGAGATGGAGTTTCGCTCTGTCACCCAGGCTGGAGTACAGTGGTGTAATCCTGACTCACTGCAACCTCCGCCTCCTGGGTTCAAGCGATTCTCCTGCCTCAGCCTCCTGAGTAGCTGGAACTACAGCCACCTGCCACCATGCCCAGCTGATTTTTGTATTTTTAGTAGAGATGGAATCTCACCATGTTGGCCAGGCTGGTCTCGAACACCTGACCTCAAATGATCCACCGGCCTTGGCCTCCCAAAGTGCTAAGATTACAGACTTGAGCCACCGTGCCTCGCCTGAACTCAGTTTTGATATTGCTGAGATGTTGCGAGGCAGACTGTAAAATGTGTTTAATTTGATTTGTATAACTGAAGTCCCAGAGAGGTATTGACTGTTTTAATTTTTATACTTTTTGTCAATTAATTGTTAATCTTTTTGTCAATTAAAAGATTTAGAGATTTCATATTGTAATCTGTGAATTTCTGACTTCTCTTGAAAAAAATATCAGAAGATGTGGCAATTAGGTTTCATTGCAAGGACAGGTGTGCTTCTGATGGCCTCGGTCCACATGGGTTTTCTCCCGCTCTGGAAATTAGGGTTGGTTTTTCTTCACTCGCACTCATATACACCACCTGCCTGCCCCCCAAGGCACTTGACTCTGTGTCCCTTTGAAAGGTGACCCTCAAAGATGATCATTCCTGGAGGGTACAAAAGTTTAACAATGGGATGAGTTGCTCAGAGATTGCAAGTGTCCACCTGGGGTGAGGGAGCTGTCACCTGCCTTCATTTCATCTTTATATCCACTGTAGGATGTAGATGCTAAGAAGAGCTTGGGGTCAGGAGTGGGCTGGTTCATCTTGGTCTTAATTTTCTGCTGGGGTCTAGAAAGGATAGGTTTGGTTCCTTTCTATGCTTAAGAGCAGATGTCCTGCCAACGCTTTACCATTTAATGTGAGACCGACCGTATATGGAAAGTGCTTGCCTTGTGGCTGATACAGTCGCAGTAAGCAGTCAATACACACTTGATGACAAGGATTATAGTTGCTGTTACCATCATTAACGCTTGATTTCCTGCCACTCAACCAGCTCCCAGCAAGATAGATTTCCCAAACCCGTGACTTTCTCTAATCCTGACCCATTTGTGGCCACCTCCCCTTCCTTCCTCCTCTTTACCCCTTCCTAATGTCTGGACTCATTTGTTTGCAGCCCTGAGCTCACTCCTTAACAAATGACACTGCCCGTTTGGCCCTGACTTCTGGCTTCCCCTCCTCTATCAAGACTAGCACATCCACCCACGGCTGCACTGCTTCTGGCTGTGCAGGTCAAACACTCGGACTGTCTATTCTTGCCTTTGGCCTAAAATGTGGGCTCTTGTAGGAACTGTCCTCAGCCCCCACATGGGACCAGGACTTCAGAGAGCACAAGTCGATAAGGCTCTCGTGATTGTGTCAAGAGAGTCAGGACCCACTGGAGAGCAGGAACCATGTCTGCATCTGTCTTGTTCACTGCTGCATCCTCAGGGCTCAGGACACTCCCTGGTACAAAGCAGATGCTTAATAAATACTCATTGGATGGACAAATGAATGGATGGACAGATGAATGAATGAATATACAAATGAATCAGATCAGATATCAGAGAGGAAAAAACTGCTTACGTTTTTAACACTCCTAGATGTGTTGCTTTTTGTGGTCTTTTGTACTTCTCCTTAGTAAGTAGCAGTAAAATCCTTAAGGAGAAGAGGGTCTGTGTGCTGGTTTTCTGGAGGAGGAAGCTGGGAAGATTTCCCTCTGCTCTGTGGTCAGGCTCTGAGTGGGGAGAGTTGCCCCTGGACATAGAGCAAGTGGTGACAGCATGTGATGGAGGGAAGAAAAGAACACCTGCCACATAGGGAGGAAAGGAACATAGAGCTGGCTGGAGACTGAGAAGCCACCACTTGCTCTATGTCCTGAGAGTTAGAGGGGTTGAGCAGGAGAAAGGGCTGCTGGGGTTTTCCACCTGCAGACACCACTGCTGAAAGGCCTCCTGCCCAGGTCCTACCTCTGACTCAGTACTGACCTTAGGCAAGGCCCTTTCCCCATTTATGGCCAAGTCAGAAGATGTGGCTGCTCTGAGGTTATCAAAAGGCAGAAACCTCATAAATACACCTGGTTATTACCTCTGGCAGTGTAAAACCAATAGCACCACCAACCACATGGTGTGAGCTTCCTCCTCCACTTCTCTGTTCAGTTTCTCTTCCCGCCTATTTTCTCTGCTGGGTGGGCAGTTCAGAAGGCTTGAGTCTAATAAGCCTCAAACAGAAGAGGCTGCTTTTCTTCCCTTCTGAGCAGCCACAGGAGTGTGAGCCCACATGTGTATCTGTCACCTTTTCCTCGCTCCCATCCCCAGCCAATGTGTCCCATGAAAATGAGCCATGAACCCCCCTTTCGACAGTGGGAAACTTGATGACAGATCCAGGTCCCTGATTTGCAAAACAAATTGCTTCTTCTCTTTCTTCCAGCCCATGCGTCTCTCTTTGGGCAAAAGTTAATTCTCACCAACCTCTATCAACCTCCTCGGGTTGACCTCGCTGCTTTTTCTGGAAATTTGTGCTTACCCATTTCTTAGAGCACAGCAAACTTGGGGTGCCCTGAAGGCTGAGACAGGGGCAGGGTGTGAGCAGCGCTGGGCCTCTGAGGATGCCACATTCTGGGGACACAATCCCCATCAGAGTGATGATGTCATAATTGGGGTGGGCGAGATAGGGAAGCTCATTGCCTGTTGCATCCTTCCCAGCACCATCGTGGGACTCTTCCCACTCATTTGCTGCTCGGGATCCAGGGTTTTCCCAGGCCAAGACACAGCGGATTGGATGTTCGGCCATATCTACTCCCTTATGGAGGTGCCAATCATAACTAAAGTGTATTGAACATTGACTTTGTTTAACCAGGCATTATATCAAACACTTTAACTTCATTAACTCGTTTGATGCTCATAACAATCCTACAAGGCTTGTCACATTATTCTTTTCACCTTTAAAATGGAAAAAAAAAAAAAAAAAAAAACAGGCTTAGGAAGGTAATTTGCCCAAAGTTACCTCACCACTAAGTGGTAGAGCGGAAATTCGAACCCAGGAAAAAATGTTCCAAAGCCCCAGACCCTTCCCACCATCCATGACCACATCCCTTTTTTTTTTTTTTTTTTTTTTTTTTTGAGACAGAGTCTCTCTCTGTCACCCAGGCTGGAGTGCAGTGGTGTGATCTTGGCTCACTGCAACCTCCACCTCTCGGGTTCAAGTAATTCTCTTGCCTCGGCCTCCCAAGTAGCTGGGATTACAGGCATGTGCCACCACGCCTGGCTAATTTTTATATTTTTAGTAGACACAGGGTTTCACCATGTTGGCCAGGCTGGTCTCGAACTCCCGACCTCAGGTCATCCACCCACCTCGGCCTCCCAAAGTGCTGGGATTGCAGACGTGAGCCACCACACCCAGCCGGCCACATCCTCTTCTAAAGTGGAGGGGTGGGGGAAGGAGGGAGGTCTCTACAAGGGTTTCCTTTTGGGTCTAACCATTAGTGAGTCCTCTCTAGGGAAGGAAAACCAACATCTGTGCAGAACTTCAGGCAATTCCCAGCTGGTGGGGAACATGTTGATCCCCATTAGAATCTGGCATCTGGCACTTGCAATACCAGGGCACCTGCTTGTGTTCGCAGCCTTTGAGTCAGAAAGAAAACACTCTTCACCGGATCCTCAAAGGAAACCAGTCTCTGGCCCGGCTCCCAGGGAGCTCATGGTCTGGTGGAGGTAATGATCTCCGCTCCTCACGCCACGTCGCCCTAATTCACACCTCCTGCCTCTGGAAAGACTTCCTTCCAGGCCTTGACTAAAAAGGTCCCTGTCCTGAAGAGCAACCATTGAGCTACAGACTCAAGGAACAAGTCTAGCCGAGGCAGGAGAGAACAAGCAGGAGAATCGCTTGAACCCGGGAAGCAGAGGTTGCAGTGAGCCGAGATTGCGCCACTGCCCTCCAGCCTGGGCAACAGAGCAAGACTCCTTCTCAAAAAAAAAAAAAAAAAAAAGAAGGTTTTTTCTTATGGTAGAGCAAGAATGGAAAATATAGTGTATTTTAAAACTCAGCTTTTTTTCATCCTGTTTTAAAATCCTGAGACCTAAACTTTTGTTTCGACGCAGTCAAACCTTTAACCTCCACTTCCTGTGTTATTTAGCCTTCTTCAATAAAAAAGCTGCTAACAAATTGCCCCCATGCACTACACACAGGTTTATTTTTTCTATGTAAATTATGTCCTTATGGTTTGAGATGCCTCATGAAGATGGAACTGACTGACCTCACTGATGGCCTGAATGTAGAGAGTGAGAGAAAGGAAGGAATCAGGAATGATACGGAGATTTTTGGCCTGAGCTTATGGATATAAAAAGGATTAATGAAAGGGGGTTTCCAGTAAGCAACTCACAATTCCACTTCCTGAAAAAGGAGTACCCTATCCAAGAAATTATAAGCGGGAAACTTGGGAAGGATTCCCTACCTCCCTAATATGGAGGAGAGGTCAGGAGGCAGGGGCAGGATGTGGGACTCCTGGGACCCGCTGTGCTTGTGTCACTTTTTTTTTTTTTTTTTTGAGACGGAGTCTGGCGCTGTTGCAGAGGCTGGAGTGCAGTGGCGCGATCTCGGCTCATTACAACCTCCACCTCCCGGGTTCAAGTGATTCTCTTGCCTCAATCTCCTGAGTAGCTGGGACTACAGGCACCTGCCACCACATCAAGCTAATTTTTCTTATATTTTTTGGTAGAGATGGGGCTTCACTATGTTGGCCAGGCTGGTCTCAAACTCCTGACCTCAGGTGATCCACCGGCCTTGGCCTCCCAAAGTGTTGGGCTTACAGGCCTGAGCCACCGCGCCCGGCCTTGTGTCGCCTTTTGCCGCTGCAGATCAACAATGGTCAGGAGCAGCTTCCATGGTAGGAAAAGATTCTGGGGTGCAGAAGAGGCAGAGGCTCCCGGAAGGAAGCTGCACACCACCACACCACGTGCTTTGAGGGGCAGTTAAGCCAAAACTGGCCTTTTGATGTGGTTGTTTCACCAAACGCAGAAAAGAGACCTAAAGAGCAAAGTTTCCTAATTTGGACTGCTCTTGGTCCAGCTCCTTGCAGTCTGCCATGCCAGTCAGGTCATGGGTGTTAAAGGTTTCCTGTTACCGGGCTCAAGCCTGTAATCCCAGCACTCTGGGAGGCGGAGACGGGTGGATCACGGGGTCAGGAGATCGAGACCATCCTGGCTAACACGGTGAAACCCCGTCTCTACTAAGAAATACAAAAAACTAGCCGGGCGAGGTGGCGGGCGCCTGTAGTCCCAGCTACTCAGGAGGCTGAGGCAGGAGAATGGCGTGAACCCGGGAGGCAGAGCTTGCAGTGAGCTGAGATCCGGCCACTGCACTCCAGCCTGGGAGACAGAGCGAGACTCCGTCTCAAAAAAAAAAAAAAAGGTTTCCTCTTACTAAGGAAATACCTGAAGTACAGGAATAATGCTAACGACAAAAATGCCAGGCACAGATGACGTGGTAGGGAAGCTATTTGGGGGCAGTGGGAACCTTCTATTGGGTTCTACAAGTTAGACCACACAGCTCCCCCTTCTGAACACCTGAACATAGGCAGTTTTTAGAAACCAGCATAACTGATTTGAGTTTTACTACACTGTACTCAGGTTTAAAAAAGTCACATTTATTTCTACAAGTAAGAGAAATGTAGAAAGAGCTGTGGTGGCTCACGCCTGTAATCCCAGCACTTTGGGAAGCCGAGACAGGTGGATCACTTGAAGTCAGGAGTTCAAGACCAGCCTGCCCAACATGGTAAAACCCTGTTTAGTAGAAATTTCTACTAAAAATACAAAAATTAGCCGGCAGACCCCTGTAATCCTAGTGACTCAGGAGGCTGAGGCAAGGTAATCGCTTGAACCCAGGAAGTGGAGGTTGCAGTGAGCCAAGATTGTTCCATTGCACTCCAGCCTAGGAGACAGAGTGAGACACTGTCTCAAAAAAAAAGAGACGGAAATTTGCACAAAGCCCTCACCCACTTGGTGAGTGGAATATTCCATCTCAGTCATAATTCTGTTCTTTCTTTTCTTTTAGATGGCATTTCACTCTTTTTGCTCTGACTGGAGTTTCATTGGCACGATCTTGGCTCACTGGCAACCTCCACCTCCCAGGTTCAAGTGATTTTCCTGCCTCAGCCTGCTGAGTAGCTGGGGTTACAGGCATATGCCATCACGCTTGGCTAATGTTTTATATTTTTAGTAGAGACAGGTTTTGCCCTGTTGGCCAGGCTGGTCTCGAACTCCTGACCTCAAGTGATCAGCTCACCTTGGCCTCCCAAAGTGCTGGGATTACAGGTGTGAGCCACTGCACCTGGCCAATGATGAATCATTAAGCTATAGAAACTCAAGACCCTTCACGACGGAAGGCATGGCAGAAGCTCTCACCCACATACCACGTCAAAGAGGCCCTGCTCAGAATGGCCTCTCCCTGCTCCTTCACAAACCTAGTGTCAGCCTTCTAGCTTCTGAAGAGAAGGTCAGATAACCCTCCGGAATATTCACGCAGTTCTGGCCCCAAAATGGCTTGTGCCAAACTTTAGTATGCTTGAGAGATGGCAGTTCTAACCAGGCGGCTGAACGCTCAGTCACAACAGAGGTGAACTTTCCACTGCCATCATCCATCACTCCTCCACTTAACTTCCATCCTCCTTCTACCCTGCGCCCGTACCCGCCCTCAGTCTGGACCTAAGACTTTCTAAGGCTCTTCAGTAAGCCCTGGAGATCTCTCGTTCAGCAAAAAGACTGACCCCAGCCTTAGGTTGACTAGCTCCCCAGTTCAGGCAGCTGAGTGACACAAGATCATGAAGGAGGGCCATCTGCTTCAGGCCTGCTTTCGCGTTGACACCAACTGTCAGCCGCATTTCACAGTTCCCATTTGGCAGCCACCAGTACCAATCAAATGTGAGAAAAAGAAGCCCCTGGTCCACACAAAACCCACAGGACCTTATTTTCAGGCCACAGCTGAGGCCTGTTCAGCCTAAGTGGCAAAACCTGCTGTGTCTCATATCCTTATTTTTATTTAATTAATTAATTTATTTATTTTTTGAGATGGAGTTTTCGCTCGCCCACGCTGGAGTGCAATGGCGCGATCTCGGCTCACCGCAACCTCCCGAGTAGCTGAGATTACAGGCATGCGCCAGTACGCCAGGCTAATTTTGCATTTTTTTAGTAGAAACGGGGTTTCTCCGTGTTGGTCAGGCTGCTCTGGAACTCCCGACCTCAGGAGATCCGCCCACCTCGGCCTCCCAGAGTGCTAGGATTACAGGCGTGAGCCACCGTGCCTGGCCTCATGTCCTTATTTTTATCTTTCCTTTTCCATTGCTGCCAGACAATATGGCCTAGAAGATTTTTTGCTTTGGGGAATGTATGATCATATTTTTCTGGCCAAACAATTGGTGATCTGCCCACCTCGGCCTCCCAAAGTGCTGGGATTATAAGTATGAGACAATGCAAATGGCCAGTTTTTAAAATTCTCATACAAAAAAATAAGTATGTGAGGTGATGGATATGTCAACTAGATTGACTTAATCAGTTCACAATATATACATATATCAAAACTGTACACCATAAATATATGCAAGTTTTATTTGTCAGCTATACCCTTTAATAAAGCTTTGGTGATGCAGAGAGGGAGAATAGAAAGGAAAAGAAATAAGAGAAATGTTCCTTCCTGCTAAATGTGTTAAATACTGTTTCCGTAGAAGGAAATGAATTACTTGTATTTCCCTTAAGATTATGAGGGAGTTGTGGATACAGAATGAGCCCACACTTTCTCACTAGTAAATAGGCCTGCAATAAATTATTTCACTAGCTCTAAAATATTTTCCCCAGATTTTGGCAGGAAGTTGGTTTCTGCTAACCTCTTTTAGTACTGGCAGTAAATGCTACATTATAAATTAATGTTGATATGAGTTTACAAATAGGTAGGGTATTGGGTACACATTTTAATGCTAAGCTTCAACTGAATGTCTGTGTAATGGATTATTTTTTAAATAGATCTGGAAGTTTTTTGGTTTTTTTGTTCTGTTTTGTTTCAAGACATGGTCTCACTCTGTCACCCAGGCTGGAGTGGGTGACAGAATACTTGCTTCAGCCTCGATTTCTTGGGGTCGGGTGATGCTCCTACTTCAGCCTCTTGGGTAGCTGGGACTACAGGTGTGCACTGCCTCGCCTGGCTCATTTTTTGTAGAGACAGCATTTCGCCATGAGGCCCAGGCTGGTCTCAAACTCCTGGGCTCAAGTGATCCACCCACTTCAACTTTATGAAGTGCTGGAATTACAGGCATGAGCCACCGTGCCCAGCCTGGAAGTATTTGTAAATAGGTTTTTAACCTTACATAAAATGACTTTTATACTTCTGTTAATGTTTCATCTGTGCCTTTGGGTAATTTATTATTTATTATTAATTTCTAATGCCTCAAAGCTAGCTATCACCTGAAAGGTGCCTTGAGGTGAATATTCTGTTTCCAGAAACGCATCAGTGAAACTTTTCTATCCTCATACTTCCAATATTGCCTCTTCTCTATTCTTTTTGGGTGTAACTTTAATGATTGTGTTATTCATGAAGATTTTAAAATTTCAGCACCTCCAACACTCCTTGGCTGTGTTCACGGCTTCTAACTTTATAGCTGTAGGTATTTTTGAATGCCAGATGTCTGGCCTGTTTTATGTAAATAAAATTTATTTGTAAGATATTAAGGGTAAACAAATAATAGAACTTTAAAATTTAATCTATTTGTCTTTTAATAGGATAATTTTACCTATTTACATTTATTGTCAGAATTGATTAATTTGACCTCCGTCTTTACTTTTATGTTTTGAATTTTTTCTTATGCTTTCTGTTTTTCCTTTTGTTTTCTATTTTCTGCTATTTGGCTTAAATTTTTATTACTTAGACCATTAGTAGTGTTTGGAAAATAAATGTTTCTAACTCTATTAGTACTTGGTCTTTATTTCTTTGCATAATGAAAAAAAGGTTTTTAAAATTTTGGCCAGCCTACCATTTTTTCCCTTCACTGTTCAATATTGGTTACTGAGCAACTAGTATGTGTAAGACACAGAGTACACAATGGTAAAGAAAAGAGACAAGCTCTTCCCTCATAAAGCCTACAGTTAGCAGAGAAGACAATGACAGAAAAAGCGTAAAATAGTGCAAGTGTAGGGGTGGTGGTGGTGGTGGTTGTTGTTGTTGTTGTTGTTTTTTGAGACAGAGTTTCACTCTGTTGCCAGGCTGGAGTGCAGTGGTGCAATTTTGGCTCACTGCAACCCCTACTGCCTCAGCTTCCTGAGTAGCTGAGATTACAAGCACGTGCCACCAAGCCCAGCTAATTTTTGTATTTTTAGTAGAGACGGGGTTTCACCGTATTGGCCAGGATGGTCTCGATCTCCTGACCTCGTGATCTGCCCCCTGCGGCCTCCCAAAGTGCTGGGATTACAGGCGTGAGCCACCGCGCCCGGCCACAAGTATAGGTTTTACACTCAGGTTATTTTTGTACACATTTGGCATACTATCAATGTCTTTTGTTTGTTTGTTTGTTTCCCCTGGAGATGGAGTCTCGCTCTGTTTCCAGGCTGGGGTGCAGTGGCACAATCGCCATCTTGGCTCTCTGCAACCTCCGCCTCTCAGGTTCAAGGGATTCTCCTGCTTCAACCTCCCAAATAGCTGGGATTAAAGGCACGTGCCAGGATGCCCGGCTAATTTTTGTATTTTCAGTAGAGACGGGGTTTCACCATGTGGCCAGGCTGGTCTCGACCTCCTGACCTCAGGTGGATCCGCCTGCCTTGGCCTCCCAAAGTGCTGGAATTACACGCGTGAGCCATCGCGCCTGGCCCATACTATCAACTTCAAGGATAATCTTTGATTTTTGCAGTCACTTTAGAACTACGTTTCCAGTTACTGTATAGAATAAGTAAGTGAGTTTCAGTGCTGCCATGATGTTCCCATTCCTGAGCTCTTTCTCTGGCTCACCTAGGCTTTTATATGTCTTTCAGGGAGCTGGGTAAAGGCATTCATTCTTCGATGGGCCTCTCAAGAGCCACATAGCAAGGCAGAACCCCTTATTACTATGCAAAACTGACACATTCATGATTTACCACCAACAGGAGAACATGACACATGGAACAAGGCTGTGGTTTAAAATATGAAACTTTTGCAAGGTTAGAGACAGCACTGCTAAGTTTTAAAAGAGACACATTTCTAAGACTGATTAGAGTTGTTTTTTAATGTAGCTCTGCAGAAAACTCTAGGGAAAATTATAGAGTGGCTAAATAAGGATGATTTCTGCATTCCCACATTTCTGGATATAAATATTACTATTACTGACAGGTGTTATGAAAATTCCATCTTGATTTCTAATATCAACCAATTGAAAACTAGAAAAGACTTCACACCTCCCCCCACCAAATTAAAATACTATTGCAAATTATTTATAAAATACAACTTATAAATATTACTGTAATACTGTCATTTAAAAATACTTTTATTACAAAACAAAGAATAACAAAAATATTTAACATTTCATGACAAGGATTTAAACAAAATTCATCCTAAAAATACCAAGAAGATTAAGATGATAGAGATGAAAATAAAAGCTTACTAATTAGGAAACAAAAATGGATAGAACAGATAAATCAACTCAAGAGCTGTTTCTTTGGGAAAACAAAAACGAATTAAAGAGATAAATCTCTGGCAAACCTAACTATTAAATAAATAAAGCAATGGAAATAACTATATTTATCCTGAGTTTCAAAAGAATTTAGTTACTGACATGAAGATTTAGAAAATGTTAACAAGTACCATAAACTGCTTGATATGAAAATCTCTAATACACAGCTCTCCATTTCTACCAAGATCTCTACTAACCCAATACACTTCAAAGCTTTACTTCTCACTGTAGCAGCCCTAAAGCAAAAAAATTATCTTACAACAAGGCCATAGGTCAACTCTTCAGATGTGGCAGGGCTGTGTGACCCCTTTCTCCACCTAAAAATGCAAAAATTTCAGGTTATACTGCAAACCTCAGAACACATGCCCTCTCCTTTCAAGTAATATAAGCTTGTTTCTTTTCAAGCTAAACCACAGTCCCATACTCAGTCCTGTAAGAAACCTAGGTGAAAAATAAGCTTAGAGAATGTGGAGACTAGAGGGCAGAGAACCCAGAGTTTGACCTCGGAAAATATTAAACTAAGGACTTTGTTATAAGAGAAAGCAAATGGGGGAGTGGGTTGGGTCAGGAGGGGATGACAAATATTTCATGTAAAAAGTTAAACAACTTTGTACCAGGCGAATCAGTTAAACTTCTGATCAAGTCCCGTCACGTCTAAGTTTTGGTTGTATAACTTCTGATTTTATCTTTTCTGTAAATTGGAGATGATCACCACTTTTCTCAGAGAAATGTTAGGAGGAAATAAGGTAACGTATGTGGAAGTGTTTTGCAAAGAGCAAGACTGTCTATCACAGATCTAGCCTTATGAAATGTATTTCTTAAATAAGACTAGAAAGTAGAAATTACTTCTTGATCCATGGGCTGCAGAATAGATGTTGTGATAGCAGGCATAAAAACAACCTTAATTTCCATGTACATGTCCATTATAGCTCTTGGGTGACCAGGTGCATTGTCAATGAGTAGTAATATTTTGAAAGGAATCTTTTCTTCTCAGCAGTAGATCTCAACAATGGGCTTAAAATATTCAGTAAACCATGCAATAAGTAGATGTGCTGTCATTCAGGCTTTGTTGTTCCATTTATAGAGCATAGGCACAGTAGATTTAGTGTAATTTTTTTTTTTTTTTAGACGGAGTCTCGCTCTGTTGCCCAGGCTGGAGTGCAGTGGCACAATCTCGGGTCACTGCAACTTCCACCTCCCGGGTTCAAGCAAATTCTCCTGCCTCAGCCTCCCGAGTAGCTGGGACTACATGCACACACCGCCACGCCCGGCTGATTTCTTTGTATTTTAGTAGAAACGTGGTTTCACCGTGTTGCCCAGGATGGTGCCGAACTCCTGGGCTCAGGCAATCACCCCACCTTGGCCTCCCAAAGTGCTGGGATTACAGACGTGAAATTTAGTGCAATTCTTAAGGGCCCTAGGATTTTGGGAATGGTAAATGAGCATTGGCTTCAACTTAAAGTTACCAGCTGCATTTGCCCGTAAAAAGACAGTTGACTTGTCCTTTGAAGCTTTGAAGGAAGACATTAACTTCTAACTATCAAAGTCCTAGATGGCATCTTCTTCTACTAGAAGGCTATTTCATTTATACTGAAAATCTGTTGTTTAGTGTAGCCACCTTCATCAATTATCTTAACTAAACCTTCTGGATAACTTGTAGCTCCTACATCAAAACTTGCTACTTCATTTTGTACTTTTATGTTATAGAGATGGCTTCTTTCCTTAAACCTCATGAACCAACCTTTACTGGCTTCAAACTTTTCTTCTGCAGCTTCCTCACTTCTCTCTTCCTTCATAGAAGTGAAAAGAGTTAGGGCCTTGCTCTGGATTAAGTTTTGGCTTCAGAGAATGTTGTGGCTGTTTTGATCTTGTACCTAGACCACTAAAACTTTTTCCGTGTAAGCAATAAGGCTGTTTTGTTTTCTGATCATTTGTATGTTCACTGGAGTAGCTCTCTTAATTTCTTTCAAGAACTCTTCCTTTGCATTCATAACTTGACTGGCTGGCATGAGAAGCCTAGCTTTGAAAGCTTATCTTGGCTTTCATCTGGCTTCCTCACTAAGCTTAATCATTTCTAGTTTTTGAGTTAAAGTGAGAAACATGTGACTCTTCCTTTCACTTGAACACTTAGAGGTCATTGTAGGGTTATTTACTGACCTGATTTCAATATTATTGTGTCTCAGGGAATAGAGAGGCTAAAGGAGAGGAAGCCAGATGAGGAACAGCAGTCAGTGGAGCAGTCAGAACACACGCAGCATTTTTCAATTAAGTTTATTGTCTTCACAGGTGCAGGGGCTTATGCCTGTAATCTCAGCTTTTTGGGAGGCCGAGGCAGGTGGATCGTTTGAGGTCAGAAGTTTGAGACCAGCCTGGCCAACATGGCAAAACCCTGTCTCTACTAAAAATACAAAAATTAGCCGTGTATGGTGGCGTGCACCTGTAGTCCCGGCTACTCGGGAGGCTGAGGCAGGAAAATCACCTGAACCCGGGAAGCAAGATTACAGTGAGCCGATATTGTGCCACTGCACTCCAGCCTCACCATAATGATGGAAAAGTTTAAAATATTACATGAGTTATCAAAAACTGTTAAGAAAAAGGCACTAAGAGATTTGCTTCATGCGGGGTTGCTACAAACCTCCAATTTGGAAAAAATGCAACATCTGTGAAGTACAATAAAGTGAAGTGTAACAAAACAAGGTGTGCCTGTATGTAGGTGAATATTCATATAATATTGGCTTGCGAAAAACCTTTAGAGGCCAGATGTGGTGGCTCATGCCTGTAATCCCAGCACTTTGGGAGGCCAAGGGGGGTGGATCACCTGAGGTCAGGAGTCCAAGACCAGCCTGGCCAACATGGTGAAACTCTGTCTCTATTAAAAATGGAAAAATCAGCATGGCGTGGTGGCCAGTGCCTGTAATCTCAGCTACTCAGGAGGCTAAGGCAGGGAAATTGCTTGAACCTGGGAGGCAGAAGTTGCAGTTAGCCAAGATCCCGCCACCGCACTACAGCCTGGGTGACAGAGCAAGACTCCCAACTCAAGAAAACAAAAAAAAGAAAGAAAGAAAAGACTTTGAAAGCATAGCATAAAAATCAGAAACTACAAAGGAAAATATTAATAAGACTAAAGGTTACATAAAAGTAAATACTCAAATACTCCTGTAAAGCAGCAACAATAAAAACAATAACAAAGAATAAATAAAAGACAATCATAAAACTGCAAAAATAGTGACTGCACAAATATTTTTCAAATACCAAATGTATTTTGAAAATATATGTTGCTTTTTATATTTTTATATTTCTTACAAATTAAAAATGGAAAAATTAAAATTCCAACAGAAAAGTGGACAAAGGACCAAAACAGAATTTTTAAAAAATATTTTTTAATTTAAATTTTTATTTCAATAGTTTTTGGGGTACAGGTGGTTTTGGGTAACATGGATAAGTTCTTTAGTGGTGATTTTTGAGACTGTAGCATATCCATCACCCAAGCATTGCACAATGTACCCAATATGTAGTCTTTTAACCTCCACTCCTCATTCGACCTTCACCCCCAGTCCTGAAAGTTCATTGTATCATTCTTATGAAAATATGGAACTCTTCACAAATTTGCATGTCATCGTTATACAGGAGTCATGGTAATTTTCTCTGTATTGTTCTAATTTTTGTATATGTGCCGCCAAAGTGAGCACCAAAACACACATTTTACAAATGAAATTACACAAATAGCCATGAATTCGGGTTGAAAAAAGATTCGTTTCACAACGATCAAATGCCAATTAAAACAAAAGGGGTGTCATTTTGTTTACTAGATTGACAAACATACAAAATAATTACAATTTCTAATGTTGTTGGTCATATAAGAAAATTACTGTAATTCTCCAAAAATGACAATGTAAATTGGCACACATTTTCTAAAATAATTTGGTTATATAAATTAAGAGTCTTCCAAATTGTATTTACTTTGCCCAGCAATGTGACTTTCAGGAATTTATCTATCCTAAAAAAGAAGTCAAAATTTTAAATAATAGAGAAAAATATTAAACCCCCTAAATGGCAAAAATAAGAAGTAGGTTAAAGAAACAATAGTACATATATACAGTATTATATTGTTAATAATAAATAATATTTATTGTCTTTGAAAAATGTTCATATATCTTACAAAATGGTTTATAGAGTATGGTCCTATTTTTATTACATGTTCTATATTTGCACATATCCACAGATAGAGAAAATCTGAAAGCATTTAAGAGTTAAACTCTTCTGTTTGTAAGAAACCAAGGCTGATCTAGCCAACTTAAAGAAAAAAGAGGGAATGAATTTATTGGAAAAATGCTGGAATATCTCATGACATTGCAGGAAGTGTTACACTTTTTTTTTTTTTTTTGAGACAGTGTCTTGCTCTGTCATCCAGGCTGGAGTGCAGTGGTGCAATCTTGGCTCACTGTAACCTCCACCTCTCAGGTTCACGCGATTCTCCTCCCCAGCCTCCTGAGTAGCTGGGGTTACAGGTGCGTGCCACCATTCCCAGCTAATTTTTGTATTTTTAGTAGAGAGGGAGGTTTCACCATGTTGGTCAGGATGATCTCGAACACTTGACCTTGTGATCCACCCGCCTTGGCCTCCCAAAGTGCTGGAATTACAGGCATGAGCCACCATGCCAGGCCAGGAAGTTACACTTTTAAGATATGATTAGATAAGGAACGATAATGCCAGGATTCTTCTCAACAGATAGATTTGAGGAACTTCTCCCTCTACAACTTTGATGAAATGATTCCCATCTAGTCCCTGTGTCTTTATAGCCCAAAGGTAAAATTTTAGGAATTTTTCTGATAGTCCCAATATGGGCTGGAAGTGAATGTCTGGATTAATAAACTATGGTCAGATGAGTAGGAGTAAGTGTATTCACATGGCACCTGGAGGTCAGTCTCTGTGAATCAGGGCCGTGATCAGGATGAGGGAGCTGGACAGGTACTTTAAGCGATGATACTGGGAGAATGTACACCACAATGTGAAGATGGGTGATATCTGAGTGTGGGATTGTGGGTGACTGTTTGCTTTGTCTGTATCATTCAAAGATGATTTGGTTGCAAGTGACAGAAACACAACTCTAACCATTAGGCAGAAAGTGGAAATTATTAAAAGATTAACAGAAATGCAGCAAGAGCAGGGTGCACTGGCCTGGTGACAGCTGGAAACAGCGTCTTGGACACTGCTGCCAGGCTCCTCTCTGCATCTCTCACTTCCGACTTTCTCTAAATGTCAGGCTTACTTTCCTCTGAATTTCTCCACAGGAAATTCAGGAAACATGACGGCAGATGCTCCCTGGTCTTGCATCTCCCTGTTTCACTACCAGAGGAGACTGATATTTCCTCTATCTGATTCCAAACTGTACAACCCCAGCAGGGTACAGAGGCTCACGCCTGTAATCCTAGCACTTTGGGAGGCCGAGGTGGGCGGATCACTTGAGTTCAAGAGTTCAAAACCAGCCTGACCAATATGGTGAAACCCTGTCTCTACTAAAAACAAAAAAATTAGCCAGGCGTGGTGGTGGGTGCCTGTAATCCCAGTTACTTGGGAGGCTGAGGCAGGAGAATTGCTTGAATCTGAGAGGCGGAGGTTGCAGTGAGCAGAGATCATGCCACTGCACTCCAGCCTGGACAACAGAGCGAGACTCCGTCTCAAAAAATAAATAAAAATAAATAAATAAATAAATACAAATTGTGCAACCCCAGAGAAGACCCTCATTGCCTTAACTTGGGCAGGAATTTTTATTCTTTTATTTGCCATTGTACCCATACAACCTGGCACATGGCAGAGCCTCAACAAACACATTAAATGGATGTGAGAGGAATGAAGAAGACTAGTCAAGATGACTCCTCAGTTTGGGGACCAGTGGGTGGTGACATTATTCATTCAACCAGGCTTCAGAGCAGTAACAGTTGGCTTGGAGGGTCCAGAAGCATTGCTTAGCGTTAGGAAAGTAACTATCAGAGTCAGACTGCTTGGACTGGAATTCCAGTTCCACCACTTACCAGCTGTGTAACTGTGAACAACTTACCTCAACCCTCAAAGCTTCAGTTTCCCGATCCACAAAATGGAGATAATAGTAATATCCAGTTTGTAGGGCTCATTGTGAAAATTAACTAAAATATGTTGTGCAAAGTGCTCAATAATTATTGACCGATATTATTATATCCCTCTTTCAACCACGCTGCACTATGCTTTCAAATTCATTTTCACGACCTTTGCAGTTAGGACTGATTCTTTTCGAATGGTAGTGTAAGTTTCATGTTTCAATGTTTCATGCCAGTTGATCAGTCTGTTTCTCCAGTAAGCAAAGCAAGGATGTGTGCTCAACCATACTTGCCTCACTGGGAAGAAATAACTTTGCAGTGCCTACCTTTGCTCTGATCCATGTCATAGCAGAGCCTGTGCTATAAGAAGAGTTTGTAGGTTGCACAAGACAGGTATACTCTTGGCAGGCTTTCAGAAGGCAGTAGCCTGAAGATACTAACTGCCATGTTACCAAATATTCAGAGAGCACAGCCCCGGCCCTGCAGATGCTGGGAGTGTATGGGGACAAGTATACAGTCATGGTCCCTCATTACTGCTACACACCCGAAGGTGGGATACCCAAAAAAGGTTTGGCCTCTCCAGATCTTAAGATTGAAGCTAATTTTCCCCTTCTCTAAGTTTTTAAGTATCAGGTAAGGGATTGAAATACATTTTTTGAAGTAGAGAGTATGTAAGTTTGAAAGCAGAAACTACTTATTTGGTCTTTTTAATTTCTCTGTATACAAGAACTATGGCTTTGGAGCCACCTGCTCAAGATAGGTGATGCTTGGAAGGTATAAGTGGAACCCAGGTAAGAAGGAAATTTTGTGAGTAAATTTTACTTTCTTTTTGTTGTTAGAACATATTTTTAAATCTTACATAAAGATCTTAATTTTTTTAACATCTTTGAACATGTTGGAGCAAATTACATTTTCCAAAAATGGCCTCACTAATGTATAGCATGACTCCCATGCTGTGATTATAGATATATGCAAATAACAATATGTTGATTACATCCCAGTAGCTATTGACCTTTGAGTCATGACCCAAAATTCGTACCCTAACACTTGACTGAAAGTCTTTTCCTATTCTCTATTCTGCCCTAATGCAATGTTAGCAATATTAAAAGCCCAGGAGGTAGAGTCAATACCCTGGGTTAGATTCTCAGTTTACCACTAACCAGTTGTGTGACCTTGGATGAGTGATTTGACCTTTCAATGACTCTATTTTTTTATTTGTAAGATAAAGAAATGATTGTCCCAAATTCATGGTGTTGTTGTTAATTGAGTCAATACAGTTAATACCCTAAATATCTTAGAACAGTTCTAAAAACACAGTGTATGTTTAACATCTGCCAGCTGATATTCTTCTCCTTCTTCTTCTTCTTTTTTTTTTTTTTTTTTTTTTTTTCGAGACAGTCTCACTCTGCTGCCCAGGCTGGAGTGCAGTGACACAATCTCAGCCCATTGCAACCTCTGCCTCCCAGGTTCAAGCAATTCTCATACCCTAACCTCCCCAGTAGCAGGGATTACAGGCATACACCACCACACCTGGCTAACTTTTGTATTTATAGTAAGGATGAGGTTTTGCCATGTTGCCCAAGCTGGTCTCGATCTCCCGACTTCAGGTGATCCACCCTCCTTGGCCTCCCAAAATGCTGGGATTACAGGCATGGGCCACTTCACTTGGCCTGATATTACTCTGGGTGGTATCACTCAAATGGCTGATACAGAACAAAACATAGAAGGAAACTGAGAAATATTGTAATCCAAGTACCAAGCTGATTTCTTTATTCTGGTTAAGAAGTGAAGGGAGGAATGATCTGTTGACTCACTCTACAGATACCCGCTCCACTGGTCATTTCTTGAGCAACTGAGAGCATGCTGTGGTGGGACTGAGGCTACCCCTGGAGGGACCTGGCCTGATTCACACACTTTCTGGAAGCTGAGGATTGGGAATGAGGGTGTGTGTGTGGAGGGGAATATGGAAAGGAGAGATCAGGGTACTTTCGGGGAAAGCTTAACCTAAGGAGAGAAAGGACTAAATTCAGTATATTAGTTGCACCAAGAACAAATCACATATTTTATTATTTTTCCCAATTTTAGGCCCCACACACTTACAGCAAGCCATGCCAACCCTCAGCCCTGGTGCAAGAGAGGGGGCAAAGCCTGTAAAATAAGAGTCTAGGTTGAAGGAGCGGGGCCAGGAGTGAGCTCTGAAAGAGAGAAGAAGAAAGGCAGAGTCCTGAGGCTTTCCTGCTTCACTCAAGGAGGAAGAAACAGGGCCCTGCCTCCCCCTATTTCCAGCTGAACTGCACATTTTTTTTTTTTTTTTTTGTTTTTTGGTCCAGAGTCTCACTCTGTCACTCAGGCTGGAGTGCAGTGGCATTATCTTAGCTCACTGCAACCTCCACCTTCTGAGTTCAAGCGATTCTCCTGCCTCAGCCTCCCGAGTAGCTGGGATTACAGGCACCCGCCACCATGCCCAGCTCATTTTTGTATTTTTAGTAGGCACGGGGTTTCATCTTGTTGACCAGGCTGGTCTCAAACCCTGACCTCAAGTGATCCGCCTGCCTTGGCCTCCCACAGTGCTGAGACTATAGACATAAGCCACCGCTCCCAGACTGAACCACACATTCTTAATAAGTTACTACATTTATCCCATCCTGTTTGCTATAACCATATATTGAGTCTTTTCCAATTATTTTATTTAGGCCTCATGAATTACTCAGATATATGTGTGTGTGTGTATATTTATACATATATATACATATATATACACACATACATATATACATATATGTGTATATATACATATATATACGTGTGTGTACATATATATATATATTTTTTGAGATAGAGTCTCGCTTTGTCACCCAGGCTGGAGTGCAGTGGCATGATCTCAGCTCACTGCAACCTCTGCCTCGCTGGTTCAAGGGATTCTCCTGCCTCAGCCTCCCAAGCAGCTAGGACTACAAGCCTGTACCACCACATCCGGCTAATTTTTGTAGTTTCAGTAGAGACTTGGTTACACCATGCTGACCAGGCTGGTCTTGAACTCCTGACCTTAGGTGGTTCACCCACCTCAGCCTCTGAAAGCGCTGGGATTACAGGTGTGAGCCACCATGCCTGGCCTGAGTTCAATATTTTTATGTCCAGGTAAGGATGGGAAATTCAGTTTCTTGTAGGAACTAGAATTTAAATCTGGTGCCAGTTCGAAGACTCATGAGTTACACCACACTGACTCCCACAGAGAAAAGTTGAATTATTTTTTGAGATAGAGTCTCACTCTGTCGCCCAGGCTGGAATGTAGTAGCATGATCATGGCTTAACTGCAGCCTTGGCCTCCCAGGCTCAAGCAATCCTCATACCTCAGCCTCCCAAGTAGCTGGGACTACAGGCATGCTCCACCACACCCAGTTAATTTTTGTATTTTTTGTACAGACGAGGTTTCGTCATGTTGCCTAGGCTGAAAAATTTAAATTTTTATCCCCATAAATCCAATCCCTCCCTTAACTACAGTTCCAGGAAAAGGAGGGAAAATTGGACGGTAGATATCAAAGCAGACTGGAGGCCTATAATAACAGGATATGCTGAGCACAGCAGAGCTCTTGGGTTATCATAAGTGCCAGTCACCTGCTCTCATCCTGCCTGTTTACAAGTCAGGAAACGAAGTGAGGGGGAAATTGACAAGTAAGCAAACTCTAGAAGTTTTGCTCATCAGCGAGACAGAAAAACGTCAAGGTTCCAGACAAAGTGAGCATGTAGCCCCTGTCTCCTGTGGCCACACCAGGCTGGAGGCCCAGCAAGATAAATACCATCATGAATGCTGCTCACACCCACAAGCAGAACCCCTAGGGCACCAGCAGCTTCTTCTCCTGGCCAGTTCTGATTGACAGATTCATGTAGGCTCACAGACTCATAAATACTTAGTTCAGATCCCAGCGCTCCTGTGTCCCCTCATAGGGTTGTTCTGAGAAATATAATGAGACAACATCTGTTAAGGACTCACACGGTGTAGTGTTTGCTCACCTCACTTGTCAAGGGTAATTTTAGACTTCTCCAAAAGATTACAGAGTCCTGACAGTTCAAAGCCTTAGATATTTCAAATTAGCCTTCTTCCTCGGCCTCAGTTCAGGCTACCAGAATGCTCCACCAAAACATTAAATCTGCCTCATCATAGTCACTTAAATACCAATTTGAAAGAAAAAATAGTTTATAAAACAACAGGCTGGGCGTGGTGACTCACGCCTGTAATCCCAGCACTTTGGGAGGCTGAGGCGAGTGGATCACCTGAGGTCAGGAGTTCAAGACCAGCCTGGCCCACGTGGTGAAACCACGTCTCTACTAAAAATACAAAAATTAACTGGACATGGTGATGTATGCCTATAATCCCAGATACTCAGGAGGCTGAGGCAGGAGAATCGTTTGAACCTAAGAAGCGGAGGTTGCAGCAAGCCAAGATTGTGCCACTGCACCCCAGCCTGGGCAAGAGAGCGTCTTGTTTTGTTTTGTTTTGTCTCAAAAACAAAAACAAAAAGCAACTGTAAGCGTGTATTCTACAGTCATGCCACACAGTGCCCTGTTAATTAATATAATTTAGAAGTCCTCTTATGGCTATTTTATGGAATAGCACATTCTGTATTATGGGAAAGTGTGGTTTCCTCTTGTTTTGGTGGGAAGAGTCATTTCCAGGTTAGAGTTCCTTATCTCCTTGTCATGGCTGACCTTGAGTGCATCCCTGGTCTAGGTGGCTTAATTCAGCAGTGGTGCTTCCTCTTCAGGGGGTAAACCCCACATGATTTTTTTTTTTTTTTTGAGATGGAGTCTCGCGCCCAGGCTGGAGTGCAGTGGCCTGATCTCAGCTCACTGCAAGCTCCGCCTCCTGGGTTTACGCCATTCTCCTGCCTCAGCCTCCCGAGTAGCTGGGACTAGAGGCGCCCGCCAAATCGCCCGGCTAGTTTTTTGTATTTTTTAGTAGAGACGGGGTTTCACCGTGTTAGCCAGGATGGTCTTGATCTCCTGATCTCATGATCCGCCCGTCTCGGCCTCCCAAAGTGCTGGGATTACAGGCTTGAGCCACCGCGCCCGGCCACCTTTTTTTTTTTTTTTTTTTGGGACGGAGTTTCGATCTTGTTGCCCAGGCTGGAGTGCAATGGTGCAATTTCAGCTCACTGCCACCTCCAACTCCCAGGTTCAAGCCATTCACCTGCCTCAGCCTCCCAAGTAGCTGGGATTACAGGCATGTGCCACCACGTCCAGCTGATTTTGTAGTTTTAGTAGAGACGGGGTTTCACCATATTGGCCAGGCTCGTTTCGAACCCCTGACATCAGGAAATCCACCCACCTCAGCCGCCCAAAGTGCTTGGATTACAGGTGTGAGCCACTATACTTGGTCATGATTTTTTTTAAGATGTTAGTGACACTTGGTACATTCACAATGCTGTATAACCATCACTACTATTTTGTTACAGAAATTATCATTACCTTGAAAGGAAACTTCATACCATTAAGCAGTCATTTCCCACTCTCTCTTCTAGACCTTGGAAACCACTGATTTGCTTTCTATCTCTATGATTTGCCTGTTCTCGATATTTCATGTACATGGAATTATTCAGATCATTTTTTAAGAGATGGGGTCTTACTAGCCCAGGCTGCAGTGCAGCAATCATAGTACACGATGGCCCAGAAATTCCTGGGCTCAAGCAATCCTCCTGCCTCAGACTTTCAAGTAGCTGAGACTACAGGTATGCACCACCACTCCTGGCCAGATAATGTATTTTGAGAGCCAAAGCTAACCCATCTGACTGAGAGATCCCTGCTTGGGAGGCCCCGAGCCAATCAAGGATCCCCAGTTCACTGGCCCCATCACAGTCTATCCCCCTTCGACAGCCCCCAATGAGCGGCTTTCTCAGATGAGAAAAGAGGGTTGGTTGAGCTGCTTCTTCAGTGATTCCCATGGGCTGAAAACCCAGTTTTCCTCTTCCCTGGGCTTATTCTGACCCAACCTGTCCTTACACATCAGAGCCAACTGCTCCCACTCTGTGAAAGGCCATTCTGTTATAAGGAGTGTGCTCTCTGATGGCATTTCAAGCCAAGGAATTAGAGACTAAGAAAAAGTGGACAGAGAAGTAAGAGAAAAACCCAGGATTGTGAGATGTCATGGGGGCCAAAGGAAAGCAGACTGCAAGAACAAGCAAGGAATCAACAGTGATCAAATAAGGTGAGAACCACAAGAAAGCAAGCTTCAGGAGAGAAGTTTTGATGGCGGGAAGCCTCAGCTAGAAACCACACTGCTATAGATTGCAGGTGGAATAGGAAGCATAGGAGTGGAAGCAGTGAGGGTAACTGACACTTTCAAGAAGTTTGGCTGAAAAGGAGAATAGAGAAAGTGAGTCGCATCCAAAGAGGAGCATTGGCCAGGCGCAGTGGCTCACACCTGTAATCCTAGCAATTTCGGGGGCCGAGGCAGACGGATCACCTGAGGTCAGGAGTTCAAGACCAGCCTGGCCAACATGGTGAAACCTGTCTCTACTAAAAATACTAAAGTTAGCCAGGGTGGTGGTGGGCAGCTGTAATCCGAGCTACTCAGGAGGCTGAGACAGGAGAATCGTTTGAACCTGGGAGGCGGAGGTTGCAGTGAGCAGAGATCACACCACTGCACTCTAGCCTGGGTGACAAGAGTGAGAATCTGTCTCAAAAAGAAAAAAAAGAAAAGAGGAGCATGGGCTCTAAGGAGGGTTATTTGAGTTTTTGTTTTGTTTTATTTCGTTTTTAGAAAGGGTCTCACTCTGTTGCCCAGGCTGGAGTGCAGGGTGCAATCATAGCTCACTGCAGCCCCAACCTCCCCAGGATCGAGTGATCCTCTCACCTCAGCCTCCTTAGTAGCTGGGACCACAGGCATGCACTAATTTGTTTGTATTTCTACAGAGACAGGGTTTCGCCAAGTTACCCAAGGTGGTCTTTAACTCCTGGGCTCAAGCAATTCTCCTGCCTCAGCTTCCCAAAGTGCTGGGATTAGAGGCATGAGCCACTGCACTCAGCCTTATTTTGGGTTTTTCTGTGTTTGTTTTTGGACCTGGAAGCAGAGAGCATGTTTTCATGTTGATTAAAAGGCTCTCGTGGAGGAGAGATTTCAGGTGCAGGAGAGAGGATAACCACCTATTGTGCCTGAGAAGGCAGAGGATAGATCCACTACAAAGATCCTTTAAAGGGGGACCTGCCCCAGCCATGAAGGCCTCAGGGGATGACTCCCCCAGGCACACAGTCTGTCAAACATGTCTGGAAGCAGGGAGACCCCTGGCAGAGACTGTGAGGGAGAAGAAAATGGCAGTGGAAGGTGCAGGCTGGGTATCCAGGGTGACCTCAGCCTCTTCCCCAAAGTAACCTGTTCTCACATCAAAACAACTGCCTGTAAGTGTCTTAGACAAGGAATTGGTACAAGGTCAGCCTGGCTCCTGTCAACATACCTCCCCAGGGACTTCCTCACAGCAATCTTAGAGACGGATAATGCTTCTATTTCAGTCTTTCGTTGTGGAAAAGGAACAGAAAAGAGGATAAAAGCAGGATTAGGGTAAAGCCAGAAAACAAGATTTCTGACTCCCAGCCCCTGATCCTGCCCCACCTGATGGAGGCGACATCCCTCCGAAGGAGCTGGTTCAGAGAGGCGAAGCAGTTAAGTAGTTGAAGGAAGTAAATTAATTGCACAGAGCACATTTCACAGGAAGAAGTACAAATAATATCTCCTTTTTTTTTAAATAAATAAACTTGGAGGGTTGTGAATCATAAATTAGCCTGTCTCTGCAGGATGTACATCCTGAGATTTGTTTGGCCTCTCAGGGATAATTAGCTGTCTTCCCAATGAGGTTACACAAAAGCCTGGGCCAAGCAAGAGCAGAGAAGCAATTGTCACATCTCACACAAAGCCACATTATCAGCCATGGCACTGGTGGCCAGGCGGCAGATCCCAGCACACTCCAAAAGGGCTGGGGGCTCCGAGTGTGCATCAGCTTGCAGCATCAGTGGAAGCGTCGGTCAGCTGTGCCACCTGGCTCTTGACAGGAGCCAGGCTGACCTTGTAGCAGGCCGCCTCCCCACTCTGACATCTGATCCCATTCAAACTCTCCCCCCCGCTGTTCTCTCGGGTGTTCCCATCCCAGCTATGATCATGAGATTATGCTGTGTTTGTTAGAGACACAGTGGGAGGGTGGGGGAATGGTATTAATTCTCAGGACTAGTTACAACCCTCAAAAAAAGGGGAAAATGCATGGGGCAAAGTGTTTTTTCCAAAACCAGGGCCTTATCTTGCCCGCAGTGTGGTAGCCACAGACAGGAGTGTCAGGAATTTTGTATGCCTCCTGCGTTAGACTGCAAAGGAGACAGAGGTGGTCCTGAAATGCACTTTCAGAACACTATCTCATTTAATTCTGACACTTCTGGAGGCACAAGGATTGTTGCTGGAATTTTATAGATGAGGAAACAAAGGCTTGAAAATGTTAATGATCGGCAGTGGTCATATAGCCAGTGGAAGAACCAGAGTTCGAACCCGGGTCGTGCTGATTCTTGTCCAGTATGGCTCACCTGCCTGAGACTCAGTCCCTGAACTCCAGAAACTCACAAGAAATGTACAAGTGTATCTCATTCTATTGTGCTTTGCTTGACTGCGCTTTGCAGATACTGTGTTTTTCACAAATTGAAGGCTTGTGGCAACCCTGAGTCCAGCAGGCTGTTGGTGCCAGCTTTCCAATAATGTGTGCTCACTTCATGTCTCAGTGTCACATTTTGATAATTTTGAAATATTTCAAACTTTTTCATTATTATGTCTGTTACGGTGATCTATGATCTGTGATCTTTGACGTTACTATTATAACTGTTTTGGGGTACCACAAACCATGCCCATATAAGATGGCAAACATACACGACAAATGTTGTGTGTGTACTGACTGCCCCACCGACTGGCCATTCCTCTGCCTCTCTCACTCTCCTTGGCCTTCATAGGGAATAAGGATTCCCTGAGACACAACGGTACTGAAATTAAATCAGTGAATAACCCCACCTTGGTCTGTAGGTGTTCAAGTGTCAGAAAGAGTCACACGTCTCTCACTTTAAATAAACACTAGAAATGATTAAGCTTAGTGAGGAAGGCATGTCAAAAACCAAGACAGGCTCATAGCTAAGCCTCATGTGCCAGACAACCAAGTTGTGAATGAGAAGGAAAAGTTCTTGAAAGAAATTAAAAGTGCTACTCCAGTGAACACACAAATGATAAGAAAGCAAAACAGACTTACTGCTGACATACAGAAAGTTCAAATGGTTTGTATAGAAGATCAAACCAGCCACGACATTCCCTTAAGCCACAGGCTAATTCAGAACAAGGGCCTGAGACTCTTCAGTTCTGTGAGGCTAAGAGAGGTGAGGAAGCTTCAGAAGAAAAGCTTGAAACAAGCAGAGATTGGTTCATGAGATTTAAGGAAAGAAGCTGGTCAAGCACGGTGGCTCATGCCTGTAATCCTAGCACTTTGATAGGCCAAGGTGGGAGGATCACTTGTGCTCAAAAGTTCAAGACCAACCTGGACAATATAACGAGACCTCATCTCTATGAAAAATGCTTTTTGAAAAATTGGCTGGGCATGGTGGTGCTCACCTGTAGTCCCAGCTGCTTGGGAGGTTGAAATGGGAAGATCACCTGAGCCTGGGAGATCAAGACTGTAGTGAGCCACGATCATGTCACTGCACTCCAGCCTAAGTGACAGAGCGAACCCCCATCTAAAAAAACAAAAAAAAAAAAAAAAAAAAAAAAAAAAGAAAGAGGCTGTCTCCATAATATAAAAATGTAGAAGGTGAGGCAGTGCTGATACAGAAGCTATAGCAAGTTATCCAGAAGATGTAGAAGATGCAGCTAAGAGCATTGATGAAGGTAGCTACACTAAACAACAGATTTTGTAGATGAAACGCCTTCTATTGCAAGAAGATGCCATCTAGGACTTTCACAGCTAGAGAGAAATCAATGCCTGGCTTCAAAGCTTCAGAAGATAGGTTGATTCTCTCGTTAGAGGCGACTACAGCTGTTGACTTTAAGTTAAAACCAGTGCTCATTTACCATTCCCCAAATTCTAGGGTCTTCAGAATTATACAAAATCTACTCTGCCTGCGGAGAGTGCTAGATCACAAAACATCTGTTTACAGACTGGTTTGCTGAATGTTTTAAACCCACTCTTGAGACCTATTGTTCAGGAAAAAAGATCCCTTTCAAAAGATAACTGCTCATTGACAACGTAACTAGTCACTCAAGAGTTCCCAAGAGTTCTGATTGAGATATGAAATCAAATTAATGTCATTTTTATGGCTACTAACACAACATCCATTCTGCAGCCCATGGATCAAGGAGTCATTTTGATTTTCAAATCTTATTATTTAATAAATACATTTCATAAGGTTAGATCTGTCATACATTTCATAAGATCAGACAGTGATTCCTCTGATGGATCTGGGCAAAGTAAATTGAAAACCTTCTGGTAAGGATTCTTCATTCTAAACGTCTTTAAGAGCATTTGTGGGCCAGGTGCAGTGGCTCATGATCAGCAGTGGTCATATAGCCAGTGGAAGAACCAGAGTTCTAACCCAGCACTTTGGGAGGCTGAGGCAGGCAGATCACCTGAGGTCAGGAGTTCGAGACCAGCCTGGCCAACATGGTGAAACCCTGTCTCTACTCAAAATACATAAATTAGCTGGGCATGGTGGCAGGCGCCTGCAATCCCAGCTACTCAGGAGGCTGAGGCAGGAGAGTCACTTGACCCCAGGAGGTGGAGGTTGCAGTGAGCCCAGATTGCTTCATTGCACTCCAGTCTGGGCAACAAGAGCGAAACTCTGTCTCAATTAAGATTAAAAAAAAAAAAAAAAAATTTGTGAGTCATAGGAAGAGGTCAAAATATCAATATTAACAGGAGTTTGGAAGAAACTGATTCTAACCTTAATGGATGACTTTGAGGGGCTCAATACATTAGTGGGGGGAAGTCACTGTAGATGTGGTGGAAACAGCAAGAGAACTAGAATTAGAAGTGGCACCTGAAGATGTGACTGAATTACTGCAATCTCATGATAAAACTTGAATGAATGAGAAATTGCTTCATATGTATGAGTAAAGAAAATGGTTTCTTGAGATGAAATCGACAGGTGGTGAATTTTCTGTGAACACTGTTGAAATGATAACAAAGGATTTAGAATGTTACATCAGCTTAGTTGAAGAAGTAGTGGCAGGGTTTGCAAGGATTGACTCCATTTTTGAAAGAAGCTCTACTGTTAGTAAAGTGCTGTTAAACAGCATTGCATGCTACCAAGAAATCTTTCATGAAAGGAAGAATCAACCAATGCACCAAACTTCATTATTGTCTTATTTAAGAAATTGTCCCAGCCACCCCAACCTTTAGCAATCCCCACCCTGATCGGTCAGCAGTCAGCAACATTGAGGCAAGACCCTCTCACCAGCAAAAACATTATGATTTGCTAAATGGCTCAAATAATCATTAGGCTCAAATGATCGTTAGCATTCTTAGCAATAAGGTATTTTCAAATTAAGGTAAGTCCGTATTTTAGACATAATGTGATAGCACACTTAATAGACTCCAGCATAGTGTAAACATAACTCATAACTTTTTAAAAATTTTAGACACAGGGTCTTGCTTTGTCACCTAGACTGGAGGGAAATAGTGCAATCATCTCACACTGCAGTCTCAAAGTCAAGGGCTCAAGGGATCCTCCGGCCTCAGCCTCCCAAGCAACTAGGACCAGAGGCACGCACCACCACACCCAGCTAATTTTTAAGATTTCATCATCTGGAGGAAATGCTAATGCAGAAAAACGACACCTTTTTTTTTTTTTTTTTTTTTTTTTTAAGAGATGGGCAGTCTCACCATATTGTCAGGCTGGTCCTGAACTCCTGACCTCAAGTGATCTTCCCTCCTTGGCCTCCCAAAGTGCTAAAATTACAGATATGAGCCACCACACCCTTGTAGACATAACTTTTATATGCACTAAGAAACCAAAAACTTGTATGGCTCACTTTATTGCCATATTTGCCTTATTGTAGTGGTATGGAATTGAACTGCAATATCTCTGAGGTATGCCTGTAAACGAATTACCATAATGTGATGTGGGCAACAGAGTCCAGGGGAGATTCAGAGAGTGGAGAAATCCCATCAAAACTTTCTAATTTGGGAGAAATTGTCCAAGAGTCTGAGGAAAACCAGTCATGATATTTGAAAGTAAGTTTATACTGAAAAATCTTAGGTGGACCTGCAAGTCATAAAAGCAGGTCAAGACTACTAGGGGCAGAGAGGAGGGAGAATGTTTAAGTTGGGCTCTAATGGTAGGATTTGGACACGCTGAGATGGAGAGACCTAAGGGTGTTACTTCCAAAATGGAACCAGTAAAACAAAAGCCATGATTGTCTAATAGAAAGTCTTTGCCAAGGAGGCTTATGAGACCAAGCATGATAGGAATCAATTTGCAACACAAACCGGAATGTTCCAGAAAGATCACATGGCTTTACTTACTTTACATTAAATTATGGTAGGGATGACACTGAGCTTCCTTTCTGCTCAGCTAGTGGGAAATTTAATTTAAGAGATTGAGAGGATTGCCTTCTCTTCTCCACCTCCAATTCCCATGCCCAGTCCCAGAGCTAATAACCAGGAGTGTTTATGTGAAGCCAAGAATTCATGAGGCATCTCTAGTCATTGGTGTACATCAGAGATCCACAAACTTCTTCTGTAGAGAATAGATAGTCAATATTTTAGGCTCTGCAATCCGAGCAGCTCTCTGTCGTCATAACCACTCAACTCCGCCATTGTTGCTTAAAAGCAGCCGTAGACAGTAGGAAAATGAATAAACTTGACTGCATCCCAGGAAGACTTTATTTATGAACACTGAAATTTGAATTTCATATCATTGCACGTGTCATAAAATATGATTTTTTTCGAAACACTTTAAAATTTCACCATTCTAAGCTCATAGGTTATACAAAAACAGACGACGGCCCAGATTTGACCTATGGGCCAACCCCTTATCTACATGGTTTCCACCAAGTTGCCTGCTGGCCAAGCTTATACAGTGAAGTTGGACATCCCTGTTGTCCCCCTGGAAATCTTTGCCAGAGCTGAGAGCCTCCATACCCAGAATCAGAAAGAACTTTCTGTTCAACATGCAGTCATGGCTCCCGGACACCCTGTCATCTTCCTGAGATTCTATGGAGGGTGGGCCACAGAGCCTATTATTTAAAAACTGTGCATGTCCTTTCCTTCCCTTGGGGAACAATCTTAGCTCTGTCGATACTAAGGACTCTGTCTCTCAAAAACACTCCATCACTTCTTTTGCTAGTGCAGCATGCTCAAATCCCTCAGTGTGAAGGAGGAAAAAGTCAGGAAGGGAAGCGATGTGCGGCCTCCTTCTTTGGGCCCTGAAAGCACAAAGTCCTGGCTACCTGCCCTGAAGGCTGAGTAATGTACAAAGAAAACAAAGACAAATAACTCAGTAAATCATCTGGCCTAGGACCAGAGTTGTCTAGCCCCAGAGCAAGCTCAGGTCTCAACGTTCTAAGCTTAAGAGGTCTGGCTGTCCCTCCATATTTCAATGGGTACAGGTCTTGAGTTTCCTCAGAAAACCTCTGAAGGGAGGTCACAGTTATGGGGACAAAGAGGGAAAGTGCTGGATTCAGGACACCAGGCTCCACTGAAGGTGACTCATGGTTTTGGCTTGCAAGCAACCTTGTTGATCACTTTGACCAACCACAGGTCCCTGCCAGCTGCCCTCCCTCGGAGCACTCCTATTTTTATATCTGTGGTACAAGGAACTCCTACCAGCTAATTTCCACTTCCCCCACAAAAACCTGTTTTACTTCTGCTTTGAGTAAAAAGCTTTCCTCTTCCTGGTATCAAAGCACATACTCAACAGTGCCTGTAATTCAGTCATCTGGTACCCTTGGCCTATCTCAGGCCCCTGTAGTAATGACTGGCTCCAAGCACGTCTCCTACAGCCACAAGCTCCAGTGGGGTAGCCAGGCTCACTGGGAGAGAATGTTCCCTACACAAGGCAGTCTGAGACAGAAAAAGTCATCCTCAGACAGTAGGGATTGGTGGACATGTGAGCCTGGAAAATGAGAACAATTTGTGCTGGGAAGTTGCTCGTGTAAAGAGTTCACAGAGCAGGTGTCTGCTGACCAGGCTTAAATTCTCAAGTGGAAAATGGAAACCCTCATTCCAGATTGACTTCTCACCATGTATCTGTGCATTCATCAACCTTTGACAATAAGGTAATACTTTAGCCCCACACATAGCATATAGGAAAGATTCATCCAAGCTCTGCTATTATAGATGAATAAATGAAACACATTCGGGAGGTTAACCATACAGTATTTGCCTCATTTTCCCCACATCTCCAGAGAAAGGACATTTTATAAGTTCTATCATTCCACAGAGCTGTACAAATCCTCCTAGCTTAATTGACTCAATTTTTTTTAGAGACAGGATCTTGCTTTGTCATCCAGGCTGGAGTGCAGTGGTGCGGTCATAACTCACTGCAGCCTCCAGCTCCTGGGCTCCAGCGATCCTTCCACCTCGGCCTCCCAAAGCGCTGGGATTACAGGTATGAGCCACCATACCCGGTCTTCACTTTTTTTTTTTTTTAACTTGACAAAATGGTTCTTAAGTTCAAGATGGTTAACGTACATCTGCTTTCAAGACAGAAAGAGGGGGAAAAAAGAAGGAACAGCCACAATTGTTCACTATATCTGCAAAGTAAAAACTTTCCCAGAAACTACCCTCGTAGATCTCACTTCTGCCTAATTAACCTGAACTGTACTTTCTGTCTGCCCAGAGCAACAAAGGAGATTGGGAACTTGAGTGTTCCGCTTCTTCAGCTCCTATGAGGAGGAGGAGAGGGATTTGGATGGTACAGAAGGAGTCAGTCTGAATTCTGCTTCAAATAGCTAAACAATTTCGAAAACTAAAAGCCCAACAGGGAAAACTAGCTCTGCTCTCTATTAAAATTATAAAACTATGAGATATAGTTTCATACAATATCATAAAACTATAGGAATAAAATCAAAGTTGAACGCATAGGATTTGACAGAGATTAATAGGACAGAAGAATTAGCCCAGAAATAGATCCTAATACTCAATATAAGGCTTTCTTTTTTTTTTTTTTTTGAGACAGCCTCACTCTGTCACCCAGACTGGAGGGCAGCGATGTGATCTCGGCTCACTGCAACCTCTGCCTTCTGGGTTCAAGCGATTCTCCCACCTCAGCCTCCCGACTAGCTGGGATTACAGGTGCCCACCATCACATCCGGCTAATTTTTGTATTTTTAGGGGAGATAGGGTTTTGCCACATTGGCCAGGTTGGTCTCGAACTCCTGACCTCCGGTGATCCACCCACCTCGGCCTCCCAAAGTGCTGGGATTGCAGGCAGGAGCCACTGCGCCCAACCAATATGACTTCTTTAAAAGCCATCACAGATTTCCCAGGAAGAAAACTGCCATTCAATATAATGAACATGGGTGCTATTGTGCTGGAATAATTGGGAGGAGACTATATTCTCACCATATGAACCATTCTTACCATGACATATATAAAAACTAAATCCATAAAGAATAAAATAAAGGAGAATAATTTTGTACTCTTCAGACAAAAGACAAGAACTGAGCAGAAAGCTTGGCAGGTAGGAGGGGGGACTGGGTATGGTTGTGAGACCACCAGAGCTGTGGCCCCCACAAGTAGAATACTGAAAAAGGTCAGCAAGGCAGGAACAAACACTGCTTAGTGATGTGGCTGTATCCGTGTCAGTGAACAAACAGCCGATGGGCCAGTTCCAGTTTGCCAGCTGTTTTGCTGTGCTCACAAGCTAAGAATGATTTTTATACTTTTACATGATTGAGGAGAAAATCAGCAGAATAATATTTCATGACACGAAAATTATATGAAATTCACATTTCAGTGTCCATAAATAAAGTTACTGAGACACAGCCACACCCATTCATTTCATTTAGGTGTTGTCTGTGGCTACTTTTGTGCAACATGGCAGAGTTGAGGACTTACACCAGAGACCACCTGGCCTACAAAATCTAAAATATTTATTATCTGGCTCTTGCCAGAAGAAGTTTGCCGATTGCTCAGCTCCATAATGAATTGAGCTTGCTGCATAAGGAACTTGTGAGACTGAATCAGCCGTGGCTGTTGTTGGAGGGAAAATTAACCCAGAGGAGAATTCACCATCTACCCCCACTGATGGGCCAAGGTCCCTTCCTCTCTTTGAAGCTGATGATCTGAGCAGCGGATGCCTGCACTAGCAGTCAGGTGAAGTTAAATTTGCATTTTGAAGTTCCCAGGGGCACAGCTTCTATCTCCCCTAGAATGAGGTTGAGTTTTCCAGGAAATTTGAAGTGAGAACTGGGAAACGTGGAGACTTTCGAGAGGGCTGTAGAAGGAAGGGGGAAGAAGAAGGGCGAAGATAGACAGATTAGGGAAAGAGGGCTCGGCATGGAGCACCTTATTTCTGGAGGTGGTTAGAACTTGACCTTTATGATATATGAGGGGAAAGAGTAAACAGAACAAAGTCTCAGTTTCCACTCTGTTGGTAATACAAGTACTCTTCATTAACTGATCTGTGATTGTCCTATTATTAGCTAGCGTGTGTTTGGTCTGTGGAAAAATTGTGAGCAGAAAGTTCTAAAGCAGGAGAGAGCAAACATTGTTATGCCACTTTGCTGGGCTCTGGCAGAAATTATTCTATAAGTTCACTGATGATGATGACGATAAAAATAAAAAGAGCAGTTAGCATCTAATGAGCATTTACTATGTGCCAGGAGTATGGGTTATATAATTTAAACCTCAAAATCATCCTTTGGAATTATGCTATTGCCATCCCAATTTATTCAGATGAGGAAGCAAAACATGTTAGGTGAATCATCCAAAGTCACCCAACTGGTAAGTGATGAAGTCAGTGTGCAAACCTCAGTGGAGGGACAGGGACCCCAGAGATCATGCTCTTAACCCTTATCTTGTTCTGTCTTTTTTGCCGAAGAGTCACAAATCTACCAGTCTGGTTGCTACAGTGAGAGACCTGAGACCAACAGCAGTAAAGATGGTTCTCCCTGGAATGAGAGAGCATGCAGCTAAGTAGCCTAATTTCCTCCTTCCACCCTGTAGAATAATAAGAAACACCTTCATACTACAAAAATGAAGACCACTGCCACATACAGGGTTCAGCCAGAATTGCTGTTTCAAGTGCTCTGTCAAAAGCAAAGGGAGCAAATGTTTTCTAAATGCTTCATATTAAATAAGGAAAGCAAATTCCCCTTTTTATTTATTTTTATTTTGGAGATGGAGTCTTGCTCTTATTGCCCAGGCTGAAGAGCAGTGGTGCCTGCAATCTTGGCTCACTGCAACCTCCGCCCCCTGAGTTCAAGCAATTCTCCTACCTCAGCCTCCAGAGCAGCTGGGATTACAGGTGCCCGCCACCACGCCCAGCTAATTTTTTGTAATTTTTTTTTTTTTTTTAGATGGAGTTTCGCTCTGTCACCCAGGCTGGAGTGCAGTGGCCGGATCTCAGCTCACTGCAAGCTCCGCCTCCCGGGTTTACGCCATTCTCCTGCCTCAGCCTCACGAGTAGCTGGGACTACGGGCGCCCGCCACATTGCCCGGCTAGTTTTTTGTATTTTTTAGTAGAGACGGGGTTTCACCGTGTTAGCCAGGATGGTCTCGATCTCTTGACCTCGTGATCCGCCCGTCTCGGCCTCCCAAAGTGCTGGGATTACAGGCTTGAGCCACAGCGCCCGGCCTTTTTTTGTAATTTTAATAGAGACAGGGTTTCACCATGTTGGCCAGACTGGTCTCCAACTCTTGACCTCAGGTGATCCACCTATCTCAGCCTCCCAGGGTGCTGGGATTACAGGCATGAGCTATGGCACCCGATCACAAATTCTTCTTTTCAAATCCCATCATTGAACAAATAGAGAATTACAACTTAAATAATGCTTTTAAAAATCGTAAAGAAAACCGGAAGTAGAATGTAAAATGTGATTGATTACATAATAACATAAAAGTGGCACAGAATAGTACGAAGACGGACAGATATATATGAGGCAAATGCAAACTAAAAACTGAGGATTGTGGTTGTTATTTTAGATGAATTCAAGGAAAATAATTAAATTTTTAGAAGACACAGTTTATAATTGATATATAAGAGCTGTTATCTTTTATGCATCAACTAACATGACATCAACATACAGAAAGTGAAAGCTTCTGGAAATAAGGGGGAAATGGCAAAAATATAATCAAAGTGAGAGATTTTTAAATATTCATCTCACTATTGCAAACATACAATAAGAGAAAAAGAAGCAAGTACAAAGAGGAGCTGATTAATAAATAATAAGACAAGGATCAACTTAGAAAAGAGTATGTTGTCTGTGGGTTTTCTCTGGACCCAGCTCCCCAAATCTAAGTGACGGACCCCATGCACAGTTTTCTCTGACATTTCAGACAAGCATAGTTGCAGTAAAGATCCTTGTATATGTAGGCTTACATACTGGTGTTGTTATTTCCTTAATGGTCGATTATCAAGTGAGATTTCAAGGCCAAAGCTAAGTATGCTTTTGATTTTCACAGATGATGTGACTGATTGCATTTCTAAAGATTATAGAAATGCATATTCCTACCACATCATCAGTGCTGTTTTACGTTCTGCCAAATGTAAATGGCATTTCATAATTACCTTAATTTGTAGTCCTCCCTTTTCCACATTTACTGGAGAGCTGGATTTCCTTTTCTATAAATTGTCTATTTATATCTCTGCCCCTTCCCCCTTTTTTTTTTTTTTTTTTGTCTATTTAGATCTCTGTCCCTTTTGCCCCTTTTTTTTGAAAGCTCTGTCACCCAGGCTGGAGTGCAGTGGCGTGATCACAGCTCACTGCAGCCTCAGCCTCCCAGGCTCAAAGGATCCTCCCACCTCAGCCTCCTGAGTAGCTAAGACTACAGGCGCACACCACTATACCTGGGTGATTTTTTTTTTTTTTTTTTTTTGTAGAGGCAGGGTTTTGCCATGTTGCCCAGGCTGGTCTTGAACTCCTGGGATCAAGCGATCCACCTGCCTCATCCTCCCAAAGTGCCGGGATTACAGGCGTGAGCCACTCTTTCTATTATACTTGGTACTAATATTTTTCCCTATCATTTGTCTTTTGATATCTGTTGGTGTTTTTCAATAGGCACACACAGACTTTATTGGAGCCAATTATATCTATATTTTCCTTTATAAATTCTGGCTTTCCTGATTTGCTTATGAATTCCCTTCTTACCCAAGTTTGTTCCCATATTCTCTTAAATTTTCTTCTTTTTTCACATTCTATCTTCAATCCATTCGAGATTTACTTTTTGTAGGTGATACATAAGGAAAAGGTCCCACTTCATTTTCTTAATTTTCTTCTCCAGCACTAGTGATTAAGTGGAAGATGCTTTGCTACTTGCAGTTCACCTTTGTCCTATATTATTAATTACTCACATAGCTCCACGATTATTTCTGGACTCAATTATGTTTCTCTGATCTATATATCCTTGTGTCGAGATCAAATTGTTTTTATTACCATTGCCTCATATAATTTTATTTCTTTATTGAGACGGGATCTCATTCTGTCACCCAGGCTGGCATACAGTGGCATGATCTCGGCTCACCGCAACCTCTGCTTCCTGGGCTCAAGTGATCCTCCCACCTCAGCTTCCCAAGCAGTCAGAACCACAGGCTCTTGCCTTTAAATCTGGCTAATTTTTGTATTTTTTGTAGAGACAGGGTTTCACCATGTTGTCCAGGCTGTTCTCAAACTGCTGGGCTCAAGCAATTCTCCCACCTCGGCCTCCCAAAGCACTGGGATTATAGGCATGAGCTACTGCGTCTGGCCTCATAGAATTTATTTATTTATTTATTTATTTATTTATTTATTTATTTATTTATTTATTTATTGAGACAGACTCTCACTTTGTCACCCAGGCTGGAGTGCAATGGGGCAATCTCAACTCACTGCAACCTCTACCTCCTGGGTTCAAGTGATTCTCCTGCCTCAGCCTCCCGAGTAGCTGGGACTACAGGCGCCCACCACCACCCACACCCAGTTAATTTTTGTATTTTTAGTAGAGATGAGGTTTCACCATGTTGGCCAGGCTGATCTCAAACTCCTGAGCTCAAGTGATCCACCTGCTTCGGCCTCCCAAAGTGCTGGGATTATAGGCGTGAGCCACCGCACCCGGCCTGAATTTCAAATGGTGTTGAATAACTAGTAAAATGAAGTGAGAAGCTATTGGATTTTGGTAATAGGAAACCATTCATCACCTTTGAGGGTAGAGTATCCATGGGGCCATAGAGATGGAAGCTAGATTTGGGGCTGTTTGGTGATTAGTGGAAGGTATAGTTTATTCTTTTGAAGAATTTGGCAGTGAGACAGTGGATGGTGATATGGGGTTGAGTGGGAAGCAGGAAAAAGGAAAATATTTTAAAGCCCAGGTGAGATGTCCACATGTATAGCCTAAGATAAAGGAGTCAATTGAAGGAAAATAAACAAGAACTAAAGGCCCACATCCCATGAAAGAGTTCTAAGCACCCATAATCTTCTTCCCAATGTAACTAAAATGATGTGATTGTCATAAAATGGTGTTACTTAGTGATAGGCTCTATATAACGAGTTTTGCCATTAAAGCTTGGCATAGTCTCAATTCAACATTAAGTGCTGGATTAAAAAAATAATAAAATTGGCCAGGCGTGGTGGTTCTCACCAGTAATCTCAGCACTTTGGGAGGCCAAGGCAGGTGAATCAGAAGGATCCCTTGAGCCCAAGAGGTTGAGGCAGTGAGCCGGGATCGTGCTACTGCGCTCCAGCCTGGGTGAGGGAGAGAGACCTTGTCTCAATAGTAATAATAATAATAAAATCAACTACATCCTCCCCATTGGTAAAAATAATGATGAGGTTAATTCTCTGGCGAGTATGATGACCCTGGGACACAGACACCAAGAAAGAAGTCTGGTGGAAGCTACCATCACTGGATTCCAAGGACTCCCAGGGATGCACTTCCCGAGACCCAAGGTAGTCATCGTGGTTTTGCCTGGCATGAACATTTTTCCTTTTGCTCTACTCCCAACAGGACCACGGCTAAACTTGACCTGGGACTGTGAGGCAGTGGTTTCCAAATTTGGCTGCACATCAGAATTACCTGGGGAGGTTTTTTAAAATCTCAGTGCCCATGTGGCACTCCAGGCCAATGAAATCAGAATCTCTGCTTGTGAGACCTGAGCGTCAGTATTTTTTAATGCTTCCCAGATGATTATAATGTGCACTGATTTTGGGCGTCTGAATCAGTTGACAACGTAATACAGCTTTTTGAAACTGGGACATGTGGTGGTTCACTCCTGTAATCCCAACACTTTGGGAGGCTGAGGTGGGTGGATCACAAGTTCAGGAGATCAAGACCATTCTGGCTAACACGGTGAAACCCCGTCTCTACTAAAAAAATACACAAAAAAATAGACAGATGTGGTGGTGGCCGCCTGTAATCCCAGCTACTCAGGAGGCTGAGGCAGGAGAATGGCGTGAACCTGGGAAGCAGAGCTTGCAGTGAGCCGAGATTGTGCCACTGCGCTCCAGCCTGGGAGACAGAGCGAGACTCCGTCTCAAAAAAAAAAAAAAAAAGAAAAAGAAAAAAAGAAACTGGGACATGTGCATTTTGACCAGGTCTGGTGTGAAGAAATGTTAGGGACAGGCAACCACGATGTCTTCAGATGACAGAGCATATTCTCTGTGAGCCAGTTTACTCAGCATGTCCTTTAAGGAAAATGCCACTGATACCTTGAATTGGAGTATTTTCCAGTCTGCTAAAGGATACTCAGGGGGTTTCTAACATGGCCAAGAATTAGAAAAGCACAAGAGGGCAGAGTGGGGTTCTTTGGTAGCTGTGCAGAAAAAAATAAAAATAAAAATTTAAATATCACAAGACATGAATGAGAAGCTACTTCCAGTACGGAGTCGAGTGTGAAAATTCAATTACAACAGCAAGAAAGTAAGCCAGTGGCTCACACCTGTAATCCCAGCACTTTGGGAGGTCGAGGCAGCAGGATGGCTTGAGGCCAGGAGTTCAAGACTAGCCTGGGCAACATAGCAAGACCCTGTCTCTACAAAAAAATTTTAAAAAGAAAAATACAAAAAAGAAAGAAAGTAGTCATTCATTTAATAGTTTCCTAGGAGGCAAAATTATTTATTTCTCAACTCTGCCAGTAGTTACAATAATGTTTAAACCAGCTGCCAGTAGACATTTAAAAATTAACTATCCTACAAATTATTTTGACATACAGGCACCTCTGGCACATATTCACATCCACCCTAAAATCAAAGTTTGCAAGAGTGGGAATATGGTTAGCAGGAAACAAAGTGAATCATACTGAAACTTGAAAAATAGCACACTAATGTGTCATCTTTACATTGAGAAGCAAAATGAATCATTTGCTAGTGTTTGATTTTTAGTACCAGAGGTCAGGTAATTTTTATCAGCGGTCAGTCTTTTTTTGATCTCTTAACTAGAAAATAGGAAGTTGAGCTTATCACCCAGAGGATCTTTTAATAATGAAGCAAATGTCTGCCTTCACTTTTTTTTTTTTTTTTTTTTTTTTTTTTGAGACAGAGTTTCACTCTTGTTGCCCAGGCTGGAGTGCAATGGCATGATCTGGGCTCACTGCAACCTCTGCCACCCAGGTTCAAGCAATTCTCCTGTCTCAGCCTCCTGAGTAGCAGGGATTACAGACATGTGTCACCATACCCAGCTACTTTTTGTATTTGTAGTAGAGACAGGATTTCTTTCACCATGTTGGCCAGGCTGGTCGAACTCCTGACCTCAGGTGATCCACGTGCCTCGGCCTCCCAAAGTGCTGGGATTACAGGCTTGAGCCGTGGAGCCCAACTTCATATAATTTTGTATACACAAAAAAATTTCCAGCTCAGGTGGTAGGGCACAAAGTCTTAGGTTAGAAGCCCTGGGTTGGGATCCTAGCTCTGCTAGGTACTGGTAAGCGACCCTGGATAATGACTTAACCTCCCTACAACTCAGTTTTATCAACTTTAATATAGGATTGATGATGGTGGTGGTGGTGGTGGTGATGATGATGATGATGATGATAATTGTTTACAAAGTACTTAGCTCTATTCCTGCCATAGCTAAACATTCAATAGATGATAATCATTCCTCTAGCCATATTCTATTGATAAACTGTCTAAAAGACCCAAAGAAAGGCCAGGCACGTTGGCTTATGCCTGTAACCTCAGAACTTTGGGAGGCGAGGGATCACCGGAGCTCAGGAGTTTGAGACCAGCCTGGGCAACATGGCGAAACCCCATATCTACAAAAAATACAAAAATTAGCTGGATATGGTGGTGTGTGCCTGTAGTCCCAGCTACTCAGGGGGCTGAAGTGAGAGGAGCATCTAAGCCTGGGAGGTTGAGGCTGCTGTGAGCCGTGATCACGCCTCTGCACTCCACCCTGGGGGACAGACCAAGAACCTGTCTCAAAAAAAGACACAAAGAAAATCCCTGCTTATGATCACCTGTTATGTAAAGATTGCATAGAAATAGATTAAATGTTTGGGCATTAATTTTAAAACATGTGGTTTCATTTAGAAATGCACTATTCTGAATCTTAATTCTTGATTTTGATCCCTCAGCTGGGCCTGCTCTCCTTCCAAAATTGGACTCCTCTCTCTCAGTTACTCTCATGCCCTTTCTCTAGCAAAAAATTAAAAATACACTGAGGAAACAGAGTACAAATTATTGGTTTATTTTTAAACTCTACAGGTTCCCTCGGAGACATAATCATTTCCTGTAAGCATGTCAGCTCAGGCTTGCTTTTCCTGGCTCTCTGCTGCCACCACCGTTCTCACAATCCAAGCTCCTTGGAACCTTACACTTCCCCATTTTCAGTGCCATCGGGGGCTGCCCTCTGAGACAGTCATTATTTCAGTTTCATTTCTCAGTCTTTCTGTCTGCCTCCTACTCCTCCGTCAATTCATGGTGCCGACCTTTCAAATAGTTTTGTACATGCCCAAATACAGGGAGGCCCTCTCGTTAGTAAATTTTATTTTATTTTTTAATTTTTTTTTTGAGACAGAGTCTTGCTTTGCTGCCCAGGCTGGAGTGCAGTGGCCACGATCTCAGCTCACTGCAATTTTTGCCTCCTGTATTCAAGCGATCCTCCGGCCTCAGCCTCCCAAATAGCTGAGATTACAAGCATGCGCCATCACGCCTGGTTAATTTTTGTATTTTTATTAGAGATGGGGTTTCACCATGTTGCCCAGGCTGGTCTTGAACTCCTGACCTCAAGTGATCCACCTGCCTCAGCCTCCCAAAGTGCTGGGATTACAGGCATGAGCCACCATGCCTGGCCTCATTACCAAATTTTAATCACTCACTCATACACTGGAAGAGACATACCTAGGACTTTTTAAACACCTACATCTCAAAGTTTTCAAATATTGCCTGTCCTCTACTCTCCCTGTTGTCTCTCTGAAATCCTAATTATATGTATTTCTAATTTTCACCTTCTATCCTCCATATCGCAACCTCTCTTTTATATTTTGCACAGTCTTCTCTGTTTATTCTACATTGTGAGTAATTTGGTAATTTCTTTAGATCTGTCTTCCTACTTTATAAATTCTCTCTCCATCTAACATTAAGTCTTACTTCCATCAAACTATGTATTTGCACTCACTGATCAACTTGAGAAAGATTTTGTAAAAAGTACTTGTGTTTGGGCCGGGCACGGTGGCTCATGCCGGTAATCTCAGCACTTTGGAAGGCCAAGGCAGGCAGTTCACTTGAGGTCAGGAGTTTGAGACCAGCCTGGCCAACATGGTGAAACCCTGTGTCTACTAAAAATACAAAAATTAGCTGGGTGTGGTGATGCATGCCTGAAGTCTCAGCTACTCGGGAAGCTGAGGCAGGAGAATCCCTTGAAACTGAGAGGCAGAGGTTGCAGTGAGCCGAGATCGTGTCACTGCACTCCAGCCTAGGTAACGGAATGAGACTCTTAAAAAAAACAAGAAGTATTTGTGCTTCATTTCTGTAAATTCTATCTGATTCTTTTTAAATTACAGTTTTTGAGCAGATAATAAAGCCACATGATTCAAAAATTATGTGGCTTTATTATCTGCTCAAAACCTAAATGTACACCTTTAAAAAGTATAAATTGAGAAATTTTATTTCTACTCCTTCCCTGCCCACCCCCCATAGATGACCAGTTTAATTAGTTTCTTGTATGTGCTTCCAGTGTTTCCTCATGCAGGAAACACATATATATTTTTATTTTTCTCTTTTACTTACACAAAAGTTAGCACAATACATATGCTGTTATCAGTTTAATTTTTTTCACTTTAAAAGTATAACTAGGAGATGATTCAATTTGGTTACTTTTAAATCTTCCTGGTCACAGACAATACTGTCTGATTACTTACCCACTTTTTAATTCAATTTTTTTTTTTTTTTTTTCCGAGACAGGGTCTCCCTCTTGCCCAGGTTGAAATGCAGTGGCAGGATCTCGGCTCACTGCAACCTTCGCCTCCTAGGCTTAAGTGATTCTCCTGCCTCAACCTCCAGAGTAGCTGGGATTACAGGTGCCCACCACCATGCCTGGCTAATTTTTGTATTTTTTGGTAGAGACAGGGTTGGCCAGGCTGATCTCGAACTCCTGACCTCAGGTGATCCACCCGCCTCGGCTTTCCAAAGTGTTGGAATTATAGGCATGAGCTACTGAGCCTAGGCTTTTTATTATTATTATTCAATCTTATTTATATAAATATCCCATGCATAGCTATTTTATATTCTGTGTCTAATAATTCCAGTATCTGAACTCCCTGGAGTTTCCACGTGATTAATTATAGATTCAGCAAACTCTCACAGTGACTCATTTCCTTGAATGTTTGGTGGTCTTTGATATCTAGTTCATAATAATTAATGGGATCTTGATGATCCAAATTAAAGATGTTTTCCTCCAGAAAGAATTTGCACTGGTTTCTGCCAGGAGCTAGGGACAAGGAGTGTTGCTAACCTGCAATAAGCAAACATCATTCCAGAGTCTTCTGCTTAATCTCAGTCTCTCAGCCTGTTCCACCCACTGGGGGCTGCATAATGACAAAATTTAGGCCTTCATTGAAATGTTGACACCAGTGTTTGCCTGGTGTACTTTCATTTCATTTGTACTTTCACTTAATCGCTCTATTTCAGCACCAGTACCAAGTTATTTACTGCAAGCCTTATGGTACAGTTTGATACCTGATAGGGAAAGTCTTTTCATTTTCAAAATTTACTAGGTTCTCATAATAATTTATTTTCCCAAATGATCTTTTAGATTACTTGCTCATTGATACAGTTTTGATATTTGACTCAAGTCTCATGTTGAAATATAATCCCCAGTGTTGGGGGTGGGGCCTGGTGGGAGATGTTTGGATCATGGAGACAGATCTGTCATGATTGACTTGGGCCATCCCCTTGGTGATAGGTGAGCTCTCGCTCTGAGTTCACATGAGATCTGGTTGTTTAAAAGCGTGTGGCATCTCCCCCTCACTCTCTCTCTTTCTCACTTGCTCTTGCTTTTGCCACATGACATACCTGCTCCCCCTTTGCCTTCTGTTGTGATTGTAAGCTTCCTGAGGCCTCCCTAGACGCCAAGCAGGTGCCAGCACCATGCTTCCTATAAAGCCAGCAGAACTGTAAGCCAGTTAAAACCTCTTATCTTTATAATTTATCCAGTCCTAGGTATTTCTCTATAGCAATGCAAGAGCGGCCTAATACACTCATGGACTTTTCCAAAGTGAAACCATCTGTGAGGACTTAGAAGGAAAATGATGGCGGAAGTGTATGTTAACCTCCAAACCCGATATCAACACAAACAAGAATGAATAAAAAGAACTGAAAATATAATGTCATGTGGAGCAAGTTGACAGAGTCCCATGATCAAACACAAATCTCCAGTTCATGAGCACAGTGCAGTATGGCAGGTCCTAAGTGGAAGAAATCTTCAGAGTGTGTGGTATAATGTTGGGGGCTGTCCTCACTGCAATATGGAGTCCTTTTCTTAATTTTCAGTTCTATTTATTGGGACAGTATCTGGAGGCAAAGTCTACTTCACGATCACAGGGAGCATTGAACAACTCCATGATGACACAATGGGAAAACCAAATGAAAAAAGAGAAATAATTTCTTTTTTTTATTATTATTATACTTTAAGTTCTGGGATACATGTGCAGAACGTGCAGGTTTGTTACATAGATAGACGTGTGCCATGGTGGTTTGCTGCACCCATCAACCCATCATCTAGGTTTTAAGCCCCACATGGATTAGTTATTTGTCCTAATGCTCTCCCTCCTCTTGCCCCCATCCCCCCAACAGGCCCCGGTGTGTGATGCTCCCCTCCGTGTGTCCATGCATTCTCGTTGTTCAACTCCCACTTATGAGTGAGAACATGCAGTGTTGGATTTTCTGTTCCTGTGTTAGTTTGCTAAGAATGATGGTTTCCAGAGGATAAATAATTTCTACACTAAACTGCTCTAAGGCAGAGAAAGAAGAAATTCCTGCCAATTAGCAAAAACCAATGTATGACTGTTTTATATAGATAGTGCACAGGAGAAAGCGAGAGATATCTCAAAATTGATTTTTAAAAGTTCTTAATAAAGTATCAGCAAATATAATCTAGGAGGAGATTTGGTTAAAGAGCAATACACCATGACCGCAACTTTTATTCCAAGAATGCATAAGTGACTTAATGTTAGGAAATCTATTAATATTGACGAAAGGAGTATAAAAGTATATGATCCTATGGTAGGTATCAATAAAACATTTCATAAAACTTAGTGTCCATAGCTGATAAATGCTCTTTGTAAAATGGGATTTGGTGAATATTTCCTTACATCAAAACATCTCTTAAACCAAAAGTTGATATCATGCTTAGTGATTTTCATCTTATAATCTACATAAGATGGCTGCTATTATGTGATAGACATTGCAAATAGACAAGAGAACAAAATAAGAAGTTTAAAAAATAGAATGAAGAAGATAAAATTATCATTATTTGTAGATAATAGAAAGTCTAAGAGATTCAGCTGAAAACTATTAAAAAGTAAAAGAGTAAAAGAGAGCTCGGAGAGTTTTCAGGATGTAATGTTAATATTCAAAAATCAAACATCTTATAATGCATTTAAACATAATCCAAAATAAATCCATTTGTGAAAGTATAAAATACATAAAAATAAATTTGAATTATATGAGAAAAAAACAGAAAAAAAAATGTGATTAAGTGAAAAGGCATACCCTGTGAGGAAACAAATATTTAGTATGGTGTAAAATATAAATTCTTCTAGAATAATCTGGAAAATCATCATCATTCTGCTCAAAATTCTAATATGATATTGTGGAAGGGAGCTTTTGTTTTTGTTTTTGTTTCTTTTTTGAGACAGAGTCTCGCTCTGTCCCCCAGGCTGGAGTACAGTGGCACATTCTCCGCTCACTGCAAGCTCCACCTCCCGGGTTCATACCATTCTCCTGTGTCAGCCTCCCAAGTAGCTGGGACTACAGGCGCCCACCACCACGCCCGGCTAATTGTATTTTGTATTTTTAGTAGAGACGGGGTTTCACTGTGTTAGCCAGGATGGTCTCGATCTCCTGACCTTGTGATCCTCCCGCTTCAGCCTCCCAAAGTGCTGGGATTAGAGGCGTGAGCCACCACGCCTGGCCCGGCAGCATTTGTAATAATATTTAAATTGCATGATACAAAGATGGCATCTCAATGGTGACTGGGTAAAGATAATCACATAAATAATTGTGCTACTATAATTATGATGAATGGAATGAAGAAAAAATACAGATTGGTGTGAAATGTTTTAAATACAATGTGGGTTCTTGTTTCATTCGTTACACCAAATACATTCCAAATGCAACAAATGTTTTAAAGTACAACTAAAATTGCACGGGAGCTAGGAAAAAAATGGATAAATATTTTTAAATCTTGGGTGGAAAGTCTTTCTGAGCACATAAAATTCAGTAATCACAAACAAAAGATCAGTAACCTGGACTAAGTAACAATGAAAACTTTCCCATGGCAAAAACAAGCAAGTCTTATAAATAAAGTTGCAAGACCAAGAGCAAATATAGAGAAATACGTGCAATATAGGTGACAAGCAGCTTGTGGCTTCCCTAACATAAAAAGAGTGGTGTAGTTATTTAGAATAAATCACCCCTCTTGAGGAAATGTTTTCTCCTGCCTCTACTGAACTACTCTCCCATACTCTGAAGTTGAAGGAAGGCGGTATGACCAATGGCAGTTGCTATTACTCACTCTTACCAGGATCCTCCCAGCGTCTTTCACACACACCCCACACACAAACACACAACACACACAAATGTACACACATAGACACAATGCACTCAGCTCTCACACACACATCACACACACACCACACACAAACACACACACACATGTGTACACAAACATGCACCCGAAGCACTCAACTCAAATACACACAACACATATACAACACATATCTTGGGCAGTTTATTGTGAGGTCATACCTGCCTGCGTGGTATGATCTGTACCTGTACCCCTCTGTGTACCACTCAGTTGTTTCTAAGCTTTGCACTCTATCTGGATCCAGAATAATGCCAGTGAACGTGGTCATGAAGGGGACATGTTCTACCTGCTCCCCAAGGTGGAATCAGTGCATAGAATCAAATGGCTGCCTATTTTCTGCTTCAGGTCATGGGAAAATCCCTTCCTCCCTTTGCAAAAGGGTGTGTTTTTGTTAAACTAAGCCAGGGTACGCTGCGTGCATATCCGAAGTCAGATCCTTCTGAGGTTCTGCCATTAGCCCGTCCATCTTCATTGTCGATGGTATTAGGAAATTCCCCTGGTTTCCCCAGCTTTGTTGGGTCTTCAAGGGTGACTGAAGGAGAGGTTCTTATGAGTCATTGCATTGAAGGCTACCAGCCAGACACCACTGTGAGCCATAAACTGTCATATAACAGCTTTTCCAACCACAATAACAAAAAAATATATATTCTCAGAACATAGATATACATGGAATACGGTCCCTGTGTCAACAGTCACCCGTGTGGGCTCAGTGCTGACAACAGTGCTGTGGCTACTCCAGGTATGCCTGCAATCCCTCTTTGAAGATTGCCATCAGGGCTGGAAACACATATTTTTGGTATTCTGAGTCCACAAGTGTAATCTTTTTACATTGTGTTTGATTTTCAGAAATGGTTAAAAGTCATTCACCATATACTTCAGTTTATAAAAGAAATGTCCAACTGGCTGGAAAGGGTGGTAGAAGGGGAGAGGGGTGAGAATGGTTAATGGATACAAAATATAGAATTACGAATAAGACCTAGTATTTGATAGCACAACAGGGGGACTATAGTTCATCATAATTGAATTGTACATTTAAAAATAACTAAGAGTATAATTGGATTGTTTATAATACAAATTATAAATGCTTGAGGGGATAGATACCCCATTCTCCGTGTTGTGATTATCACACATTGCATATCTGTATCAAAACACCTCATGCATTCCATGACTATATACACTATGTACCCACAAAAGTTAAAATTAAAAATAGAAAAAGAAAGGTCCAACTGGCTAAGTTTTAATGATACATATTTTATACGCACATATAATATTTTTACCCTTCATAGAGAGACAGAGACAGAGAAAACTGTAAAGTAATAAGACTAATTGATGTTCTTTTGCAGCTCATAAACACTGTGAAGGCAATTCTCAAAGGTAACTTCTGAAAAAAAAAATGTTAACACTAATAGTGTCACTGGAATATGCATTTAGTTTTTCAAATGCATAGAAGGACAACTATAATTCAGTTAAATATCTAGATGTTCTGGGGAAGTCTCATTAGAGTCACAATTTGTCTAGAAGATGTCTTTTTTTTTTTTTTTTTTTTTTTTGAGACGGAGTCTCGCTCTGTCGCCCAGGCTGGAGTGCAGTGGCCAGATCTCAGCTCACTGCAAGCTCCGCCTCCCTGGTTTACGCCATTCTCCTGCCTCAGCCTCCCGAGTAGCTGGGACTACAGGCGCCCGCCACCTCGCCCGGCTAGTTTTTTGTATTTTTTTTAGTAGAGACGGGGTTTCACCGTGTTAGCCAGGATGGTCTCGATCTCCTGACCTCGTGATCCGCCCGTCTCGGCCTCCCAAAGTGCTGGGATTACAGGGTTGAGCCACCGCGCCCGGCCGAAGATGTCTTTTTAAATGTTGTTTTGCAACACTTAATAAGCAAATTGTACCCTTCCTTTACCCACTTCCCGGCACCTCCCAACACTCAGCCAATCCAATGCACTGTTTTTTCTTTATTTTTACTTTGGTAATGTCTCCTTTTCATTAGAACTTTCCTCTCTAGTCATTCTATTTCAATCTTTAATGTTGTTCTTTGTGCAATTTCGTGCCTTTGTTTACATTCTCTCTCTCTCTCTCACACACACACACACCCCCCATTCCTGGAATTTCCTTCGTAGTCATCTCTGCCTGAAAAAAAAACCCTAGTAACCCTTCGAGGACAGCTCAAACTCCACCTGTGGAGCCCTTGCTGGCCTCTTGTACTTATTCACTCTGTTGTTATGCTTGTCACTCTGAACCACTGTGTAGTATAAAAACTCCATCACTGAAGGAGCTGGGTAAGGTGTTGCTGGGTGTTGTGAAATGAAGGTTAAACTGAGGCAGGAGAATCGCTTGAACCTGGGAGGTGGAGGTTGTGGTGAGCCGAGATCACACCATTGCACTCCAGCCTGGGCGACAGAGCAAGACTCAGTCTCAAAAAAAGAGAAAAGGTTGAAGATGTTGTGTGAACTAGGTTAAAAAAAAAAACACACCTGCCATTTTGATAGTGAAAATTTTAGTCAGCTGTCTGATGCCTACCCAGCTTTCTACTCCAGTGTTCTCATGTTCTTTATTTGTTGCTTCACTTTCTCTGGTACAAAAACAAAAACAAAAATACAGGTATGACACCAGAAGCCCAGGCAGCAAAAGCAAAACAAGACAAATGGAATTATATCAAACTAAAATTTTCTGCAGAGCAAAGGAAACAATCAACAAAATAAAAAAGCAATCTATAGAATGGGAAAAAATATTTATAAATGATATATCAATAAAAAGTTAATATCCAACATATTATACATGAGGAACTAATAAAACTCAACAGCAAAGAAAAAGCAAGTAACTTGATTTTTAAAAAATGGGCAAAGAACCTGAACAGATTTTTTTCAAAGAAGATATATATGTGACCAACAGGTATATGAAAAGGTGTATGACATCACTAATCATCAGGGAAATGCAAATGAAAACCACAGTGAGCTTCACTTCACGTCTGTTAGAATGGCTATCATCAAAAAGTCAAAAGATAACAAGTGTTGGTGAAGAGATGGAGAAGTGAAACCCTTGCACACTGTTGGTGGGAATGTAAATGGGTACGGCCACTATGGAAAACAGTATGGTAGTTCCTCAAAAAATTAAAAATAGAGCTACTGTATGATCCAGCAACCCCACTTCTGGGTATATATCCAAAAGAAATAAAATCAGTATGTGGAAGAGGTTATCTGCACCCCCATATGTATTACAGAGTTGTTCACAATAGCCAAGACATAGAATCAACCTGAGTGCTCGTAGACAAATGAATGGATGAAGAAAATATTCACACACACACACACACATACACACACACGAATATCATTCAGGCCAAAATGAAGGAGGCTAGGCATGGTGGTGCACGCAAGTAGAACCAGGCCAGCTACTCGGTAGGCTGGGGCAGGAGGATTGCTTGAGCCCAGGAGTTCAAGACCAGCCTTATCTCAAAAACAAAAACAAAACAAAAACAGAAACAAGGGGAAGAAGGAGAAGAAGAAGGGAAAGAAGAAGGGGAAGGAGGAGGAGGAGGAGGAGGGAGAAGAAAGAAGAAGAGGAGGAAGAGGATATTCCTGTCATTTACAATAACATACACGAACCCAGAGGACATAATGCTAAGTGAATAAGCCAGACACAGAAAGGCAAAGGCAAATACTGCATGATCTCACTTGTAGGCGGAACCAAAACAGGTGAACTCATAGAAACAGAGAGTGAAAGGGTGGTTACCAGAGTTATGGGTTGGGGAGGAATGGGGAATGTTGGTCAAAGAGTACAAACTTTCAGTTACAAGATGAATAAGTTCCGGAGATCTAATGTGCAGCATGGTGACTAGAGTTAATAATGTACACGTGAAATGGGCTACAGGAGTAAATCTAAGTGTTCTTACCACACACAAAAAAGGTGAGGTGATGGATGTGTTAATTAGCTTGATTGAGGCAATCATGTCACAGTGTATAGGTGTATCATATCATCATATTGTATGCCTTAAATACATAAAAGTTTTATTTGTCAGTTATACGCCAATAAAGCAGGACAAAGTATACAGGTCTGACTTCCAGAGAAAAATATCAGCGGACTTGAAATATCTGATCATTTTTCCCCGTGCAGGAGGATCATATAGTTTTTTTTAATTGATGAGTAACAATTTTATGTAGTAAGCCTATTCACTCTTTGTTAACCATATTTATTGCAAACAAGTTTTTCCCAAATGTTTAGACATTTATTCCCATTTATTCTCACACTTTCCTGATAATTCACTGAAACTGTGATCAAGGCTTTATTCTTAGCAGGAGGTACTTGTACTTCTCTAAGTGACAGGCTCAAAGAGGGGCTCAAGGGTGGACCCAGGGCAACTGAAAATAGGCCAATCAGACAAAAACATTCAGGAACCCAGTAGTTAAAATAAATAAATTAAAACTGTGGTGATTCAGCAAGCTTATTTCTGGAAATAATTTTTTATAATCTACATACTTTGGTTTTAGAGTACATGGCATAAATATTGAATGTGGAACATTTCCAAAATACAGTATAACTCAGACTAACTTAAATAATGATTCCTTTTACTGTGCATCAAACCTCACTTTTTTGTGTTACGGGTGACTGAAAATTAAGTTTTCTTTCTTTACAAGCAGTAGTTTTATTAAAGCAGACGTAAATGGCTCTATAACCACCCTTGCAAAGGGACTCCTGAGGGACTTCCTTGAAATTAGATTGGAAATTCTCTGAGATCAGAGAACGTTGGAGTTTTCCAGTTGGAAAACACTTGAAAGTTCAATCTAGCTGGGCATCCTTTCTTCTGAACCCAATCTCCCGTTCTCATTTCACTTGGAAAGTACCTGCTTGAAAGAAGTTTGCTTTCTTGTTGCTCAGTTTAGACCATTTATTTTCCTTTCAGCTTACCAGAAAGCAGCATGATGCGTGACCAAGCTAGCGATTATGCAAAGTAGAAGTCAGAGAGTAAAACTGGTCAATGCGTTTGAAAAGTGTTTATTTGAGTTTCCCAAAAGTCAGGTAATATGCAACAGCAAACTACAGGTGTTATCAACCATATCTTTTTGGGAAATTAGTGAAGCCCCAGGATTGAAGGCAAACTGAACGAGTTGGGTGGGAAATCAAGGGCCAGCTGGCAACCTGGCTGCAGGCAGGTACTGAGGATAATGACCCGGTTAGCCTTAGAAAGCTAAGCGTGTGATACAATCAATACAGACCATCACAGGTCAAGTGTAGAGTAAACATGGTTAGCTCTCCCAGGCACACAATCAACTGCCCAGAGCTGTTCAACAATATGTATCTCTCCAATAAAGGCAGACCGCCTCATTCCCTCCAGAAGTGGCTTTTCATTTCTTTTATCTCATGTGGTGACAAGTTTTAGTCATTCCACGCCTGGCGCTCCTAAGATTCACAAGCTCTCCAAGCTAGATCTCCTAGGTAGGTTTCAGCTCTGCATCTAGCTCCACCCCCATCTGAGTAGCATCTCTACAGAAGCCTACAAGGGTCTAAGGCAGGGCAGCAGCAGCCTGCAGGTTGAAAAACAGGAAGCCACAGGAGCGGCTACAGAAATGAGGGAAAGTAAAGGAACGTGGCTAACAGCAGAGATGAACAGACGGAGACTCTGAGAAGCAGTCTCTGGGGACCAGGATGGGGACCTCTCCTTTTGCCTTTGTGAAGTTTCTTCATTCTCCATCTAATCCAGAGAATTATTTTGGAGGCACCAAACGCAGACTGACATTCAGACCGAATGGTTGTGTATTCATTTTCCAGGAGAACTCTAGTAAAAATATTCATGAATGCAGATCACAGGAAGCCAAGTCAGATTCAAAAAGCTGATTTGTGCCCTTGGAGCCCAGCCAGGGTGGTGGTGGAGTACTTAGGCTAGTCTCCAAGGCTGACAGCCCCCTACATCATCTCCTCCATAGGGCTACATGCAGTGTGGACATTGACATTCTCTAGCCAGGACCTTGTCCAATGCAGGAGTTGCACTGCCCAGCCACTGCTCTCTGACTATCCATTCCTAGGCTCCATAACGACAGTTCCCCTTTTGTGGGAGCCGCCTGTGTTTAGGCAGAAGGCAGCATTGTAGAACGCCTCACTACTGTCCCTGACCATCATCAGCAGAGTAAAACCCATGCAAACCATCAAGGGTACTGGAGCTCATCTGTTGCACACCAATTCTGTTGTTCATCTCCGTGACACCCCAAGCCACAGTCATTATCCCAAAACAACCCAAGTTCCCTCTGATCCTTGGAACTGAGCCCCCTTTCATGTTCTTGGGTCTCCCTTGGATGGAGGGAGTCATAACTCATGGCTAAGAGCTATAGGTGCCCCTCACCTCCTCTGCCTATCTCTGCTACTCACAGCTACTGCCAAGTTCTTGGCTTGGAAGGGTCATGGGGGCTAAGAAGGACCTTTGTGCTCTCCATTACTGGTCCCTGGAGTTTTTACCACCTCTGGAAGCTTTGAATCTGGTCAATGTCTCCTTACTTGCCAAGCCCGCCAAGATTCAAGATGGCCGCTCCCAGGGACTAAAGCACTGAGCTAACCCTTCAGGTCCACACACTAGGTTCTCCCCCATCTGGCAGAGGTAGACTTTTGCAGACCAAGCTCATAAATTCTGAATCCTGCTAACCCCAAGGCTAGGGGATGGGATGCACGCCCATGGACCCAAAGAAACGGTGCCCTTTCACTCCCCCAAATCTCTGTGCTGCTCAAGTGAATGCATCTGGTCAAAGGTGAGAAAGTCAATTTACAGACCCAGCATGTGACGGCTCTTGGCAGCTTTGACACCACACAGTAGAGGGTCTGGAGGTCCCTCAGTACAAGCCTGGAAAGAGGAGCTTCAAAAAGATCTCCACTCAGAGAATATGACTTGTGTTCTCTACAGCAACAGAAGACACAGGGCCTCCTATCTGATTCCAAGAATAAGAAACCCAAGGGTCAAGAAGTGGAGGCTGCCAGCCTAGTGGCAGGGCAAAACAAAAAGAAGTAAGTTCCATTTCCACCAGTCAGAGGACAAAGGCTCTAACAGGTAAGAAAACTGAAGTCTGGGCCAGGCGCGGTGGCTCAAGCCTGTAATCCCAGCACTGTGGGAGGCCGAGACGGGTGGATCACGAGGTCAGGAGATCGAGACCATCCTGGCTAACACGATGAAACCCCATCTCTACTAAAAAAATACAAAAAACTAGCCGGGCGAGGTGGCTGGCGCCTGTAGTCCCAGCTACTCGGGAGGCTGAGGCAGGAGAATGGCGTGAACCCAGGAGGCGGAGCTTGCAGTGAGCTGAGATCTGGCCACTGCACTCCAGCCTGGGCGACAGAGCAAGACTCCGTCTCAAAAAAAAAAAAAAAAAAAAAGGAAAAAAGAAAACTGAAGTCTGTGGCTGGAGCCAGCAGTGACAGCAGGATAATCCTCTGGCATGCCAAAAATCTGTGAGTTTCCATGGGTCAAACAGACACTCTAGGAAGTAATTGTGCTGGAGGAGCCATCTTGATGTGATTTCCCAAAAAAGGCAGACTGGCAGAGCAAAAGCACTCCTGTGCTTTCAGGGGCTGGAGCTGAGATAGAGGCCAAGAGTTCAGAATAACAAAATATAAAATAGCTAGACAAGCACAACAACATATACATATAAATGACCTTGTAAGTTACAAACTAGAATACTCAGGCCAGCCTCAGTGGCTCACACCAGTAATCCCAGCACTTTGGGAGGCGGGGGCGGGTGGATCACTTGAGGTCACGAGTTCGAGACCAGCCTGGCCAACATGGTGACACACCCCTCTCTACTAAAAATACAAAGATTAGCCAGGTATGGTGGCACGCATCTGTAGTTCCCAGTTACTCAGGAGGATGAAGTGGGAGAATCGCTTGAAGCAGAGAGGCAGAGGTTACAGTGAGCTGAGATCGTGCCACTGCACTCCAGCCTGAGCAACAGAGTGACAGAGTGAGATCTTGTCTCAAAAAAAGAAAAAAAAATTAACAGAAAAATAATGGTAACGTATTCTTACTTAGTATAAACAAAAACCTATTTTAAAGTTACAGTAGGTGGTGTTGGCACAGAAATAGATCAGTGGAGCAAAAGAGGAAGTTCAGAAATAGACTTTAGTATATGATTCAGTATATGATTTCAAATCACTAATGGAAAAAAACAGTCAAGGCCTCTTTTTTTTTTTTTTTTTTTTGGAAACAGGGTCTTGTTCTCTCACCCAGCCGGAGTGCAGTGGTATGACCACATCTCACTGCAGCCTCACCCTTCCCTGTTCAAGGGATCCTCCTGCTTTGGCCTCCCAAGTAGCTAGGACTACAAGTGCGCACCACCACGCCTGGCTAATTTTTGTATTTTTAGTAAAGACAGGGTTTCACCATGTTGGCCAGGCTGGTCTTGAACACCTGGCCTCAAGTGATCCACCCGCCTTGACCTCCCAAAGATTACAGGCGTGACCCACTGCGCCTGGCCCCTGCTAATTCTTATTTTTTGTAAAGATGGGGTGTTGCCATGTTGCCCAGGCTGGTCTCAAACTCCTGACCTCAAGTGATCCTCCCACCTCAGCCTCCCAAAGTGCTGGGATTACAGGCGTGAGCCACTGTTCCTGGTCTCAATGACTATTAATAGGACAACTAGCCAGCCATTTAGCAACGATTTTTATTTAAAAAGATACCTTCCCCTGCCTCACTCCCTATCCTAAAATAAATTTTAGATGGACTAAAATTTTTAAATGTTTTTTAAAAATGCTAGATTATATTTAGTACCTTGAGATTAGAAGGTCCAACATAAGGGAAAAGACTGATAAATCTGACTACACAAATTTAAAATTTTTGTGTGGCAAAATATAATACAAACAAGGTTAAAAAAAGTCATCATTTTTAGAAATTATAAACTAGAAAAATTGTTTACAAAATACATGACAGGAATTAAAATCACTATAATATAAAGAGCTTTTTCAAATCAATCAAAGACAAATAGGCCAAGTACTGAGAAAAAGACAACTCACAAAGACAGAATTACAATTGACCAATCAACAAGCAAAAATAATCAGAGAGATGCAGGCAAAAGATTGAAACATCCTTCTTCACATACCAGATTAATCAAGATTAACAATACAACAGCACTCAGTGGCGCTGAGGCTTTCTGCTGGTGAGAGTATAAATTTTTGTATAAATTTTTGCATAAAACTCTTCCAGCAATCTGCACTGTAAAATGTACATAGTTTCCATTCCATTTACTTCCAGGAATGTGGCCTAAGTGATAGTTGCATATCTTCATACAGACTTTTATAAGGACAATAAACATCTGAAAATACTCTAAATGCACAACAGAGTATTAGTTAAATGAAGTATGGTACAAAGTTATGATGCAGTCATGAGTGACATGAAAAATGTGGCCAGGAAATGTTGATGAGTGAAAGAATCATGTTACAAAACCACACACACAGTCTGACTCCATTTGGGTAATCCTGAGTTGAGTTTGACTCTATTTTGGTAACCCTGAGTTGAGCCCAAAAAGTATGGATCTAGATGTGCATGCCCCATCCCCCCACCCGCCACACACACAGTCCACCCCCACCACCGAAAGGATTCACTTTCTCTGAAATAAGAGCACACATTGCCTTTTAAATTGGCTTGCTTCATTGGCTCACCCTCCCACAAACTGGGGCACAGAAAAGGCCATACCCTCCCTCCCCAGAAGCAGGCACTGCTTTGTTGGTTCAGTCTAACCAACAAAGGATGTGGTAGGTAAAACGTTTTTACAACGCTATTTGATTGACTTCTATGAGACCATTGAGTTCCTCTTAGAAGAACAGAATGGGAAAACAGAAGGTTTAGAAAATCAGAATGTGACATTAGCAATGAAAAGGAAGCACTGAAGGTTCTTTTTTATTTCCTTTAAAATCACTTTAAATATTAACTTTATTCCAAGCTAAAGTGGAATTTCAAGATAATCACTTCTGCTCTTGTCTTAACTTACGTGCCCCACTGCAACTTCAGGTCTTGAGTCAGAGAACAGACTATTTTCTCTTCCCCTTAATTAACCTCCATTCATTTGCTCGGTTGTTTGTGGCTCCTTCTAGAAGGGATGGGTGCAGGTGCCTTACAGTGAAAAGACAGGTATACATACACACATACTGTAAATATATATGTAGTTTGGAAATTCAAAGGCCCGACATTCCTGGGAACCAAAAAGCCTGTCCAAAGATTAGTTCCATAGCTAGCTCAAGGGCTTTCAAATGCCAGAAAAGAGAACTAGGGCAGCCAGAAGACTTGGTCCCACAATTGAATTATCAACACTGAGCAATTCTGTGTTATAATTTGCAGTAGTTAGAGGAAACCCCAAAGTCCACATTTTTGCTATTTTAGTAAATATTTTTGGATCTCACACTGTCACGCAGGCTGGAGTGCAGTGGTGTGACCATGGCTCACTGCAACCTCAAACTCCTGGGCTCAAGTGATCCTCCTGCCTCAGCCTCCTGAGTAGCTGGGACTACAGGTGCATACCACCATGCCCGGCTAATTTTAAAACTTTTTTTTGCAGAGATGGGGTCTTGCTATGTTGCCAGGGCTGGTCTTGAAGGTTTCCCAAAGTTTAGTAATCTTATATGAATTGCTTTTACTTTTCTGCATTGTACCCAGAAGATGATGTTTTACTTAATATTTGGTCAGTTATTTTAACCAGAAACTTTTAATACTAAGCAAGGGAGGTTTCTTCCTTTCTATGACAATTATGCTACATTCCGTGTGGACAGCTGTATCTTTGGCAGCTAATTCTAGAGCTGGAAATTAGGGAAGGGGTGGTATGGAAGCATACAGCATTTACAAAACTGGCAAAAAATAAAATAAGTCAAGGGGAGGCTCAGATTCTGTCTTCGGACGAAGATGGGCTTTGAGGAAAGAGCCTTACTCATCAGAGGCCCTGCGCTACACTAACATCAATAATTTGTACTGACACCCAATTTAGTTCAGGAGCTATAAAAATAGTATGTTTACATTATTGCACATAAAAATTAAAACTTGAGAGCTATTTGTTATTCATCTATTGAGAGAAACAGTCTCTGGGGGTTAGGATGGGGACCTGTCTCCATTATAGACCTGTTCTGGTCTATAATTTACCTAAGATGAGAGCAGAAAGGGTTTTAAATGTTGATCCTAAGTTGTTGTCGGAGGGCAGTACCCCAGAGGACAGGAGAATCATTCCTAATACTGGCAGGCGCCAGGGGCTGACAGCTGGCATTGAACACCTGAGTGTCAGGATATTACTCCCCTCTCTCTAATTCTTCCCATTAGAGTGGATACACTCTGGACTCCCTAGGGTGGAACAGCTACATGGGCAATTTCTACTTGTTCCTCTTGTCTCTCCATCTGCCCATAAGCCCAAGGCACTCAGAGTCATCCCTCACTGACACCCAGCAAGCCGGTGAACACACCAGCCCACTGCAAAAGGGTGCCCCCTTTTGCTAAGAACTGCATCTTGAGGCTGTGCAGTATCACCGTCCCCCTCTCCCCTCCTCCATGGTTTCTCTTCTCTAGGCCTAGCAAGCAAGGGAGAAGGAGAGATGCCAGAAACCTCTGTCTTTCCTTCCCCATTCGTTTCTTACTGAGTCTTGGAGTTACGTTGTTTGTTAGGGCCGGGCGCGTGACTCACACCTGTAATCTCAGCACTTTGGGAGGCCAAGGTGGGCGAATCAACTGAGATCAGGAGTTTGAAACCACCCTGGCCAACATGGTGAAACCCTGTCTCTACTAAAAATACAAAAATTAGCTAGGCATGGTGGCGGGCCCCTTTAATCCCAGCTACTTGGGAGGCTGAGGCAGGAGAATCACTTGAACCTGAGAGGCAGAGGTTGCAGTGAGCCAAGATTGTGCCACTTCACTCCAGCCTAGGCAACAGAGTGAGAGCCCATCTCAAAAAAAAAAAAAAAAAAAGAAAGAAAGAATGTCAACTCAGGATTTAAAAGTAAAATCAAATAGACTCCATCTGTCAACTCAGCGTATTCAGAGTAGGCCAAATCTCAGTTTCTAACAGGGAGCAAAGAACATTTTTAGAAGATGCTTAGTAACAAAAAATTAACCAAGGGAAGAACAATCTTAATTACAGGATATTTTTACTGGAATGTAGACATTACTTTTGAATATATAGGACAATAAGAATTGTATCAAAGCAATGCTGCCTAACAGACACAGCAGGAAACTTATTGGCATGGCCAGGCTAGTATAGTTTCTCATTAGTATATCAACTAATTGTAGGAAAAGTACTGTTTCTAAAGTGCTTGAAACGTTTGCCTACATCATTGTTCTCTTTTTCAATGACCTCCTTCATAAAGTCAAACTCTAGCCCAAACTTAAGCCTATCTCAAAATGGATTCTGAATGAATTAATAGAGATGCTTAGATAGGAGGTTGCAGAGATTTTCTTGCAGTCAATGTCTGGAGGAGCTGACCCTCAAGCATCACTCAGAGGAAGTCCCAGCCAAGATTCACAGATCTGTAGCCTTTGGTCAATATCACACTGTACATCAGGAGTCTCAAGTTCATTGCACAGAACTGGTCCTGTAGCAGGGAAGACTCAGAATTCCTGAGTTGTCTCCTTTTGGGGGACTCAACAGGGACAGCCGCCATCTTGAATCCAGGAAGGGGGCCCAGCTGGGAATGGAGAAAGTTGCAGGCCCACATGCTCCCTGGACGGAAGTCAGACGGGGCCTCTGTGTGGGCACCTGAGAAGCTGCCAGAACACCTGCCCCAGCAGCAGTGCATCCTCCCCACTCAGTGTCCATCTGCCATCTAGACATGAAGGAGGAAAAGAAAAGAGACAAATATGAACACACTTTGGTTTTCCACTGTGCGTCTCTATGCACAGTTCACACGCACACCCATGGGAGGAGGCGAGGGGGAGCAGCACGGAAGCTCAGCCACCACTCTGTGTGTGGCTAGGGCAGCCATCACTGGTCCTGCTCTTTTCCTGGGAAAGCATCCCCCATGCTACCTGGAGGTACAGTGTTAGTCATGCCTTTCACCACTGAGTGTGCTCTGCTGAGCCAAGGACAATCTCCACCCACACTCCCTTTGACTCTCCTTATCCCCAGCTGTTCTTCATGACTCTGACCCATCCTCCCCTCCATTCCACTCATTTCTCAAAAATGACAGGCTCACATACCACACCGCTGAGAAGGAGAGGAATGTAAGAATGACCACAACAGCCATGGAGCCCAGTCCAACACCCGCCATCTGCAGCAGTGTGAGTGACGAATCTGTGGGACAAAACCACATGCTTAGCCCAGAGTGCAGGGCATCACCACCTCCCAGGAGGCACACACCCCACTGTGCTCAATCCATTTTAACCCAGAGTTTGGCCCCATTTCACAAAGAATCCCAAGAATGCCCAGCGTGCCTGTGTGTCCCCTGAGTTGGCCCTGTGGAGACGCAGCCTCAGGAAATTACAGTTACAGGGTATTTCTGCAAAGGAAGTGTAAAGCCAGACCATGTTAAAGTTACAAGGAAGAAAAAGCTGATCTTGTTGAGCATACAAATACTACGCAACATGTTACATTTTTTGTTGGTCCTTTCGCAAGTCAATTACATGTGATAGATTTTTATGGGCCGTTTTCTTTTGCATGGAGGGGCAAGTCATTATGATATTATTTGAATTTGGGTTCCAAAAGTGATAGCCCTGATGGTCTGATATAGCAAAGGAATATCCTTTGTTGAGTCACCTGTCATTTTCTCTATACCTCAACAAGGATCATACCTCCCTGCTCTGCTCAGCAGGTTTACTCAGAGGATAAAATAAGAAAATTGATGTGAAAGTACTTTGAAAGGCATACTTTCTATTTGGGGACCATCACATGCCAACTCCAGGGAGATCCCCAATTGTAAACTAAAAAACACTCCCAGTTGAGTTGCACATTATTTTTTGAGACAGAGTCTTGCTCTGTCACCCAGACTGGAGAGCAGTGGCATGATCTTGGCTCACTGCAACCTCCACCTCCCAGATTCAAGTGATTCTCCTGCCCCAGTCTCCCTAGTAGCTGGGACTACAAGGCGTACTCCACCACGCCTGGCTAGTTTTGTATTTTATTAGAGACACGGCTTCACCATGTTGGCCAGGCTGGTCTCGAACTCTTGACCTCAGGTGATCTGCCCGCCTTGGCCTCCCAAAGTGCTAGAATTATAGGCATGAGCCACCACGCCCAGCCAAGAAGCTAGATTATAAAATGGAAGGAGAAACAGTGATTAAGTGAAGAATTAGTAAAGAAAAAAATGTTAGGAGAGTGACTTGAATTACAAGATAGTGAAACAGTGCAGTATTAGAATAGGAATGAATACATTGGAACAAAATAACCTAGAACCAAATCCAAGTATATCAAATGCTTTCAAAGAATGAATACTGGAGTCAGATGTCCAAGTCTTTATTAACACCACCACTGCCTGTGTGACTTTGTGCAAGTTATTCATCCATTCTGTGCCTCAGTCCCCACACTGAGGGATGCTGTAATAATATGGGAATGATAGCAATACTACCCACCTCTAGGTAATGCGAGAAATCAGTGAGTTAGTACGGGTTGAAACAGTGCCTGGCACAGAATAAGCAATAAGCAAATGTTAGCTATTGTTAATTACTGTTGTTTTTGTTGTTTTGATACTGTTTTAGATCATTGGGGAAATGATAAATTATTCATAACCAGTGCTGAGAAAATTGGCTAACCATTTAGAATCAAATAATTTTGATCACTAGAGCTTATACCATATACCAAAATAAAATCCGGATGGATTACAGACTTAAATTGAAACCTAAAAGGATTAGGAAATGTTAGTGTATATTTACCTAATATTAAAGGGGGTAAGAGATTTCTAAGCCTATTTGTTAACACAGAAACCTTGAGAGAATGAGAGATTTAACCATTTTGAAAAGCTTGCACTTCTTATACCAAAAACTACCAGAAGCAAGATTAGAAGGCAAATGGCAAACTGGGTAAAATATCTAGAATAATGGGCAAGAAGTTAACATATAGAGAGTGTTACAGATTAATAAAGACATACCTCAATAGCAAAATGAACAAATTCTATGAAAAGGTAAATCACATGTGAAGCATGATTACAGATGATCAATAAAACTTTGATCAAGTGCTCTCTTACAAGTAATAAAAATGCAAATTAAGGCATTAAGATGCCATCTTTGTGCATCACTCAGAAACATTTTTTAAAATGCCATCTTGGTGGACTAATTAACTAGATTTGTTTTGTTTTGTTTTTAAGAGAAAATACAATTCTGGAGATGGACGGGGGAGCTGGTACTTTCCTGCACTGGTATTTCATCCAATCTACCCAGTATTCCTTCCAACATCCGTCATTAATTTTTTTCGGTATACATTTTCCTCTACACTTTTACCCTCTATATATTTTAATCACTGATTGATGAATATGTTGAACTGAAGATGACTGTGGACAGAGATCCATATCGTGCATATTCTTGGGTTTGATTTCATCTCATTAATAATTGTTAATGAGTTGATATCAACTGTGCATAGTGATTCAGCTTGTTTCTAAGCCCACATACAGCCCTCATGTTCCCACGTTGTCCACAAGGACATTATTGTTTGTTGAAGCCAAAATACATTATGCGTGCCATATTTCCCTGACCAATTACTGACTCTGTGCAAGAAGAAATGGAAAGCAATCTGACCTAATCTGCTCTTAAAGCTCCTGACTCCTGGGAACTGCTGTTTTTTCTACCAGGGATACACAAGCCATCACTTGAAGACCTTGCCTTGCCTTGACTTCAAGTTACCATCATCTACACTTCTGGGGGCTCTTCCTTTGTGCAAAATTCCTTATTCTTTGCTCATCTCTGGTCCTCTTACATCTCTCCATTTTCTTCAAGACTTATCAAAGATCATTTGCAATGGCTTATCCATCTCATGTGAGAATTGTATGAACCTGCCAGAATATGCTTCATCCGTGTTGGAAGACTTGAACCTATGTAGGGCAGTGAGCTCTTTTCTTTCTTCTAACCATCCCCTCACAAACCAAGAGGACAGAAGCTAAGGAGGAGTTAAGGAAGCTGACTTTCTCTTGACCATCCACCAGCAGGATCCACCTGGGTGCAACTCTTCCTTACTCTAGACACAGTATTGGAAAACAATCTTTATTTCTTCTGCATAGCACAATTTGGGTTTGGCTCCAGGAATGATTCTTGCTGGTAGACCAGTTCCTGGTTATATGTCTTTTTGTCTACTTTGCATATATACTCTGAAAATCTGAGTCAATCTAATCAAGAGTGCTCACAAGTGTTGCCACACAAGCTTCTTTAGAGATTTCCTCATTAATTCCTTACTAAGAAGATTTACAACTGGCAAATTTGAATTGTATTTTTTATAGCCTCACCATACTTTGGTTACCCTACCTTTCCGTGGTCTCATGCCAGAGAACCATGTTTATTTTTCTTCTGAATCACTTGTAGAATATATTTTTACAAACCCAAGTGAATGAATCATGTGTTATATGGCAGATCAGTTACTCAATCTTGGAGAAAGTAAACCCATTAGGACTAAACTTCACCATTCTCTTTATGGTGGCTCCCTCAAGAGAGCTAGCGTTCAGGAGGAGGGATGGGGCCTTTCCGGACTTATCTTTAACCCCCTCCCTGATAGAAATATCACATGCTGAAGAGGAAGTTAGAAAGGTCCTATTTCTACTCTCAGACTTTGTGACAGCTTGAGGCCTCCTCATGGGTGTGAACATTTTTTCATGAATATACAAGGGCATGTTCACTTCCTGAAAGCACCAATTCTGTTCTCCAAATGGTAAATAATAATAATAATAATAATAATAATAAGCACAGTGACTTCTATTTACCGTGTTAAATTTATCTTTGCTATTCTAGGTTCTTCTCACTTGAATTCCATTCAGAGCAAAAGATGGCAAAGGAAATCAAAGTGGAAAACTAATTTAGAGATCAATAATGCTTGATAAATTAGCAACACTGTTATATTCCATTTTTATTGCAGCTTAACAAATGACCATAAACTTAGGTAGCTTTAACCCATTTATTAGCTCAGAATTCTGTGGGCGGTAAGTTCAAGCACATCGTGGCTGGTTCTCTGCTCAGGGCCTGTATTAGTCCATTCTCACACTGCTATAAAGAGCTACCTGAGACTGGGTAATTTAAAAGAAAAGAGGTTTAATTGACTCACAGTTCCACAGGGTATACAGGAGGCAAGGCTAGGGAGGCCCCAAGAAATGTACAATCGTGGCAGAAGGTGAAGGGGAAGAAGGCACAGTCTTCACATGGCCAGAGCAGGAGAGAGAGAGTGAAGGGGGAAGTGTTACACACATTCAAACAACCAGATCTCATGAGAACTCTACCATGAGAAAAGCAAGGGGGTAATCCAGCCCCATGATTCAGTCATCTCCCACCAGGCCTCTCCTTCAATACATGGGGATTATAGTTCGACATGAGATTTGGGTGGGGACATAGAACCAAACCATATTAGGACCTTATGAGGCTAGAATCAAGGTCTCAGGTGGAGTGCACTTCCTTCTCAAGGCTCTGGAGAAGAGTCTGCTTCCAAGTTCATTCAGGTTATTGGCTAAATTCAGTTCCTTGTTGCTATGGTTTGAGTTTATGTCCTCTGAAACTCACTTGAAATTTAATCCTCAATGTGGTGGTGTCAGGAGGTGGGGCCTAGTGGGAGCTGTTTGGGTCATGGGATTGGAGCCCTCATGAATAGATTAATGCCCTCTCTCAGAGTGAGTGAGTTCTTGCTCTGGAGGGACTGTATTACCAGGGAGCTGGTTGTTATAAAATTGAGTCGGCCAGGCACGGTGGCTCATGCCTGTAATCCCAGAACTTTGGGAGGCTGAGGCAGGCAGATCACGAGGTCGGGAGATTGAGACCATCCTGGCTAACACGGTAAAACCCCGTCTCTACTAAAAATACAAAATATTAGCCGGACATGGTGGTGGGCGCCTGTAGTCCCAGCTACTCGGGAGGCTGAGGCAGGAGAATGGCGTGAACCTGGGAGGTGGAGCTTGCAGTGAGCTGAGATTGCGCCACTACACTCCAGCCCAGGCAACAGAGCAAGACTCCATCTCAATTTTTAAAAAAAATAGAGTCTTCGTAGACTCTTTCTTGCTTCCTGTGTCATCATGTGATCTCTTTGTATATACCTGCTGGCTTTTCCACTTCTCTGCCATTGTTCTGATGAGCATGCAGCCCTCACCAGAAGCAGGCCAGATGCAGCACTATGCTCTTGAACTTCCCAGCCTACAGACTCATGAGCTGAATAAACCTCTTTTCTTAATAAGTTACCCAGCCTCCAGTATTCTGTTATAGCAACACAAAACAGACTAAGACACTTGCAGTTGTAGGACTAGGGTCCCTGTTTTCTTACCAGCTGCAGCCAGGCCTTGCTGAGCTCCTTCTGTTAAGCTACACTCCTTGCCAAGTGGACCCCTCCATCTTCAAGCTGGCAGGAGAATTTCCCTATGTCAAATCCCTCTCATTCTTTGAAGCTCCAACTTCCCCTATCTCTGACCTCTAGATCCAGATTTAAAGGGCTCCTGTGATCAGGTCAGGCCTATCTGGATAATCTCCCTATTTGAGAGTTTAATTACATCTTCAAAATCCCTTCCCAGCAATACCTAGAACAGTCTTTGAATGAATAACTGAGAGAAGGTAGATGGATACCAAAGACCAGGAATTTGGGAACCATATTAGAATTCTTCCCATCACAACTATAAAGGTTTAAAATGATTGTGTGCATGTATATATGTACATATGTATACACACACACATATATGTACATATATAGCAAATACATATGTATACATAAACGCTAGGTTTATATCTTGATGTAAGTCTTCTCTGGCTTATTTGATAAGTATTGCACCTACTATGCTTCATTTCCCATAAAACTAACTGCTGGTTCCTCAGAAATCATTCAGCCCAATTCAATGCATTCTGATTGAACACCTAATGCATGCAAGGCTCTGTTCCTGCTCTTCAAATGCCCATCAAGGGTGTAAAATCTAGTAGTAGAAGACAAAACAAGTACACACCCATTGCTCTAAAATATAGCAGAATAGCTGAAGACGGGCAGATTCTGCCCTGTTGAAAAAATTTTAAAAGCTTCAGGGAGGAAAGGGCATTTGATTTTAATCTTGAAGAACAGGTGGGATAAGCAGAGATTCCCAGGTAGGTGATTGGGAAATCCAGATGGAAGTCATCAAGTAATTATATGAGCAAGGATATTAAGAGGAGAACGTGTGGGCGATAGCCAGAAAACAGCTGGAACATTGGTTTGAATGGAGAAGAATAAAAGATGCAATTAGAAGGGTATGTGTGTGTCAAACAGAGGACTTGGAAGCCAAACTGGAAAATAATGGAGGACCATGGAAGCAGAGGAAACAAAATTAGTTCTGCAGTTTAGAAACGAGTCAGCTGGTGGTGTGTAGGCTGGAATGAAGAGGGAAATTCTGAACTCTTGTGATGGGAGATGAGGAAGGAGGATTTGCCCATCATCCCACTACAGGTAGGAAGGCCTATGCTCAGGGAGTGAACACAGAAATGAAAATCAGAGAGGCATGCCCAAGGTGCCAAATGTGGGCTGAAAGAGAAAAGGGAGTAGTCACGAATAACTCACAGGTTTCGTGCTTACGACTGGAGAATGTTCCCTGATTACAGCTTATTATCACCTCACATATATCAAACGACCTTGCTTTGTGACTCAAGAAATCACAGACTCATAGTACGCTGTGGCTGGAAAGGATCTCAGAGATCCCAGATAGAGGACGATTGAGAACTGGCCAAGTTAAATATCATTTCAAAGACACTTGGGGGATTAGTAGCAGGAGCTCAGGCAAATAAGCCCAGCCCTCTGCATCTTCCATCAGACCAACTGCTGGTTTCCTGGTAATCTTTACAAAGCTCTTCTGGGGGCAATATGCAAAAGGTAAATAGCATAATTTGTCACTGGGCAAAGGCCAGAACGGGGGTGAGGCTTGGCACAAGTGAACTGACACCATTTCAGGACTAATTTAGATCTCAGTTCTCTGCAAATTACTTTCTGAAATGGCAGTCTCCAAACTTTTTTGAAAAAGTAGATTGCCCAAGATGGGTGCAAAACACAGGTAAATGTTATACATAGCTAAATATGTGCTAGAACTGCCTTCAGAATTTCCACAGAACAGTGTTTTTCCTATTATCTTCCAGAGATTTCTGGTGGTTTAATTTCAAAGGCTCAAACTCTCCTTCAATATTGGTTCTTAAGCTGAGGGGAGACCAGGGCACTGCCAAAGCCACTTAGATATTTTCAAAGCAAAATTCTCCCTGTTAATTTAATCATAGCAGAATGACTGCAGCCAGCTCTTTGGTGATTTCTTCTACCCAGTTTGAATGTTTTCCAATCACAGCAAACAGCTGCTGAATAGAGTGGACTCTGGAAGCTATTATTTCTGTGTCTGGAAGCTTTGTCATCCTAATTATTCTGATAAAACCATCTCTTTTCCTTGTGAGAATGCCATGCCCAATCCTAGAGCTTCAGGGCATGGACTGGCAAAAAAAGACACTTATGACTGTTGGAATGTGTGGCTGTTTCTTGTGGCCTTCATTAAAGTCCTACAAGTAAAGGGAGCTTGGCCCATCTGCACACAGAAACAGGACAGTACCCATCTTTGCCAAGAGAGGCCCTCACTGCCTGGTCATCAGCAATCCAAGATGGCTGACAGTCAGGTAACTTGCCTTGCACCCTGCTGAAAACTCTACCCTTGTTGCAGTTGGTTTCAGCAGAGGTTAAAAGATGAAAATAAGATCAGGAGAGAAGCAGACAAATGGAGGAAGCCTAATTCCCCAGGCCCCTCCCAAATATTTCCTGCACAGTATTCTCTACTGCCAGGATAAAAAATTCCCCATTAGAAAGTGCTGTCCACTGGAATCCTTAGGGAAGTAAGTTTATACCGGCATTTCCTCACCATGCCAGTTGGTTGTTTTATGCTGCTTTGAGGCAGGGGAGAGGAGGCAAAGGGTTAAAATTATACTGTGGGCTAAGGGCAGAATTTCATAGCCTGTTGCTAGGACCCACAAACCACAGGGAAAAGGTCCAGATTCCAAGGTCATAAACTCAACAAGATTTCTGCTATTAGCTACAAACTAATGGAATTCCTGGGAATCAAATCCACTGGCTGGCTGCCTGTTGGTTTTAAAGAAATGTACTGTACTGCCAGGGAAATCCCAAGCCTGGAAAACAAAGACCAGTGATTGCTCAAACCCTAAGGCAATTTCCCCGCCTGGATAACTCTTCCAAGACAAAGAAGGTTTAAGCTGTACAGCACTCAGTAGAGATGTTCCCACTGCGTCTCTAAGGAAAGGCTTTGGAGGAAATGGACAAGAGTTCCCATCAGGCAGACCCAAACTGACCACCCAAGTGACCCATTCTGCTGCCAGGGCAGGGGATGCTTGCTTGTCCTGTCCAGCAAGAGGTGATCATTGCTACAGGGCCCCCGTCCACTGTACATTGCTTTATCTTTTCCTTCTTTCTAAATGAGAGTATTTATTGTGCTATTCAGTTTTCTCTCTCATATTATGTACTATGGTTTGAGATTGGTTAAATTTGCCATTTAGTCATAGATTACTTAATAGAGCACAAGAAACACATCTGGACTTGATAAAGAGGAAGATGCTATCCCCAGGATTCCTGGTCTTGAAGCTGGATGCAGTAACAGACCCAGCTTTGAGTTGTCTTCCACTAGGGTTCCATGTGGGATCATACATAGGATACTTCCATTTTGTTAAGGGAAGATGTTTTTCTTATTTTGTTGTTGTTGTTGTTGTTGAGATGGAGTTTTGCTCTTGGTGCCCAGGCTGGAGTGCAATGGCGCCATCTCAGCTCACCGCAACCTTTGCCTCCCGGGTTCAAGCGATTCTCCTGCCTCAGCCTCCCGAGCAGCTGAGATTACAGGCATGTGCCACCACGCCTAGCTGATTTTGTATTTTTAGTAGAGACAGGGTTTCTCCATGTTGGTCAGGCTGGTCTCGAACTCCCGACCTCAGGTGATTCACCTGCCTCGGCCTCCCAAAGTGCTGGGATTACAGTTTTTCTTAATATTATATGTGTATGTGCACAAGCTACACAGCCGAATGGTAGTGGACTGTTGTAGCTCTTGTATTGGCTTTTCGGCATCTTTTCCTATGCCCCATTTCTTGACAGGGATTTTGTCTCCCTTTCAGTGCAAACCTAGTGACCTATTGTTCACACTGCTCTGCCTCCAACCAGCCACGAGTAGACATAAAACCCAACGGAGGCCAATCATCCTAGCCCATCTCCTATTAACAGTGATTCATCCAACAATCACTTAAACTAGGAGGAAAGAATCTTTCCCTGAATTGAAAAGCTATGTTTTCCCAGTGAAATTGGTAAGCTGGGGGAGCTTGCCATCCCTCCCTCTCACATGTCCTATAGCAGAAGAAAATGAAGCTAAGTCACGCTTAGAAACAGAGAACTGAAACAAGAGAGAGATAGAAAGAGAAGTCCTACTCACGGCGTTGCGTCCCCAGTCCCAGTTCCTGGAGCCTTGGTGGGGTAGCTCTTTGTCTAATTCTATAAGCTCCCATTCACCCTCCTCCCATTTTTTTCAGCTATGAAGCTTTTTGCTTAAAGTAGTATGAATTGGGTTCTGGTCACCAGTGACAATTTTATAAACAGATCTCATCAATATGAACTTGATGCTGCAAAAAAGAAATAAGAACAGCATTCATAGGCAGAAAATAATTTTACCTTTCACCTGAGCCCAAACTGCACAGGAGTGTCTTCTCACCTATAAAGGAAAACATAGCAATGCATTTAACTAGGTGGCACACAGTGTTAGTTTAAATAACATAGTTTGGAGGCTGAAGCCCTCTGAGTTTCAGCTTTTTCAATCTCTTAATTTGAACTAGACATTTAAAGTCCAATCTAGCTCTAATATCTTGTGATATCACTAAGTGTTCAAGGGACCGGCGTGGGTTGCATGGACATAAGTGACCCTACAGATCACTTCTATAGGTTTCCAATAGGTCTCAGAAAGTACACACGACAGGCCAACAACAGGAGTGACAAAAAGGATCATTCCCCTGGCCAGCTCTCAGCAACTGGCATGGACTGCCGGGAGAACTATGCTGAAAAGGACTCTGAGGTCACATGTTCAGAAGGTTCAGCAAGAAGTAGTGATGCATGTTACAGGCAAAGCTATGAGAAGTCCCAGTATTCAATACTTCACCTATCTAGATGTCACTTGGCAACATCAGTTACCCAAAATGTGTCCATGAACCAGGAAGAAAGCAACAGGAACATATATGAAAGCTCATCCATAATAGAAGAAACCTATAGATTCAGTGGAATGAACACCTCTTCCCCCTGTCATTATGATATGCTTATTTACCTGTTACAAATGCTGGGGACTTGCTCTGTATAAGACTTGAAAGTATTCCCCAGAGGAAGCTGAATTGTGAGGGTTAGAGAAGGATCCTTCCAATATCTTTAGGAGATTCTCTTTCAAATGACAGCCTTGGGCATTCTGGTTTGGATTTTATTATCATTATTATTATTATTATTTTAAGCTTAAAAATTCTGAGAAAAGCTGCTGGGCGCAGTGGCTCACACCTGTAATCCCAGCACTTTGGGAGGCTGAGATGGGCAGATCACCTGAGGTCAGGAGTTCAAGACCAGCCTGGCCAACATGGTAAAATTCCATTCCTACTAAAAATACAAAAATTAGCTAGGTGTGGTGGTGAGCACCTGTACTCCCAGCTACTTGGGAGGCTGAGGCAAGGAGAATCACTTGAACCCAGGAGGCAGAGGTATAGTGAGCCGAGACCACACCATTGCACTCCAGCCTGGGCAACAGAGTGAGACTTCGTCTCAAAAAAAAAAAAAAAAAAAAAAATTCTGAGAAAAGCTCAAAATAGCCATAAATGCAGATATTAGAAATGGAAGGTAATGTGCAAGAATAACCAGTGAAGGACATATTTCAAGACACTTGAGAATGGAAGGCACTTTAAATAGCAAGGCAATTTGGGGGAATGGAGTATATCAAAGGAGAGAAACTGGCAGAGGCCAGGTGAAGAAGGGAGCTTATTAAACTGAAATGCTTTGATCATACTTACATTTTATAAAACTCATGCTGGCAGTGGTATGGACCAAGGAGATGAGTAGAATAAGAGACAGAAAGATATGGTAGAAAAGTGATGTTCAGGCAAGAGATGACAAAGTCTGAGCAGTGTAGATGGAGAGGAAAGAATGATTTTAAACAGAATTAAGGTAGTAGAATTAACATGATTTGCTGATGATCTGGATAAGAAGGTAGGAAAGAAGGAAGAGACAAGAACTATTCACAGGTTTCTGTCTTAGCAACGGGAGGCATGGCGATGCTATTTACTGGGACAGATGCACAAAGGGAAAAACAAAATGGGGGCATTGGAAGACTCACACCCCCAATTCCAAAATTTACTACAAAGCTACAGTAAACAAAACAGTGTGGTAGTAACATAAAGATAGACATATAGTCCAATGGAACAGCATAGAGAACCTAGAAATAAACCCTTGCATTATGTCAAATGATTGTTAACAAGAGTGCCAAGACCATTCAATGGGGAAAAGACAGTCTTTTCAGGCTAGCCACACTGGCTCACACCTGTAATCCCAGTACTTTGGGAGGCTGAGGTAGGAGAAGCGATTAAGCCCAGGACTTTGAGACCAGCCTGGGCAACATAGGGAGACCCCATCTCTACAAGAAATTGTTAAATATTAGCCAGGCATGGTGCTGCACAACTGTAGTCCCAGCTACTTGGGAGGCTTAGGCAGGAGGATCACCTGAGCCCAGGAGGTCAAGGCTGCAGTGAGCCATGATTGCACCACTGCACTCCAAGTGTCTCACTTTGTCACCGTCTCAAAAAAAAAAAGTTTTTTCAACAAATGGTACTAGGAAAACTGGATATCTACATATAAAAGAATGAATTTGGACCCTTACCTAACACCATATAAAACATAAACTCAAAATGGATCAAAAACCTAAATATAAGACCTCAAATTATAAAACTCTTAGAAGACAACATAGAGGAAAAGCTTCCTGAAACCAGATTTCTCAATGACTTCTTGGATATGATAAGAAATAAGCAACAAAAGAAAAAATAGACAGACTGAACATCATCAAAATTTCAAACTTTTATGCATCTAAGGGCACTATTGATAGTAAAAGTGCAACCCACGGAATGGACGAAAATATTTGCAAATCACGTATTTCACAAGAGATTACAGTAATATCCAGAATGTATGGAGAACTCTTAAAATTTAAATCACGTATTTCACAAGAGATTACAGTAATATCCAGAATGTATGGAGAACTCTTAAAATTTAACAAAAACAAAAACAAGCCAGTTCAAAAATGAGCAAAGGACTTAAATAGACATTTCTCTAAAGAAGATACACAAATGGCTGATTAGCCCATGAAAAGGTGGTCAACACCACTAGTCATTAGGGAAATGCAAACCAAAACCACAAGAAGATGCCATCTCATGCTGGGAGGCTCATGCCTATAATCCCAGCACTTTGGGAAGCCATGGCAGGTGGATCGCTTGAACCCAGGAGTTCAAGACCAGCTTGAGAAACATGGCAAAATCCTGCCTCTACAAAAAATAGAAAAATTAGTCAGGCGTGATAGCATGAACCTGTAGTCCCAGCTACTCAGATGGCTGAGGTGAGAGGATCACCTGACACCAGGGAGGTCAAGGTTACAGTGACCTGTGATTGGGCCACTGCACTTCAGTCTGGTAAACAAAGTGAGACCCCATCCCCCACTTTCAAAACAAAAGATGTCACCTCACACCCTATCTTATAATAGGATGCCTATTATAAGAAAATAAAACAGAAAACAGTAAGTGTTAGCAGGGACATGGACAAATTGGAACCCCTACGCACTGCTAGTGGGAATGGAAAATGGTATAGCACTATGGAAAACAGTACGGTAGTTCCTCAAAAAATTAAACATAGAATTATCATTTGATCAAGCAATTCCACTTCCAGGTATATACACAAAAGAACTGGAAGCAGGGACTCAAACAGATATTGCATACCAATGTTCATAGCAGCATTATTCATAATAGCCAAAAGGTGGAAAATATCCCATTATCCATCCACGAATAAGTGAATAAACAAACGTGGTACACTCATATAATGGAATATTATTCAGTCTTAAAAAGGAAGGAAATTCTGACACATGCCACAACATGGGTGAACCTAGAGGACTTTAGGCTAAATGAAATAAGCCAGTCACAAAAAGAAAATATTGAATGAGCCTACTTATATGAGGTACCTAGAATAGTCAAATTCATAAAGACGAAAAGCAAGGCCTGGTGTGGTGGCTCATGCCTGTAATCTCAACACTTTGGGAGGTGAAGGTGGGAGGGTCACTTGAGCCTAGGAATTTGGGCAACATGGAGAGACTCCATCTCTACAAGAAATAAAAATTGAAAATTAGCCAGGCATGATGGTGTGCACCTGTGGTCCAAGTTAACTCAGACGGCGGAAGCACCAGTATGGTTTGAGCCCAGGAGGTTGAGGCTGCAGTGAGCTATGATTGCGCCACTGCACTCCAGCCTGGGCAACAGAGCAAGACTCTGCCTCAAAAAACAAACAAAAAAAAAGACGGAAAGTAGAATGTTGGTTGCCAAGGGTTGTGGGAAGGAAGGAATGGGGAGTCATTTAATGGGTATAAAGTTTGTTTTGCAAGATAAAAAGAGTTTTGGACATTGGTTGCACAACAATGTAGATGAATTTAATGCCATCAAATGACACTTTAAAATGGTTAAGACAGTAAATTTTATATTGTATGTATTTTACCACAATTAGAAATTAAAATTAAATCACTACTGATTTTATTGTAATTATCACACAAATATAGTTGAAACCCATGGGAAAGTCATCACAATTCAAACATGTAGATCCAAATATAAGTTTTTTCAAAGCCCTTTCATCTCCTTTAATATCCTAAAGAATAAGCACATATTCTTTTTTTCAGCTACATGAAAAAGAGTATCAATGACATCACAGGAAAGTTTACTATAAACCAGAATTCTTTGCGTGTGTGTGTGAGACAGGGTCTCACTCTGTTGCCCAGGCTGGAGTGCAGTGGCATGATCTCGGCTCACTGCAACCTCTGTCTCCCAGGCTCAAGAAATCCTCCTGCCTCAGCCTCCCAAGTAGCTGGGACTATGGGCACATACCACCATGCCTGGCTAATAAACCAGATTTCTTGTCCTAACCTCCAACTTCATTCCCTCTGTTATGAATTAAATGTCTATGCCCCTGCTCACCACCCACCTCCTGCCCTGAATTCACATGTTGAAGCCCTAACCTACAATGTGATGGTATTTGGAGGCAGGATCTTTGGGAAAGAAATAGATCCAGAAGAGGTTATAAGCATGGAGCCCTCATGACGGGATAAGTGTCCTAATAAATAGAGGAAGAGCAATCAGAGCTTTTCCCAACCCACTCAATCCCCACCATGTGAGGACACTGTAAGAAGGCGGCTGTCCACAAACCAGGAAGAGAGTCCTCACTGGGGAACTGAATCAGCTGGCACGTTGATCTTGGGCTTCCCAGCACAGACTGTGAGAAATAAATGTCTGTTACCTAAGCTACCCAGTCTACCATATTTCACTATAGCAGCCCAAGCTGACTAATATACCCTCCCCAACCAAAGTCTTAATCTAGGACAATAGCTCTCTGAACCATCTCTAAATTTCACTCATGTTGTATTGTCAGTGTTTTGTCTATGGCTAAAAACTCCAAGTCAGCAACCCCAAGTAATTTTCTAATGAAAAGGCCTTGTCTAAGTTGTAAACACCTTTTTAGTAAGTTCAGGGCAATATATTTCTGGGCTTTAACTTTCCTTTCTTTATTCCTACATTATTGTCACAAAGCACTGCTAGACATCTTTGATACTTGAACAGTCTTACAAGTAACTATTGGTTTTATAGCAAACATGTTCATGACACATACATTTGCATCCCACACAGAATTTAACAGAGTGTCTCAGTTTTAATATGTGATGAACCTTACACTCAAAATGACAACATAATTTTATCTCAAATTCATCAGTCAAGAGATGTTTGTATTACTATTAATATAATCCTTCTAGTTTTCATTACCAACCCATATGAATTTACAACAAGCTTAGGGTTCTCCTAGGTCAACCATCACAATGAAGAACCATCACCTGGTTCTTCCAGGTCTTCCATCCCTGAGTGATGAATACAGCAACATGATGTTTCCTAATTACCTAATGAATATTGAGTTCCATGTCTCAGGAAAGAGCCACTGCTGGAAGAGCACCACCTTTCTAAGCACTGCGGAAGGGAAAGTGGTACCTATGCCACAGTCGCAGAAGGGATGTAAGCAAAAAACAGGCCAGTGCTGTGCCTAATCTTCTGCTTCCCAGGAGAATGAGAGAGGCAGCAGCCTGGCAGGGGCACAAGGAAGTTAAGAGAGATCTAGATATTTCTTTCCAATTTAGACTCCAGTAGTGCAATAGAATGAGGGCATCTGTAAAGCTTAAGGTAAAAACAAAAACCAGGTCAGTCTAAATGCTGATTCAGCAAGGTCCCCCAGGAGGTTCAGAATCCCTATCATCTGTAAGGGTTTCACCTGTCCATCCTTCATAAAGGCAAAGTATTCACACACATTTTATGATTGTTACATGCAGTGTCCCTCTCAAGTACTGGGAAAACAAGTGTTCAAACATTTGAATTTCATGCAAAGAAGAAAATACAGAGTTCAGACGAGTTTGGAAAGAAAGATACCTTATTCCATTCACTTGTGATTCGTAATATAATGCAGTAATCATTCCCTCTTTTCAAAGGTGCATTATAATATTCCCCATAGTACAGCCTGTCTCCTATAAGTATCTCCATGGCATCATCTGGAACATCTTTGGCCAGTAGTTCTGCAGCCACGTATCCATCAGCATCAGAGGTGTTGCTAAAGAAGGAGGCAGCAGCTTCAGAATCACAAGAAAATGTGCTTTGGAAGGCCAAGGGAAGCACTAACACCTGATATGAACTGAAAGAAAAAAATGGAAGTGTCCATCAGACCCTTGCATGGGGAATTCATTCATTCATTCATATTTATTGAATACCCGCTATGAGATAAGACTTTTTTTTTTTTTTTTTTTTTTTGAGACGGAGTCTTGCTCTGTCACTAGGCTGGAGTACACTGGTGCAATCTCAGCTCACTGCAACCTCCACCTCCTGGGTTTGAGTGATTCTCCTGCCTCAGCCTCCCAAGTAGCTGGCACTACAGGCGCGTGCCACCACACCCAGCTAACTTTTGTATTTTTAGTACAGACGGGGTTTCACCATGTTGGCCAGGCTGGTCTCCATCTCTTGACCTCCTAATCCACCCACCTCATCCTCCCAAAGTGCTGGAATTGCAGGCGTGAACCACTGCACCCAGCCGAGATAAGCCTCTTTCTAGGCACTAGAGACACAACACTAGACAAGAAAAAGTCCTGGCCCATGTGGGATTTACGGTCTGACAGCTCCAACCATCATGGAATTCCAGTTTGAACCTAAAGGGTTAATGCCAGATGACACGGGGCAAGGGACCTCTCCAAGTTCGGGCTGCAGAGAGATGCCAAGTACATCCTCTTTAGCTGAGAGAAGTTGTTGCACATATCACTGCCCTGTGTGTGTGTCATAAAGTTGACCTAATCAGTGATTTTCACGTGGGCAAATAAAGCCCAACTGTGCAAAGGGTTCAGCAGTCACATGGAGACCGAGTGCCTACCACAGTGAATGTACTAAGTCCAGAAAAAGGGCTGCAGACAATCATGTGGTGACCTGAAACAGAACTCATGTGATTTACATTCCCTACAGTTCATGGGCTGATACCAAAGTTCATGTGAAATAAATGAGACTCCAAGAGTGCAGAGTCACCATGAGTTAATCTAGTCTGACAACATCCTGAAACAGCCAGAACAGTAATATGTCATGTATGCACTGTAAAAACTGTTCCCCAATTGTGGACAGAAAAACACACTAACAAATGGGTATTGTTTTTGTTATGTTTTTCATTATTTATCCCATCAAATAGAAAGCCTGGCAGCGAAAGGAAGTGTGAGAATAAAAATGCACTGAGAATGGATCACGCTTCCCTTCGATTCCCATCTATCCAGTACTTAGCTCCTGCCTCTAGTACCTTGTTGAGCATCAGCTGTCTCTATCAGGCTTGATAGCAGGGATCTGAATGACTGACTCTTGTATTCTTGCAAATCCTTGCACAGTTCTTTGGTAATGATAGCCCCCTAACCCCCCCCCCCCCCCCACCACCAACAATGAATGATTCTTGAGTTGAAATTTCAGAAAAGAGGAAAAGCATACATCAGTGTGAAATATGACTAGGGTAATTTCCAAAACTCATTAGGCCATGTAATTCTATTTTACCAGTAAATCTGAACTTCCTGCTTCACATCCCAAATGCCCTATCTCCTGCTTCCTAAGAGCCCATGAATCACGAGATTAGGAAGAGGGAGCCCACCTCCACAGTGGGTGTTGGATATGGAAAGTCTCCCCCGACTAGGTTCCCAGACATCCTAGGTATCCTTGGGGCACTGATTTTCTTTCTTTTCTTTTCTTTTCTTTTTTTTTTTTTTTTTTTTAGGAGGGAATCTTGCTCTGCTGCCCAGGCTGGAGTGCAGCGGTGTGATCTCAGCTCACTACAACCTTTGCCTCCCAGGTTCAAGAGATTCTTCTGCTTCAGCCTCCTGAGTAGCTGGGATTACAGGCACTCGCCACTATGCCCGGCTAATTTGTTTTTGTATTTTTAGTAGAGATGCGGTTCCACCATGTTGGCCAGGCTGGTCTTGAACTCCTGACCTCAAGTGATCTGCCTGCCTCTGCCTCCCAAAGTGCTGGGATTACAGGTGTGAGCCACCGTGCCTGGCCAAGCATCCTGATTTTCATAAAGTCTTGGCTCACTTTCAGCCAAGGGCTTTCTACAAAAGAGACAAAGTAAAACCTGCAGGGCAATAAGTTGTCACCACCAGTAAACATTTATTAAGCATCCACTGCCTGTGGGGAACACCTGTAACAACAAACTTGCCCCGAGACTTGAAGACATCCCTATGTCATAGCCGCAGGTAAGAGAGTAAATGTTGCAGCACCTCCATGCTGTCCATAAGTACATCTTCAAATCCCTCTCATCTTTCCATGCAGGTGGTGGTGGTCAAGGCTCACCTGTGCCCATTTGGTTCTGTACATTGCTCACTAGAGGCATCACTGACAGAGTATGAAGCAGCTTCCCAATTAGCCTGATCGTAATCACCTGTGTTGCCTGATTACCATACAAATTCCCCGACCTCATCCCAGACCTACTGAATCAAAATCTCTAGGAGTAGAGTTTGGGAATTTGTATCGCTGATAAAGCCCCCAGGTGATTCCTATCCTCTGGCAGGTGTGGGAGACACGAGCATTAAGGCACCCCAGCAACAGGCTCCATCCTCTGCCTAACATCAGCAAGCTCAGGAGAGGCTTGGTCCCAGGGACCTTGCTCCATTATGTACCCCAAGACACTGTCCCTAAACCATGCACAGAGCAGACTCAGGCCTGTCTCACACACTGGCAAAGCCGCTACCCCCCAGCTCAAACCAGGTAGTCAGGCTTAGGAAACCACCCTGCCTGCTGGTAATTAGCCATGTGACGTTAGAGAAGCAACTGTGGCTGTTTGGAATATGACTGTTCTGGAAGGACTTTTCTCCTCTTTTTCACTACCACACTCCCTCGAATGACTCACAGATCTCCACTTCCTGTTTTGGAGGCGCTGGCCGGCATATAGCCACAAAGGTAAGCTGTCATTTGTCTTTTCTTTTTGCATTATGTCATTATTTGACATAAATATCACATTTGTTCTTGCAAATGCTCTCAGGAAGTGACCTCACAACTTCTGTTCTCTTTATAATGACAGAATTACAATGCCTTCTGGTAATTTGTCAGGAATCAGAACAATTTTTACAATGTCCATCCCTGGAGAGATCTTTGCACATTTACTGAATTTAAATGAATATAAAAGCAGGAAAACCCTAAGTTTTATTATAAATGGATATACAGATAATATCACCAGACTTTCTTTTTTGTAATTTTATAACATCTCACTTTTTTTTTTAACCTTGATTTTACTGAAGGGTCAGGAGAGACAAAGGCAAGGTTGGTGAGGCCATGTACATTTTCAGCTCCTTGACCTGGTGCTGTGAGCAAGCTGTTCATCTCTCCACTCCAACCTCAATCTTCCTCTCTAAAAAAGGGACTGATGCTACTTTCCTAATTCTGCCGTGACCTTTGCAAATAAAACATTTAACTGAACACAGTGTAGTCCTCCAACTGAGGTAAATCAATTCCATCCTAATGCCATCTGGAATCCCAGAAGCAGTCATTAATTACATAGTGTCTTGCCCATAACTCAATGCAAGAAAAGACAGAAAGATTTACCTAAATGATCTTTTCAGACACCACTGCACACCCCGCAAGATCAACCTTACATACAGGGCAACATATTCTGCCTTTGAGAAATGAAATGATGCCCCTGACCCCCCATCCATAAAGGATATACTATGAGACATGAGTGCAAAGGACAGTCCTGACATGTCCTAAGCATGCAACCCATGCTTGCCCAGCGACCAAAGGAATGGATTTAATTTCTTGAGCTAAACCGCCCAAATGCTTGTATATATGGTCCTTTAGCAGTCTCTCTATGTGGCCAGGGGCGGTGGCTCACACCTGTAGTCCTAGCACTTTGGGAAGTCGAGGTGGGTGGATCACCTGAGGTCAGGAGTTCGAGACCAGCCTGGCCAACATGGCAAAACCATGTCTCTACTGAAAATACAAAAATTATCCAGGCGTGGTGGCGCATGCCTGTAATCCCAGCTACTCAGGAGGCAGAGGAAGGAGAATCACTTGAACTCAGGAGGTGGAGATTGCAGTGAGCTGAGATCGCAACACTGTATTCCAGCCTGAGTGACGAGAGTAAGACTCCATCTCAAAGGAAAAAAAAAAAGAAATCTCTCTCTCCATTAGAAAGGATGCTGGTTGGGATTAAACGCCACTCTGTACCCAAGAAAACAAAAGAGGCCCCAGCTGCACTGTTCTAACAACCCAAGTACAGCCACCAACACAGAAGTCTTCTCCTCACCAAAATCAAAGTTTCCAAATCACTCCGTGGAGATCACTGGGCAACCGTGGAGAAAGGACAGCTACTGACCTGATTGGTCCATTTTTCTCCTTGGCTTTCCTCAGTCTGAGGCGTGGTAGGGGTCCTCCGTGCACCGTAAAAAATTCTACTTCTGGCAGGGGAGGCTCTGAAAACATGTTGAAAAGAAGAAAAGGGGTGTGATTGGAACAAGTAAAAAGCAGGACAAAAGAGGTCCTCGTGAGGGCTATTAAAAGGAAAGTTTTAATTTCAGAAGCAAGGAGCCTAGTCTGTACATGCCACAATGTGGATGACCATGCTAAGTGAAATGCCCCAGGCACAAAAGGACAGATTCTGTACCATTCCACTTAGATGAAAAATCTAACATAGACAAATTCACAGAGAAAGAAGAGGTTGCTGGGGGTGGAAGGGGCATGTAGGGAATGGGTCATATGTAGGGAATTGCTTAATGGTCACAGAGGTTCTCCTTGGGGTGATGAAAAAATCTTGGAAATACACAGTGGTGATGGTTGCACAACATGCCAATAAACTGTGTGCTTCAAGATGTTAAAATGGCACATTTTATGTGATGTGTATTTTGCCACAATAAAAAAAAGTGATGAGTATACTGTGGTACTGGCAGAGGATAGATGTGGTGGGCATTACAGTTTGCTTGATGGGTAGATTCCTACTTGGCAGAGAAGACCACCACATCAGCCTTCTATATCCTTTATAATCACAGAGCTCTCTGTCCTTACTTTCACGCCTCCAGCAACAAGATTTCCCAAATAGGTTTTCCATCAGGAGGAAACTACACTGACTGGCTGAGACCAGCGTTCTTGCACCTCACTGGTAGTTAGTCACAGTGTAAATGTGCTAACTGCCATTCTGCCTTGTGGGTAACATGCTAAGTAAGACATACTGGGCACTAATCATTCACACTAGAGATGTTCTACATATGCCTCATCTTACTTAATCTCAACAGGGCTACCAAGTGGATGATGTTTATAGAAGCAGTCATTTGCTCCCTCTCTTGGGGTTCCTACCCATGCAAGGTAGGAACTTCTTCCCTCCCCAAAGTATTAGGAAAAGAGCTTCCACCTGGCCTTCTATCCATCCCTGTGATTTGTGAAACAGCTAGCTCCCATGTGGCCCCATCCTTATTTTTTTCTTTTTCTTTTTTTTTTTTTCTTTTTTTTGTGAGGTGGGGGCTGCCTGAAGGCAGAACAGGTGATTTCCCACCTCCTAGTCCCACTGTCCATCTCTAGGCAAACCTGAGTCGAGGTAAGCCTGAAGCCTGGTCTACATTTGCCCTATAGCCAGGGTTCCCAACCCCAGGTGGTGGACCAGTACCAGTCTGCGGTCTGTTAAGAACCAGGCCACGCAGCAGGAGGTGAGCAGCAGGTGGACAAGCATTCCCGCCTGAGCTCCACCTCCTGTCAGATCAGTGGCAGCATTAGTTTCTCATAAGAGCATGAACCCTATTGTGAACTGTGCATACAAGGTATCTAGGTTGCGCACTTCTTATGAGAATCTAATGCCTGATGATCTGAGGTGGAACAATTTTATTCCAAAGCCATCCCCCTACCCACCGCAGTCCGTGGAAAAATTGTCTCTGATGAAACCAGTCCCTGGTGCCAACAAAGTTGGGGACCACTGCACTATAGCTTCAACTTCCCCACGAGTGGGGCACAAAGTGTAGGTGTGGGAGGAAGTTCAAGAAGCTTCATTTTGGCCAGGGTCAGTGGCTCACGTCTGTAATCTCAGCACTTTGGGAGGCCAAGACAGACAGATCACCTGAGGCCAGGAGTTTGAGACCAGCCTTGCCAACACGGTGAGACCCTGTCTCTATTAAAGATGCAAAAATTAGCTGGGCATGATGGCGCACGCCTGTAATCCCAGCTATTCGGGAGGCAGAAGCAGAAGAATCACTTGAACTGGGCAGGCAGAGGTTGCAGTGAGCCGAGATCATGCCACTGCACTCCAGCCTGGGTGACAGAGTGAGACTCTGTCTCAAAAAAAAAAAAAAAACAAAAGAAGCCTCAGACCCAAACCAGTTTTACCAGCAATAAAACTGATTACTTTGATCCCTCTCTAACCTTTATGTATCTTCTTCAATTTCCCTAAACTCAGAGGTGGAACAAGTACAGTTATTATCTTAGAAAAACTCATTTTATAGATGAGGAAATTAATACATGAGAGATTGTTACTTGTCCAAAGGCCACACAATTAGCAAGTAGTAGAGTCAGAAGTTGAACTCATGCTCTGCTACACACCTCTCTCATTCACCTTGGAGTATCTTGAAGATTTGGTTCTACCAATTGATCTGGCAAATTTCCATTAGCTTTGAGTGAATTAACAAACTCTACTTTAAAAACACTGGCCAGGGACAGTGGCTCATGCCTGTAATCCCAGCACTTTGGGAGGCAGAGGTGGGCAGATCACTTGAGGTCAGGAGTTCGAGACTAGCCTGGGCAACATGGTGAAATCCTGTCTCTATTAAAAAACACGAAAATTAGCCAGGCATGGTGGCACACCCCTGTAATCCCAGCTACTTGGGAGTCTGAGGCAGGAGGACCGCTTGAAGCTGGGAGCGGAGGTTGAAGTGAGCCGAGATCGTGCCACTGCACTCCAGCCTGGACAAAAAAGCGAGACTCTATCTCAAAAAATAAAAAAAACATCGAATACCCAAAGATTTTACAAACCCATCAACTCCAAGAAAATGATCCACTTGCCACAATTACTGCAGAGTTAGAGGTCTACCCAGTGTGGCTCACATCAGAGAAGCTAGACTACAGTTAAACTGCAGAGATAGTATGATGTAGTGGGTAGGAACACAGGATTTGGGTTGCTATCCTGGTTCTATCACTTACAGCTCCAGCAGCCTCATCTGTTAAATAGGGGTAAAAGCAACTTCTACTTCTGAGGGAATTAATGAGCCAATTAATAATGATTAACAATAATAGTTAATGAGTCAACACAAGTAAAGGGAATAAAACAATGCCTGGAACACAGCAGCCCTCAGCGCCCGTTGGCACCTCAAGTGTATAATATCACTTGAGCTACTAGTTGCCAATTCTATGCTAGGAACTTTGCCTCTGCTGTTTCAACAAGTCCTCACAGCAGCTCTGCATGACAATCATCTCTATCTTATCAGCCAGGAAATCAAGGCTCAGGCCAGCTGAGTCACACCACTAGAAGACGGCCAGCCAGCCGAGCCAAGTGTGGGACTCAGGGTAATTTGACTCCAAAGTCTCCTTTGCTACATTGCCAGGCTATGACAATGCTTGTGTTCACTTTGCCTAAGATTAAACCATGACCTAGAAGGAGAAACCTGGAATTACAAATCCCTGAGGAATGAGAGACCTCTGTGCCATCCCCAGCCTGAGACCATAAGGAACAGAGCTTGGGGGTCCTGGGGGTGTCAAACAACAAATATCTCTTAATTAGCAGGTTCAAAGGGAAGGGATGAATAGAAAAGAAAAAACTCAGAAATGACCCCAGGAGGGAGGTCATAGGGACAGGTTTAGCTCCTTCCCAACCTGAGCACACAGGAAATGCCATTCAGGGGACTGTGACTTGTGATATAGAAAAAGGGTTCCTCACAGGACAGAGGGTGGCAACAGAAGCCAGGCAAAAGAGGCAGTGTCCCTAAGTCAGGGCTGGAGAGGCATTCTGCCGAATGAACAGGGGCTTGAAAGAAAACAAACCTGGAAGAGACCACGGAAAGCTGCAACCCTGTAATTGCGAAACTCCCAAAGATGGGACACCCTGTGCCTGAGATTCTCCGAGTTCGTACACGTTGTCTTTTCCTATGCTACATACTTTATATGTATGTGCTCAGCATCCCTTTTTCTGTGGAGAGCGGCCCTTCTCCTTCCCACATGGTTCTTATGGGGCCAGCATTCCCAGTACTCCAAAACCCCACTGACCCAGGGCCCAGGGATCATGGATTGCCATTCCCCAGTCAGAAGATGGCTCAAAAAGAGCAATCTGTTTAACTGTAGGAGATTGGAGGCTTTTTGTTCTTGTTATTTATTTGTTTTGTTGTTGTTGTTGTTGTTGTTTTTGAGATGGAGTCTTGCTCTGTCACTCAGGCTGGAGTACGGTGGCACAATCTTGGCTCACTGCAATCTCTGCCTCCCAGGTTCAAGCGATTCTCCTACCTCAACCTCCTGAGTAGCTGGGATTACAGGCAAGCGCCACCACGCTCAGCTAATTTTTGTACTTTTAGTAGAGATGGGGTTTCACCATGCAGGCCAGACTGATCTCAAACTCCTGACCTCAGGTGATCTACCCAAAGTGCTGGGATTACAGGCATGAGCCACCATGCCAGGCCTAGAAGATTGGAGGGTTTTATTCTTCTTCTTAGATTGTAGCTGTAAGTACCAGGTAGGCCAACAGTACAATGTCCATCCTTCAAAGTCTGGCTGGAAGAGTTTGGCAGAAAGAGGGACTCATGGCTGGAAGAGCAATGGGGCTGTGGTGACATCACATGTGGCTAGAGCTTGCTGTCTCCAAGCGAGATCCATCCTTGGCCTTCCCAGTTCTGTGATCCCACAAATTCCACCTGCTTAAGCTGGGTGGAGTTGGGTTTCCGTCCCTTGCAACCAAAAGAGCCCTGACTACAGAATGCATCCAGCGCCTTGGTATTCTGTGGAAGGGCAGAACCCCCAGCTGTGTACTGGCAGGAATTCTGGTGCTAGGCCAAGTGGACACAGTAGGGAAGCGGTCCTTATGCATTTGTGTAAGAAGAATTGCTGTGAATTCCAGGCACATCCTAAACCACTTGAGTGGTGGAGACGTGAGGACAGCAGGACGAACTGCCTTAAGAACTCCCTTTAGACCCTGGACTAAACCACCCCTCCTTCAAAGTCTATCACTGCATCAGCTCAGTAGGGCAAGGGAGGAAGGGCATGATGGAAGGAAAGAGAAGGATATATTAAAAATACATGTATGAATGCCTCCCCCCATCCCCCACCCTAGCCCTAAACCCTGCCACTATGAACTAAAGGACTCTGAGGCCAAAATAGATTCTCAAGACTGTATTTACCAGATTAGAAAATAGTTTTGGGGTAGAAACGCTCAATCTCAAATTATAATAAATAAAAACTTAGACCTGCCTGGACCTTTACAGTTGTTAAAGCACTACCATATATATTATTCATATATCTGCATTCAACAAACACCCATTAGCCACCTCTGCCCAGGCTCTGTGCTAGGCTGGGGGAGACAAGCATGGAAGACATGGTTTCTGCTTTCTGGGAGCTTGGAGTGTAATCATGAAGACAGTTTTGTAAAGGTAGCGGTCAGAGCTGTGATGGAGTTATACACAGAGTGCTGTGGATGTGAGGAGCAACATCCAGCTGAAGGCAGGGAGCTGAGCCTATCAAACACGGAAATAGACATCTGCAGAGGCATGAGGTGGCGGCAGGGAGGGACAGAACTACACGGAGTCCCTGGCTGAAAGGTTGAGGTCTGGCAGAGTAGAAGTAGGTGGTCAAGTTAGAGGGGTAGGTGTGGGTCAGATCTGAGAGATCTGAGGTTCTGAAAGTAATGAGAAGCCGTTTAAAGATTTTTAACAGGCTGGGTGCAGTGGCTCATGCCTGTAATCCGAGCACTCTGGGAGGTTGAGGCAGGCAGGTTGTTTGAGGCCAAGAGTTCAAGATCGGCTTGGGCAACATTATGAAACCTTGCCACTACAAAAAATTTTTAAAATTAGCCAGGCACAGTGGTGTGCACCTGTGATCCCAGCTACTTAGGAGGCCGAGATGGGAGGATTACTTGAGCCTGGGAGGCGGAGGTTGCAGTGAGCCAAGATTGCACCACTTCACTCCAGCCTGGGCAACAGCTAGACCCTGTCTCAAAAAAAAAAAAATTTTTTTAGCAGATCTGCACAAAAATACAATTTAGAGAGCTGATCGAAGGATGAACAGAAAAAGGCCAAAAACACAGGTTGTCCAATAATCTAGGTGGGAAGTGCTTGAGGTCTGCTGCAAGTGAGAGCACAGAGAATGGAGAAGAGGGGACAAATGGAAGCCTTGCTCAGGGGAGAGACGGCAGGAATCTGGCAACCAAGTCAGTGGTGACGTCATTTACCAAGTCTTGGGGAAGACGAGAAGCAGCTCACTTCTAGGTCTGTTCAGGCTGAAGTGTGTAAGGAATCCTCCAGCAGGCTGTTAGAACCATAGGTCTGAAGTCTAGGAGCAAACCCCATGGTGGAGATACAGAGGCAGCTCACGGGGAGGAGTGAACCTGGCCACCAAGGAGACGGTGTATCTGAGGAGAGATGGGGGCCAAGGGTGGACCACCGAGAAACCCAGGCTTTAAGACCAGGTGGAAGAGTAAGAGAACTTTGTGGCCTTTATGAAACAGTGTTAAGTCTAGAATTTCTCCCAGGGTCTCTTAGACACTGCAACATAGATCCTGTCTTTCCTAAACCTGTGGGATTGCCAGGTGCCCCAGGAGGTCACCTGGAAAAGCCTCTGCTTAGAGTCTAGGCCTCACATCACTCATTTGTTGAAATGAAGATCTGTGCTATTTTCAAGAGCAGTCCAGAGAGAGAGTCCTTAGGATACAGTTGAGAAGACAACAGCTGGATTCCTGTGGCAGTGATGGAGGAGAGAGGAAAAGCCCCCACATGTCCCCTGGGAACGTACCCCTTCCCTTTGAGATCTAACTGCCCTCAGGCCCTTTGCTATCACTGAAATGCCCTTTCACTTGTGATGTTTTGTTGTCACAGTAAAATTAACGTTTTTTATTACGTATTTCCACTTCTCAGCCCAGGTGGAGATTAACTGGTTACTCTTTTCTGTGTCACAACTCCACGCAGTCCCCCGCCCGCCCACCCCGCCTACACCGGCTCTTTTAAGTTACTCCTCTTTGTTCTTCTCCAAGAGTATTAATTCTAGTTCCTCTAATCTCTTGGCTAACATTTTAAAACCACCCAGGAGCAGCAGAACAAAGTGCTCACTGAGCTCAGAAGAGGCCACTGCAGACAGAGCAGGAAAGCCATCCCCCTGCTTGGTCCAGGTGACGTTGCTCGTTCCCAATCTAGGGTCACAGCTTTCAAGGCACCACGGTCATCTGGTTCAATCAACATGTGACTTTGAGACCATTTTCTGCTCTGTTTGCCTAAGGCCTCCCCACCTTATATTTTATTTTTTGTTTTCTGTTTTTGTTTTTGCTTTTTGAGACTGAGTTTAGCTCTTGTCGCCCAGGCTGGAGTGCAACGGTGCGATCTCAGCTCACTACAGCCTCCGCCTCCCAGGCTCAAGCAATTCTCCTGCCACAGCCTCCCGAGTAGCTGGGATTACAGGCATGTACCACCACACCCGGTCAATTTTTGTATTTTTAGTAGAGACAGGGTTTCACCATGTTGGCCAGGCTGGTCCCAAACTCCTGACCTCAGGTGATTCCACCTGCCTCGGCCTCCCAAAGTGCTGGGATTATAGGCATGAGCCACCATGCCCAGCCCCTGCCTTATATTTTAAACAGTCTACTTTTTCTCTCTAACATACAAGCCTAAGTCTCATCAGGCTGGTTCTCGGTCACATTTTAAGGCGAAACAAACTTGACTTTCAGCTGAATTTTCCAAGGTGCTCTTCCTTGTCTCCCAAACTGATGTCCTGGGCAGACGTGCTCTCCTTTCCATCAGCCTCGTTACTGATTTAAACTGAATTAGACCCGAGGCAAGAAACGGGTCCTGCCTGTGCTGGAAAGTACAGCTCTTTCACCCTGGGTGTGCGAGATGGGAGAGGAACCAGAACAGAGACCTTCATTACCATTCTTGGATGTCAGGAATATCCATCCTCTGCTAGAAGCAAATGACAAAAGAAATTCCCACATAGGGGGAAATGTGGGGAAAAGTAATGAAGGAGAATTTACTCTGCAAAAAAAAAAAAAATTAAATGTATCATAAAATTACAACAATTGAAATAGTAAAGTACACGCACAGGACAGATAAAGCAGTCTAGACAGTCTAGAAATAGACCCAAAGAAATGTACCAGGTGGCGTGGATGGTCAGTATTTCCAAAGGTGATAGGGAACTGACTTACAGCTGGGGAGAAAAATTATCATGTAAATTTAGCCTTATATCAGACATCAGAATGAATTCCAAATGAACCTAAGTGGTTTTTTGGAGGGGTTTTTGTGTTTCGCTGTTTTTTTTTTTTTTTTTTTTTAGAAAAGTGGTCTCACTGTGTCACCCAGGCTGGAGTGCACTGCCATGATCATAGTTCCCTGCAGCCTTGAACTCCTGGACTCAAGCAGTCCTCTCTCCTCAGCCTCCCAGAGCGCTGGACTTACAGGAATGAGCCACTGTGCCCAGCCGGAACCTAAATTTTAAGTGCAAAAAAGCAGGTCAGGTACAATGACTCCCACCTATAATCCTAGCTTTTTGGGAGGCCTAGGCAAAAATGATTGCTTGGGCCCAGGAGTTTGAGACCAGTCTGGGCAACATACTAAGACTTCATCTTTACAAAAAGTAAAAAATTAGCAGGGTGTGATGGTATGTACCTGTAGTCTTGGCTACTTGGGAGGCTGAGGCAGGAGGACTGCTTGAGCCCAGGAGTTTGAGGATGCAGTAAGCTATGATTGATTGTGCCACAGCACTCCAGCCTGGGTGATAGAGTAAAACCACCATGTCTTAAAAAAATTTTTTTAATAAAAATAAAGAGAACAAATAAAATAAATGCAAAAAGAAAAACTAGTAAGAAGGATAAGAAAATATTAGAGAATAAGAATTAATTTGATTTCAGAGTGAGAAAGGCTTTTCTTGTCATGACCAGAGGCAGAAACTATAAAGGCATCAATAGAATTGATTACATAAAAATTTTAAATGTTTAAATGTCAAAAAATATTGAAAAGGCCTGGCACAGTGGCTCATGCCTGTAATCCTGGCACTTTGGGAGGCCAAGGTAGGTGGATCATCTGAGGTCAGGAGTTTGAGACCAGCCTGGCCAACATGGTGAAACCCCACTTCTACTAAAAATACAAAAATTAGCCAGGCGTGGTGGCACATGCCTGTAGTCCCAGCTACTTGGGAGGCTGAGGCAGAAGGATAGCTTGAACCCAGGAGGCAGAGGTTGCAGTGAGCCGAGATCGGCCACTGCACTCCAGCCAGGGCAACATAATGAAACTCAGGCTCAAAAAAAAAATTGAAAAGAAAATAAAAGAGGAAATAGCCTTGGAGTAGGAATTTGTAATATTTATCAAAAGATTAATATCACTAATGAAGGTAAACTATTAAATCAACCAAAGAAAAAGAGTAGTGTAAGTACAAATGTGTTAAAATTTCTCCATGTAAAACCCATGAAAATGAACAAAAAGAACCAAAAATGGAAGAAAATTTTATCTGCATCAAAACTCAGCAACATATCCAACTTCGTACTACAAACTTCAAGTAAACACAAACAATTGAATTAAAATACAACTCCACTGCCCAAAAACCCAGTACAATGCTACTTTTCTGAATTTTCTATAATAAAAAGTAGGTAGAAAAATAAACACACCATGATGGTTCTTTTCTAATCCTCAGGCACCTCTCCAGATATATCATCCCATCCAAAGCATGGTAAATTAAAATTGGAGGCAACAGAAAAAATAGTAGCTTCCACCACAAGTCATCAGCTAGACAGATCTTCTCTATCAATAAAGTTATGAGACTTGACCTCCCAAGGAGAAGAAACCAATTTCTTTTCATCTGTACATCCTCAGTAGGCAGCACAAGTCTTTGTGCATAACCAATCGAAAAATATTTGCTAGTGGCTTCTCAAGACATCTCTTTTTTCTTTCTTTCTTTTCTTTTTTTCCTTTTTTTTTTTTTTTTTTTTTTTTTGAGACAGAGTCTTGCTCTGTTGTCTAGGCTGGATTGCAGTGGGACAATCTCGGCTCACTGCAACCTCTACCTCCTGGCTTCAGGAGATTCTCCTGCCTCAGCCTCCCAGGTAGGTGGGATTACAAGCACCCACCACCACATCCAGCTAATTTTTGTATTTTTAGTAGAGACTAGGTTTCACCATGTTGGCCAGGCTGGTCTCGAACTCACCCACCTCAGCTTCCAAAAGTGCTGGGATGGGATTACAGGCATGAGCCACCGCACCTGGCCAACCCATCTCATTTTTAACAAATACAAGTAAATAAATAAATATTTGCTAAATTAAATGGTTACATCTCGGCATCCCCCTCCCCTACTCCCAACACACACAGAAACTCTGGTTTCCAGGCTTCTGATCTAAGAAAACCTTCTCATGTACATTTTATAAAAGCCAATATTGGCCGGGATTCAGGTGCTGGTAGCAAGAGGGTCTGGGAGACACCCATCCCCACACAGCCATTTACGTGCGGACTTGGGGTTTGTTTTGAAGCTAGAAAGCAGTTGGGAGATTTCTGGGAATGAGAGAAATAGGTGGACCGTGGAAGCATGGAAGGGCAAACGTGCCTTTCCTTGCCTGACCTAATGTTAGGGTTCCAGATATCAAAAGAGCCTGTGTCCATGGAAGACTTGGAAAGGAAAACAGCTGGCATGAAGGCCAGTCCCTCTGCTGACCTGTGGTGCAGCTTCAGTCCTCTGGGAGCCAGGGAGCCACCCAGGGATAAGTGTGGCACCCTGGAACCAGCCAGGGGAGATGCATTTCTCACTGAGGACAAGAGTATCGCATGAAAGAGCAGTCTCGGTAAAAGAAACCAAGAGACCTGGTCCTGCACAGTCTTCCCTGAGGATATCCCATCGTGGAGGGCAGTGTCAGAGGCAGGGACAGGGACGATCAGGGCAGTCCTGGCAGGACCTCTCTGATAAAGTGCCAATCTGATAAATGCCTGGGACGCACCTGTGTTTTCCATTGTTTTCCTAGCCATCTGAAAAAGTACTTTCCTTTTTCTTGTTATGAATACAATGAGAGACGGGAACTTTCTCAAAGAAGTTGCCAGCCTTGGTACTGAAGACATGGGAATAAATAATTTCCTTTTCATCTTTTCTTCCCTTTGCTCCTCCAGCATGCTTGGTTCCATAATAAACATTCCATCTCAAATGATCACCACGTTGTATAAGACAAGTGGTCTGGTTTATCTCCACATTTATGTATGTATTGGCTTTCTCACGCTCACTCTTTCTCTCTCTTCCCCTCCCCCCCCACCACCCCCATCATCCTCTCTCTTCTCTCTCTGGTTTCCTCTTTTTCTCTCTCTCCCTATAAGAAAATGTTGCCTACAAGCTTTTAGACTTAGCAAGAAAATAGCATACTCAGCTGGGCAGTGGCTCATGCCTGCAATCCCAGCACTTTGAGAGGCTAAGGCGGGCAGATCACTTGAGGTCAGGAGTTTGAGACCAGCCTGGACAACATGCCAAAACCTCATCTCTACTAAAAATATATTTTTAAAATTAGACGGGCCTGGTGGTGCGTGCCTGTAATCCCTGCTACTTGGGAGGTTGAGGCATGAGAATCGCTTGAACCTGGGAGATGGAGGTTGCAGTGAGCCGAGATCATACCACTGTGTGAGCAACAGAGCAAGCCTAGGCAACAGAGCCTGGGCAACAGAGAAAGACTCTGTCTCAAAAAAACAAAGGAAAAGGGAAAGGAAGGGAAGGAAGCCAGTGCAGTGGCTCACACCTGTGATCCCAGCACTTTGGGAGGCCAAGGTGGGTGGATCACTTAAGGCCAGGAGTTCAAGATCAGCCTGGTCAACATGGTGAAACCCCATCTCTACTAAATATACAAAATTAGCCAGGCGTGGTGGCACACACCTGTAATCCCAGCTACTTGGGAGGCTGAGACATAAGAATCACTTGAACTCAGGAGGTGGAAGTTGCAGTGAGCCGAGATCACGCCACTGCACTCCAGCCCGGGCAACAAAGCGAAATTCTGTCTCAAAAAAAAAAAAAGGATGAAACTTTGTTCCTCGCCCTGTCCTAAAGGGGATATGTGCTGTGGGGGAAGAATTCCGTTCAATGTGCCATCTGCAGCCTATCAGCCAAGAGTCAGAAACACCATGAGGCCACAGCTCCATCTCACCCACCCCCTCGCCAGCCCCTGCTTTCCTGCATTCACCGAAACACTTGCTTCTGTCCCTCAACATTCCTAGAACCTTCACTGTCCTCTGAGGTCAGCAATGTATTTAAAGCACTTGTTTACATCCTGTTCCCATCAGTAAGATTTAATGTAAGATACTCAGAAGGGAAATTCCACTCTCTTTCCTTCTGGGAAATGAGCAGCTACATTGTCCAGACCCAAATCCTTAGCCTAACATTTCTGCCAAAATTCAAAAGTTCATGATTTTACCGAAATAAGGCCACACACATCTTAGGCAACCACGAGTATCTCTTCACATCAATAAGTAAGCTTTTCTTTTTTCCTCCTTGTATAAAAGAAAGGGGTTGGTTTTTTTTTTTTTTTAACTCTTTCATAAGATCTAAGCAACTTGATTTTTTTTGTGCTTTTTTAAAATTACAAATCCTTTAACATGGGTAGAGTTGGAAAATAGTCATCTCAATGAACATTAAACAGCTCAACAATGTCCCCTGGTGGCCATGAGCACAGAGAGAGGGAACTTGAGCCACTAAAGCTCTATTCAGCCTACAAAACAAGGTAGGAGTAAGTGTCTCATCAAAATGAAACTCCCTCCCCTTAACTCAAAAAAATATGCAATGGCCCTTCAAACCAGAAAAGCACAGCATCCAAACATGATAAAGACCACAGAGTAGGAAATGGAGATGGAATCGCTATTCATTTTAATAAGTCACCACAGAAAGAAATGCCCAAACTGAATACCACTTGTCTCTCCAGCCCAAAATGTGGGGAATTCTTTTTGGTAGCAAGATTTCATTGCCTAACCAGACATCTCCTCAATACCAATACGACCCACTGGCTGTTATTTTAAAATTTTGGGCTGTTATGCTATCTATCAGTACCAATCTTACTCGCTGAGGATTTAATGTAAAACATACAGACAAAAATCACTGTCTTCAAGAAGCTCCTATTTTAGTGGGAGAGAAAGAAAATAAACAAACAAAAAAAAGTTTTTCAGAAAACAAGCTCTAGGCTGGGCACAGAGACTCGTGCCTATAATCTCAACACTTTGGGAGGCGAGATGGGAGGATCACTTGAGGCCAGAAGTTCAAGACCAGCCTAGGCAACATAGGGAGACCCTTATTGCTACAGAAAAAAAAAAAAAAAAAACCCTTTTGTAACTAACTAGGCATGGTTACATGCGCCTGTACTCCCAGCTACTCAGGAGGCTGAGGCAGAAGGATTGCTACAGCCCAAGGGCTCAAGGCTGCAGTGAGTTATGATTGCACCACTGCACTCCAGCCTGGGTGACAGAGTGAGACCCTATCTTTAAAAACTAATAATTCATATTTTTTATTAATATGAAGCTCTATGAAGAAATTTAAGCAGGGCAAGTAGATACAGAGTAATAGCGTGGAGGCTGGCGATGGCAGTTGAGCAGGCACCTGAACAACTGTGGAGAAGCCATATGTTGACAGTGTCCCGGGAAGTATGAACTGCAGATGGAAAAGTCTGGAGGCTGGAAAAACTTTGACCCATTTAAGGAACTGCAAGAAGGTCAGGGAGAAGCAAGAGGTTGCTGTCTTGGATTAGGGTAGTTGTGGAAAAGGCACAGGTGGGGAGAAGTGGTTGAATTCAGAATATATTTCAGACAGTAAGCCAACAGGGCTTGTTGACAGATGAGAAATTTGGGGATAGCATAGAACTAGTTGGGACTTGGTTTTGGCCTAAACAATTGGGTGAATAGGAATGCCAATAACAGACGGAGAATAACTGGTCAGAGACAGAGAAGCCTGGGAGGAAATAGATTTGGGGATAAGGGCAGAGGTGAGAAATCACAAGTTCCATTTGATTTGCCTATTCGATGTTCAATAGGACATGTGTAGAAGATGGGTGGATATATGAGTCTGGTGCTCAAAGGAGAGGCTGGGACTAGAAATTGGTCTTTGGAAATCCTCTGCATATAGGTAATATTTACAGCCATGAGATGGGTTGAGATTACCTAAGCAGAAAAGGTAGATAATGAAGAAAAGGAGGCTGAAGAGGGGTCATAAAAGAAGATGGAGCTAGCAAAGAAGACTGAGAGGGGACAGCAAGGCAGAAGGAACCAAAACCAAGGGAGAGGGGTTTTCGAGGGAGGGAGTGTCAACGCTATGGAGAAAATCAGATAAGAACAAAACTGGCCATTGGATTTGGCAAGACGGCAATGAAACGAAGAGCCTTTCAGTAAAGCAATGAAGACGTATGTTTCCTATGTGGGATGAGTGAAAGCAGGAAAAGAAGGCAGGGATGTAGAGCCTACAGAACAGCCATTTCTTTCAAGGAGTTTTCATAGAAAGGGGCAGAAAGAAGGCAAAGTAGCTGAAGACAAATACGGGCTAAAAGAAGGTCTGTTCATTTTTTCTTTCTTTTCATTAATAAGGGAGACATGCTAGGTAATGCTGAGGATAATTCTGTATTGAGGGGAAGTGCTGATCAGGGCAGAAGGGATGGGATCTGATGCACAAGTTGAGGGGATGGCAGCCTTACACGGGAGCAGGGACAGGCGGGGGAGGCAGAACAGGGGATGCAGGGAGGAACAGCAGGGCTGAGTGTGGGAAGTCCTCACCTGACTACTTCTAATTTCTCAGTGAAATAAGGATCAAGAAACTAATACACTTAGTATTTGCTCAGAGCATGTATGAAGGGGGGGTCACAGATGTGAAGAGGGAGGATAAAATGAGTGGAAAGTGAATTTAGTGGGGCCCTATAGCAAGAAGACTGCAATCATTGTCCCCTGATAGTAATCTACCTTTTTTTTTTTTTTTTTTTTGAGATGGAGTTTTGCTCTTGTTGCCTAGGCTGGAGTGCGATCTCGGCTCACCACAATCTCCACCTCCCAGGCTCAAGCAATTCTCCAGCCTCAGCCTTCCGAGTAGCTGGGATTACAGGCACCTGACATCACGCCCAGCTAATTTTTGTATTTTTTAGTAGAGACGGGGTTTCACCATGTCGGCCAGGCTGGTCTCAAACTCCTAACCTCATGTGATCCACCCTCCTCAGCTTCCCAAAGTGCTGGGATTACAGGTGTGAGCCACTGCGTCTCTCAAAGCACTTGCAACAGGATGCCAACTAAATATTACTGAGAAAGAAACAGCCACAAGCGTCTTTTGTTTAAGTATGAAGTATTTTAAATGTTTTAAATATCCAGAAGGTATATAACCAACACCATGGACACAGCACTCACATTTCATCAGTGCTACATTTTGTTTCAGGTATCTTCCCCTCCCCTGCCCCGTAGACCTCCCCTGTGGTTATCAGGTATCTTTTTAAGAATAAAATGTAACAGGCTGGATGCAGTGGATCACGCCAGTAATCCCAGCACTTTGGGAGGCCAAGGCAGGCAGGTTGCTTGAGCCCAGGAGTTCGAGACCAGCCTGGGCAACATAGTGAAACCCGTCTCTACAAAAAATACAGAAATTAGCCAGGCATGATGGTGTATACACCTATAATCCCAGCTACTCAAGAGGCTGAGGCGGGAGGATCATTTAAGCCCAGGTCAAGGCTGCAGTGAGCCATGATCGTGCCTCTGCACCCCAGCCTGGGAGACAGCAAGACCCTGCCTCAAAAAAAGAAAAAATAATAAAACAGTCACAGTCACAGTTGTAAGCGACTTAAGGCACCTCTCCAATTCCATGTCCTTCCTCCTCTCCCTGTTAAAGTTCATTATATAATGATAAAAAGCAACAGTGTTCCTCTTTATCAGGACCTGTGAACAATTCTGTGGTAACTTTGTTAATCCAAATGCTGTTATTCAAGATTTACCTGTTATCTGGGTTGTCAGTGAGATGACCACAGGAAGTTCCGAAGACAGAGCCCGGAGACTGACATTGTAGTCAGTACCCGGATGCAGGTCCAAGCATACCTCGGGATCTCGGCTGCTGCTACTGATATTAAAGGTCATTTCCTGGGCAAACTCCTTCTGATACCATCTCTGGCCCCAAATGTGGAACTGAAACATAAAAAAGCTCACTGGGTGAAAGCTTAAAAGGCTTTAGATGTCTTGAAACCACCCCCTTTTCTTTCTTTCTTTTCTTTTCTTTTTCTTTTTAAGATGGGGGCCTCACTCTGTCACCCACGCTGGAGTACAGTGGCACCATCTCGGCTCACTGCAGCCTCAACCTCCCAGGCTCAAGTGATCCTCCCTCCTCAGCCTCCCACGTAGCTGGGACCACAGATGCATGCCACCACATCCAGCTAATTTTTGTATGTTTTGTAAAGACAGGGTTTCGCCATGTTGCCCAGCCTGGTCTCAAACTCCTGAGCTCAAGTGATCTGCCCACCTCGAATCCCAAAGTGCTGGGATTACAGGCGTGAGCCACCATGCCCAACCCCTTTCTGTTTTCATAAGCTTTCTTCCTCTTTCTCTCTCTCTCTAGACTCTAATGTTTCTTCAAAAGGTGAAATGCAGCAGTAAGCAAATATTAGAGTTGCAATACTATAAATATTGTACTTAAAATATTATTCATATAATAAATATATTTTTAAATAAAAACACACAAAAGGCTGAGGTCCCAATACTGGCAACTTTCTCCTTCTTGTTGTCACACATACAGTGCACACACCCAACAAGAAAGTCTGTTGGCAAAACGGCAGGAGCGAGGACAAGAACATTTTCCTAGAAAGAATATTAGGAATCCAAACTAAGCAGGACCTGAATTAGGATACTCGTAGCTGGTCTGGTAGAACCTGAGAAGGGTTTTTCTCCTCTGCCTCCCCACTTCTGGTGACCCTACCCTTTCCTTTACCACCCTGACACTTTGGCCAAGAGACACCCTTTTGTTCTTACTTAATTTCTTGTAGTAGAAGCTCATGCCAGTCTTTCCCCCCCGCCCTCCTTTTTTTTTTTTTTGAGACGGAGTCTCGTTCTGTCACCCAGGCTGGAATGAAATGGCACAATCTCGGCTCACTGCAACCTCTGTCTCCCGGGTTCAAGCAATTTTCCTGTCTCAGCCCTGCAAGTAGCTGGGATTACAGGCCCGTGCACTGTGCCTGGCTAATTTTTGTATTTTTAGTAGAGACAGGGTTTCACCATGTTGGCCAGGCTGGTCTCAAACTCCCGACCTCAAGTGATCCACCCGCCTCAACCTCCCAAAGTGCTGGGATTATAGGCGTGAGCCACTGTGCCCAGCCAGTCCTTCCCTTTCTTACTCACGACCACATCGAGCCTCAAAAGTTCCCCTTGGCTCTCTAGGCAACACATCCAGAGCCTGGTCAGAGACACTGATAAGGACACAGACACACATGATACGCCACAGGACTCCTTCCATGGACACTGCCTGAGCATCAACAGCACCAATATAGGAGCACAAAGAAATTCTCGGCCAGGCGTGGTGGCTCATGCCAGAAATTCCAACACTTGGAGGCTGAGGCAGGAAAACTGATTGAGGCCAGGGCTTTGAAACCAGCCTGAGAAATATAATGATACCGTGTCTCTACAAAAAAATTAAAAACTTAGCCAGGCGTGGTGGTGCACACCTGTAGTTCCAGCTACTCAGGAGACGGAGGCAGGAGGATCACTTGAACCCAGGAGTTCAAAGCTGCAGTGAATTATGATCATGCCACCGCACCCCAGTGTGAGTGACAAAGCGAGACCCTGTCTCTAAAAAAATGAGAACACATGGACACAAAGAGGGGAACAACGGACACAAAGAGGGGAACTCCGGGGCCTACTTGAGGGTGAAGGGTGGAAGGAGATAGAGGATCAGAGATAGAGGATCAGAGAAAAATACCTATTGGGCACTATGCTTATTACCTGGGTGACAAAACAATCTATACACCAAACCTCCGTGAAACCTTAGGCCAGGCTTGGTGGCCCCCACACAGTATACCTATATAATAAAACTGTACCCATATTGCTGAACCTAAAAGTTATATAATTTTAAAAAATAAAAATAAATTCAAATGTTGAAAACGAAAAAGAAAAGAAGAAATTCTCGTGGCTGTCTCATCTCTCCCCAAGGTTTCTTTTTTTTTTGAGACAAAGTCTTGCTCCATCACCCAGGCTGGGGTTCAGTGGCACAATCATGGCTAACGGCAACCTCCACCTCTCGGGTTCAAGCGATTCTCCTGCCTCAGCCTCCTGAGTAGCTGGGATTACAGTCATGCGCCACTACACTCGGCTAAGTTTTATATTTTTTGTAGAGACTGAGTTTCACCATGTTGACCAGGTTGGTCTTGAACTCCTGGCCTCAAGTGATCCACCTGCCTCGGCCTCTCAAAGTGCTGGGATTACAAGTGTGAGCCACTGCGCCCAGCCAAAAGTTTCTGTCTTTAAATATGCAGAAGTGGCCATCTTCTTGCTTCTGGATGCAATTACCACAGTAAATCGTCTATTGATAATGATAGTTATAGAAGTAGATTTTTAGGCTTGTGAGTATTTTTAAGCCTCCCACATAAGACAACCATCTATAAATACAGTAACTTTCAGTCACTTACTAAATACATCTCCTCCATATCAGCTGTCTTGATGCTTCTCCATCTCAAGCAGGTTTCATTAAATCCTGAAATGTTACTGATGGTCTGTTTTACTGCAACGGAAAAGAAACGAGAAATCAATTTACACTCTATAGAAAAAATACTACCTTTTAACTGAGCCATTTTCTGAGGATAAGTGTTAGCATAAGATGAGTTCAACAGTATTTTACTTTAGAAATTAGTTGTAGCAGTCTCAAAGAAATGCCACTTTTATATTTAGGTAAACTCAGTCTTGATGAAAGATTTCAGATTCAAAGATACCTAATCGGAGGACCCCTCTTAAGAATTATTTTGAGTGGGCCTGGCGCAGTGGCTCGGGCCTGTTATCCCAGCACTTTGGGAGGCTGAGGCAGGCAGATCGCTTGAGACCAGGAGTTCGAGACCAGCCTGGCCAACATAACAAAACAAACCCCTTCTCTACTAAAAATACAACAATTAGCTGGGCGTGGTGGTGTGTGCCTGTAGTCCCAGATACTTGGGAGACTGAAGAATTGCTCAAACCTGGGAGGCAGAGGTTGCAGTGAGCAGAGATAGTGCCACTGCACTCCAACCTGGGTGACAGAGTGAGAATCTGTCTCAAAAAAAGAAGAAAAAGGAAAAAAAATTATTTGAGTTTATTTACTGCAAACTTCCTTGGCTTACTAAGCTAAAATTGTAACTCTTTGTCCTGGACCTTGTATATCCTCATTTATACAAATAAGCGTCGGTTTGAAATTCTGAGCTGAGAGCAACATTTCAGCAGAGAATTGCTCCTTGAGGAACTGAAAAAAGTGCTTTCAAGCAATCAGGTTTTTCATGAAGAAAAGAATAGGAGGTGGTGGGATTCTCTTGGTTTGGTCTTCCTTATCTCTTGCGAGCAAAGAAGTATTTCTTGTCCTCTGCTCAGTTTCATGGTAATCAATCTAAAAGACAGTTCAGATCTGATACAGTTTAATGTAGAGGTACACCCCTCCTCCAGTAGTCAAGAAAGACTGTTTACTCAAAACCCTGACATCAGAGGTTACTTCCTTCAAAATGATCTCTGTCCCTAAAGTGGAAATAATAGAGGAGACTCGCTAAGAAGTTTCACAGGAACACTGGGATGATTAACGAGTGATAAAGACAACTCCCAAATTACCTGAAAAAAAGGAAGGTCTCATGAAAGGTAAGGCTATATTTTGTAACCCCCTGGCCTGACAGGTTCCTACAAATGAAGCCAAGTTGGTAGACATGACCCCTCTCTGTGGGTTGGGCAGCTTGGCACAGAGAAAGCCTGCATAGGTCACAAGCTGTACCTCAAATATTGCAACACAGAGCAGGTAGGGAACAGGAGGCAAAGATGAACTGGTGATAAGGAACAGGAGGAGTACTGATGATTCCAGGTAATGCGGCCCCACAGCTGGGTAGAGACAGGTTTGGAGATTAGTAGTAGTGGTCCAAAGTTACACTTCTGAAACTTTCAAAATACAAATAACTCCAATAGTATTTAAAGAGTTCTAGACTATGCAAAAAGGTGGAAGGCTCCCCAAATCATTTAATATGACAAAATAATCCACAATGCCCAATATGTGCAGAATGGCACAGCCAATCACTAAACATCCTATGCCAAATTCACTTGTTAATATAAATACAAAAATCCAAAATAAAATATTAGCAAAAAGAAGTCAGTAGTACATTCAAAGAACAATACACTATGACCAAAGAAGATTTATTCCCAGAATACGGAGAGGATCATTATTGGAAAAGCTATTAATAGGTTAAAAGAGAGAAACCATGTGGTTACTTTTATAATTGGAACTATTAATACATTTAATATACTCTGTTAACTTGAAATCTTAGTGAGCTAGGACTTCATCTGACAGAAACTCCTTAGTTTAATAGGGTTTATAAGAAACCACTACACTCAGTAGTAAAACAATTAAGCAATTTCTAGTAAAGTTAAGAACAATACAAGGATGTCTGGTCTTGTAGCTATTACTGAGCCTTAAATATTCAAGAGATTCTAGACAATGCAGAAGAAGACAAGAAAAAAAAAGAGCTATAAATGCCAGAAAGTGGAACAAATGATGCAACTGCCAGTAAATCTGAGACTCAGCTAATCAAATATGAAACTGTTTGAAAATAATAGAAAGGCAACACACAAAAACTGATCATTTTCTATCTATCTTCAAGAACAAGTATGGTAGCCTAAATAATGACTCCCATCCCCCACCAGCATGTCTACATCCTAGTCCCTGGAACCTGTATGTTACCTTACACGGCAGAAACACTTTGCAGAGGTGACTAAGACAGTGAGATTATCCTGAATTGTCCAGATGGGCTCAATGTGATTACAAAGATCCTTATAAGAGGGCAACAAGAAGAGTTAGAGAGAAGATTCAAGAATGGAAGTGAGGTTAAACTGATGAACTTTAAATATGGAGGATGGAGCCACAAGCCAAGGAGTACAGGCAGGATCTAGAAACTGGAAAGGGCATGGAAATAGATTCTCCCTTAGATCCCCCCCATCCCTGAAGAAACACAGGCCTGCTGACACCTTGATTTCAGCTTAGTGAAACACTTCACACTTCTGACCTCCAGAACTATAAGACACTAAATTCATGTTGCTTTTTGTTTTTGTTTTGTTTTGTTTTGTTTTTTGAGACAGTATCTTGCTCTGTCACCCAGGCTGGAGCACAGTGGCCTGATCATGGCTCCCTGCAGCCTCGACCTCCTGAGCTCAAGTGATTTCCCTGCCTCAGTCTCTCGAGTAGCTGGGACCACAGGCACAGGCCACCATGTCCGGCTTATTTTTCATTTATTTTAATTTTTTTGTAGAGACAGCATCTCTATGTTGCCCAGGCTGGGTTCAAACTGCTGGGCTCCCACCTCGGCCTCCCAAAGTGCTGGATTACAAATGTCAGCCACTGCACCCAACCCTCATGTTATTTTCTGCCACTAAATTTGCAGTAACTTGTCATACCAGCAATAGAAAACTAATACAAGTAGCAGAATATAATACAAAAATAAACAGATCCCTATTCATGAGATGGGATATCAAAGCAAACTTCAAATACCTAGAAATAAACCTGACTAGAAATGTCCAAAACTTACACAAAGATTTTAAAGAAAAAAAAAATTTTTTTTTTGATATGTAGTCTCTCTGTCACCCAGGCTGGAGTGCAATGGCGCAATCTCGGCTCACTGCAACCTCCGCCTTCTGAGTTCAAGCAATTCTCCTGCCTCAGCCTCCCGAGTAGCTGGGACTACAGGCATGTACCACCATGCCTGGCTAATTTTTGTATTTTTAGTAGAGACAGGGTTTCATCATGTTGGCCAGGCTGGTCTCAAACTCCTGACCACAAGTGATCCGCCCACCTTGGCCTCCCAAAGTGCTGGAATTACAGGTGTGAGCCACCACCCCTGGCTGCTACAATTATTTTCTTATTTCATAGGACTATTTTATACTGGTTGAAAAAGCTTTTACAGACCAACATAGATATTAAATTTTAATTGTATACTATAAGACAAAAATATAAGCAAAATGGAGACATTCCTAAAATTTCTTCATGGTCAGTATATAACAAACACTTCTCAATCACTTCTCAATTAAGAGTTATTGGTGTCTATATTTTTCCACACAATAGCATCCTATGAGATATCTATCAGAGTTTGGTGAGGCAGTATTTCTTCAAAATGTGCTCCTTTTTTTTTCCCAAAACTTTCTTACCATCCACCGACACCCATTCTGATGCTGAAAGTTGCTCTTATACTTGGCTGTTCTGTTCCCATTGTGCTTTACATATTATAACACTGTGTCTCAATGTTAAATCATAACGTAGTTTTTGGAAAAAGTTTTAGTAGGCAATTGATCTCAAGACGTAAATGGCACCACTAATGTCCATAACTAAATAGAAGTGACAGCACTATAAGCAACCATGACCAATATGATGCATAGATGGACAATGACAATTATGTTCTTGGCAGCCACCTGACTGTATAACAATTGTAGGATTTCATAGACATCAAAATGTGAAAAAAAAAAAGCCTCTGAGAATCAATAAAACATAACATATACAAGTATATTAACAGTATCATTGACTGTAATAACTAAAACTTGAAAGGGAAAAAAATACCCAAATAACCTTCTACAGAGAATAAGTGAATAAATTAGTATACCTTCATATGATGGAATACTGTGCTTCCCTCAGAGAGAATTAGATGACGTTATATGAATTGATATGGAAGTATGTCTACAGGATATTGTAAGGCCAAAAGTCAAAGAATAAAATAAAACAGCAAAATGAAGAATAATATATACACAATTATTTCATTTTTAAAAATTACACACACACATATGCTTAAGTAACCTAACAGTAGTGGTGAGTCTGCAGCTCCTTCTGCTCACAGGAAATGTCTCACTGGCTCACAGTTCAGTTCCACCCGGGTCAGGGAGTGACATTCTCCCTCTAGGTTCCCTTCCCTCCATTCAAGGGGCTTTACAGCTTGAGCCACAGGCAGGTTGAACCCATGATGCATTCAATGAGGAGAAAAGGATCCCCGGTAGAGCTCATCCCAAGTCCCTCCCTAGTGCTCTCAGATCCTTTGCTATGAAAGATACATGCCACGGTCTCTCATACAAATCTTCCTTCTCTTATACATTTTTAGTGATTACTCTGTGTTCTCTCTTTTGTCCACCCACTGGGCCAATCTAATCTAGAATCCTGAAGTTGAAAAACCAGAACTGCAAGAATGCCTCAAAAAAGAGAAAATGAAGCTCTTGACTAAACTTTGTTTCTGCTTCATTAGTATGGGCAAACAATTCTGGGCAAAATCAATCACTATTTCCTCTCTGGTCCTGTAGTATCCTGCAAATACCTCAATTCTGCTTTATGTATTGTGTTATTGATCTTTGTCTATCACCCCCATTGAACTGACAGCTCCTTGAAGAGAGAGACATCTTCTTTTTTTTTTTTTTTTTTTTTTTTTTTGTGGACTTACGTTTTTATTTCTCTTGAGTAAATGCCTAGGATTGGAATCACTGGGTAGTAGGATAGGTGAAACAGCTAGAGCTTTTTGTACTGTTTTACCTGCCCACCATCAATACATGGGAGGTTGTGTTGCTCTGCATTCTTACCAACAATCAGTTGTTTGCAGTCTTGTATATTTTAGTCATCTTAATGGGTATGTAGTTTGTGCTTTTAATTTATATTTCTCATTTTGGTTTTAGTTTGTATTTCTATGATGATATTAATACTGACCACTTTGAATTTTCATGCACTTAGCCATTTGTTTATCTTCCTTTGTCAAATGTCTTTTTCAAGTTCTTCATCCATTTTAAAGATTGGATTTTGTTTTTATTGAGTTGTAGGAGTTCTTTTAGTGTTTGTTTTTTGTATCATATATTCTGCTTTTAAGTCTTTTCTCAGTAGTTTTTCTGGGTTGTGAAGATCTTTTTAATGCATTTTTCTAGAAACTTTATCAATTTATCATTTAACTTTTGTTTAGGTCTGTGATTTATTTTGAGCTATACTATATGGAGGGAAGTAGAGATCAAGTTTCTTCTTTCTTTTTTTTTTGCGTATGGATATCCTGTTGTTCTAAAACCTACTTTGGAAAACACCTTTTCCATTGAGTTGCTTTGTCACCTTTATTGAATAGTTGACCTAAGAAGTCTACTTCTGGAGTCTGCATTCTGTTTCATTAATCTATTTGACTATCCTTATGTCAATACCATATTGTCTTTTTTTTTTTTTTTTTTTTTTTTTTTTGAGACAGAGTCTCACTCTGTCTCCCAGGCTGGAGTGCTTAAGCTTGGCTCACTGCAGCCTCTGCCTCCCAGGTTCAAGCCATTCTCCCACCTCAGCCTCCCCAGTAGCTGAGATTACAGGCACCTGCCACCGCACCTGGCTACTCTTTTATTTTTAGTAGAGACAGGGTTTACCATGTTGGCCAGGCTGGTCTTGAACCCTTGACCTCAGGTGATCTACCCGCCTCAGCTTCCCAGAGTGCTGGGATTGTAGGCATGAGGCACTGCGCCTGGCCTATATTGTCTTGATTACTGTAGTTTCGGATTTCCCAACCTTGGCACTAGTGACATTTTGGGCCACATTGTTGTGAGGCTGTCTTATGCATTGTCAGATATTTAATAGTATCTTTGATTTCTACCTGCTAGATGCCAGTAACGTTTTTCCAGTTGTGACAACCAAAATCGTATCCAGATATTGCCAAATGCCCGCTGAGGGACATAATTGGCCCCAGCTGAGAACCATTGAATGGCTTTTTAGTAAATCCTGATGTTAATGTAAATTCTCCATCTTTGTTGTTTTCCCAAGATTTTAGATCTTTTGTGTTTCAATTATGAATTTTAGAATAGGCTTGCTTATTATTATAAAAAGGAGTATGATTATACTGAGACTGTAATTGGGGTTGTGTTGAATTTGTAGATCACTTTGGAGACATTTTAACAGTCTTGAAACGTCCAGTCATGAACATGGCACATCTCTCCATTTATTTAGGTCATCTTTAATTTTTCTCAGCAACATTTTGCAGTTTTGGTAGAGGTCTTGTATATCCTTTGTTAACTTTATTACTAAGCATTTTATGTTGTATGATGCAAAAATAAATGGAATTGTTTTTTAGTTTTGTTTTCCAGTTGTTCGTTGCTAGTACTTAGATACACAGTAAAATTTTGTATGTTAACTTTGTGTCATAACGCCTAGCTAAACACACCTATTAATCATAATCATTTAATTCTTCTGCATTTTTCTACATTAATAGTTATGTTGCACACAAATAGGTACAGTTTTACTTTCTTTCCAATTTTTATACCTTCATTACTATTATTGTACTATCCCAAACCTTCAGTAACATGTTGAGTAGAACTGCTGCAAGTAGACATCCTTGCCCTCGTTAAATGTGAGGTGGGGGAAATGTTCAGTGCTTCAAAACTTAGGTTAACTGTAGGTTTTTTAATAGGTGTCCAGAAGACTGAGTAAATTATTTTCTTAATTTGCTGAAAGTATTTTGTTTTTGTTGTAAATGAGTATTCAAGTTAGTAAAATCTTTAGCATCTATTGAGATAATCATATGGTTTTTCTTTTTTATTTTCTGAATATGGTAAATTATGTTGATTACAACTTTTTTTGTTGTAAAATATAAGATTTACCATTTTAACAATTTTTAAGTGTAAAATTTAGTGGCATTTAGTACTTTCACGTTATTGTGCAGTCATTGCCACCATCCACATCCAGAACTTACTTCATCAGCACAAACTGAAAGTACCCATTAAACAAGAACTCCTTGTTGCTTGGGTTGCTTCTACCTTTTAGCCATTATAAATAATGCTGCTATGAATATGAATGTACATCTTCTTAATCTTTACACTCTCGGTGTCTAGGGCAGTGATTTAAACAATCACAGCAGTTGTGATTGTTTAAATGCAGACAATCAGCAATAAGGGGAAAGCTAAGCAAATGGTATTTCATTGACCCAGTGGAATATAAGTACTCTGAATAAGACATGGTTTCTGCCCATAACATGCATTTCATTTAGGAGAGAAGTTATGGCCTATATAAGTATAGTTTTAAAAACAAGGGAGCATATAATAAATACCAGAAAGCAAATTGTAAGTATTGGTTAACATTTGATAGACATTCATCATGTGTCAGGTATTGTGCTGTTTCTCCATATGCTTTAACTCATTTGATCTTCACAACAAGCCCACGATGTGGATCCTGTCAACTGGGACACACAGAGGTGAAATAACTTGTTCAAAGTTACAGAGACAGTAAATGGCAGATCTGGGATTTGAATTTGGATCATCTGACTCAAGAGGAACTGTGCCAAACTACTTCCTGTGCCAAGCTACTTATGAGCTTTCGTCATAAAAGGAGAACAGAAAACATTACAAACTTTAAATTACTGTAAGGTTGGGTGCAGTAGCTCACGCCTGTAATCCCAAAACCTTGGGCAGCCAAGGTAGAAGGATTGCTTGAGCCCAGGAGTTTGAGAGCAGCTTTGGCAACATAGCAAGACCTGCCCCCCTCACCACAACCCATCTCTACAAAAAATAAAAAAGTTAGCTGAGCATGGTGGCGGGAGCATGTAGTACCAGCTACTTGAAAAGCTGAGGCGGAAAGATTGCTTGAGCCCAGGAAGTCAAAGCTGCAGTGAGATGTGGTCCTGCCACTGTCCTCCAGGCTGGGTGACAAAGCGAGACCTCGCCTCTAAAAAACGCACACACACACACACACACAAACATGTTAAATAGAAAAGTAAATATGAAATTCCAGCAAAATTATCTCTCAATCTCCCACAAGTCCTTGTGAAGAGCAAGGGGGGCTAGAAGGGATGTGTGAAATAGAAAAGAGGGAAGCAAGGTGGCCCAGAGTAAGCTAGGTTCACTCCCAACAAGAGAAACTCCACTCTATGAAAAAGAAAAGAAGAAAAGAAAAGAGACCTGATGTATAGTCAGAGCGCTGACTACAAGGAAAGGATTAAAAGTCCATGAGTTGTCAGGTAGTGGTAAGAAAAAGGCATTGCTTCTGGGAAAGAAACAGATAAAAGGGAAAGAATGGGTGTCCTTTGGAGACTAAGCAGTGGTGGGCAACAGAAGAGAGAGGGAAATGCAAGATCCTACAAAGCAAAAGAGAACCTAAACTGAGAATACATGGTTCATGTCCAGCCTTATCAAAAAACAAAACAAAACTTTTAAAGAAACTGCATTTCACTCAGTGACAGAAGAGGGCACTCTTAACCTAGAAATCTTGTTAACCATCCTAAACCAGCAATTCTGTCCCTGGAATTAATGGACAAAAGCAGTTTGTATTTCATATACACACACACACACACACACACACATATTATACATGTATGTATATTTAATATACATATATAAAATAAAAACAATGCAGCTTGTAAAAAGCTCTACATTTTTTTAAACCCACAAACTGGGGTGGTGGGGGAGTCCTATACATTAGTAAACTGAAATAAGTATTCTCAAGCATTTGGGGGTATGAAGAAAACTCTTTAAGTCAGAAATTTTAAAACTTTTTTTTTTCTTTTTTGAGATGAAGTCTCATTCTGTCACCCAGGCTGGAGTGCAGTGGCACGATCTCTGCTCGCTGGTCTCATTCTGTCACCCAGGCTGGAGTGCAGTGGCACGATCTCTGCTCACTGCAGCCTCTGCCCACTGAACCCTCCTGGGTTCAAGTGACTCTTCTGCCTCAACTTCCTGAGTGGCTGGGATTACAGGCGCCCGCCACCAAGCCTGGCTAATTTTTGTATCTTTAGTAGAGACCGGGTTTCACCATTTTGGCCAGGCTGGTCTTGAACTCCTGACCTCAAGTGATCTGCTCGCCTCGGCCTCCCAAAGTGCTGGGATTACAGGCGTGAGTCACTGAACCAGGCCTAGAAAATTTAAAACTTAAAACATAAATGGACAAAAAACTAAGGAGGAAATGAAACAGGTGACTGAGCTTAGGAAAAAAAAATGAAAATACAAAATCCCATTAGAAATATTAAAGACTAAATTCCATGGTACCTAAAGAAGGGTAGATGTAATTGAAGAAATACAGGAAAACAACTGAAAATAATTAAAATGAGATCAAAAAGAAGTTAAAAGGGTCAAAAATAAAGTGAATGAAGCAGAATACAGGCAAAGATCCAACATACGTATAATTAAATTATCTGAAGAAGATAAACAAGCATGAAACAGAATTAGTGTTTAAAACTATAATTCAAGATAACTTTACAAGAATAAAGAGGCCTCAGTAGAAATACTAAAGGGATACACTGGGTACCTGTGAAATCTGACCGCAAAATGGGGTGACAATCAACCCCAAAAATATACTCAAGTAAAACTATGAGATTTTAAAGATAAAGAAAGAAATCCTCAGGGTCTTCACTCAAAGAAATAAACAAATAAGATACAAAGGCAAAAGAATCGGGCTGCATCAGGCATCTCAAAAGCTACATAGAAAGCAAGGCAACAAAAGAACTGACTATTTTTAAGAAACTCAAATCAAGAAAGTGTGAATTAAGATTTTTATATCTAGCCAAGCTGCCTTTCAAGTATCAAGGCTATAGAGAAACGATTCTACATATCCAAGAACTCAAGGAACACTGTGCTGTTAAGGAATCTACTGGAAAATGAGCTTCATCCAAGAGATAAACTGGGGAAACTTCAGTAAAAGGATTGGTGATAAGCATTTGCTATATTCAACTGTAGCTCTAAGATAAAAATAAAGATGGGGCAAGGCAGAAGAATGATATATAAATGCTGTATGCTTTCATAAAGTAGAAATAATGCAACTGAAAAACTAAGAGGAAAAGGGACACAGAAAAAGGAAAATAGAATAAATCAGTTGTGTCAATAGTTGAATGTCATAAAGGCAATACATGAATTAAAGCATGCCATTAAAAACTGTCAAACCAGGCCAGGTGCAGTGGCTCAGACCTGTAATCCCAGCACTTTGGGAGGCCAAGGTAGGAGGATTACTTAAGGCCAGGAGTTCAGTTCTAGCCTGGGCAATATAGGGAAAACTTGTCTCTACTAAAATAAAAAATGAAAATAACAAAATTAGCCAAGTAGAATTCAAATCGAAAAGCATTAAATATGACAAAGGACAATTTTTAATGCTAAAAGCCACAAGTCAGAGGTTGCAGCAAGCTGAGATTGTGCCACTGCACTCCAGCCTGGGTGACAGAGCAAGATTCCATCTTAACAAAAAAAAAAAAAGAAAGAAAGAAAACAGAAATTAATGATATAGAGCAAGAATCAAGAAGTTTTATCTATAAAGGGTCAGATAAGTAAATATTTTAAGCTTTCCAGGCTGACAATTCTGCCTTTGTTCCAATAAAACTATTTATGAAAACAGGTGACAGGCCAGATTTGTTCTGCAAGTCATAGTTTGTTAATCCCTGATATTGTGAGAGAGAAAAAAAATAGTAGATCCAATTAATAAACCAAAATCTTAGAAAAACTAATAAAATAAATAAACCACTTAGCTAATTTAACCTAGACAGGGGGCAGAAAATAAAGGGAGAAATCATCACTGAGACAGAAGAAAATTCAGAAAGTTAAACAAAACTACTTTGCAGATCAGTGCACAAATAAATTTTAAAACTTAGATGAAATAGGTAATTCCTTGGAAAATCTGGTTTACCAAAATTGACTCCATTAGACAGAAAAAGCTTAAACCGGCCAATTTCCATAGAAAAAATTGAGAATGTCATCAAGGAATAACCCCACAGAAAAGCCCCATACCCAGATCATTTCATAGAATTTGATGGATTCTACCAAACCATCTAAAATCAGATAGTCCAAATGCTATGTGAATTGTCCCAGGCATAAATAATGAAGAAAACTTTACAAATTCTTTTTATGAAGAAAGGAAAATACCAATGCTTAAACCTGATAAAAATAGTGGAAAAAAAATAGAGAAAAGTGTCGACCGACATCACTTATAAATATTGGTGCAAAAATGCAAAAGAAAATATTAGTGAACAGAATCTAACACCACATAAGACAATACTCAATGACCAAGTGGGATATATTACAGGAAGGGGTAGGACTGCAAGAAAGGGAAAAATTTGAAATTATACCAAATTTAAAAATTATAAGTAAAGAAAAGTTTTTAAAATATCTTGTAGTTAGCTTTCCTTTGCATGGTACTAAGGAATATTTTAGACTAAAATGTATGTGATCCTTTCTCTGATTTCAGCCTAGGAGAGAACAGTTTTGGAGTCTGTCTGTACGCATGATTAGAAAATGAAGGTCCTAAAAAGAATGAGATAAATCTATTGCCTTCAGAGCCACTTAGAACCCATTTAGTGGAAGGCTCCAATTCTAAACAACTTATTCATCTTTATGAGTAAAGGTAATGGATATGGTCCCACTAAGCTGGATCTACAAGGTCACTATGTTATCTGTTAAAAGAGCAAACATTTACTCTCTCCATACTTGGCATATTCAGATGATTGTATATTCCATGTAAAATATATGCCAATTTCTGGCTTCACCAACTGCAAGTATGGGTTTCTTAGGCTAATGGTTTGTAAGAAAAGGAGGGAGACTTCAGGCACAACTCTTCAACCACAGAATGCTGTTATAATATTTATCATTCTGTGGAAAAATATCAGAAACGTTACATGATTTATTGTCTTTATTATCTTTTGTTCCGACTTTAATTTTGTGAAAAGCAATCCGTTACGAGGAAGTTTTATAAAGTCCACATAGATCTCAAATTATGCATGCTGTTCAAAACCTGCAGCAGAAAGCCACCTTCAAAGCGATGGTTTTCTATCAGGGCTTTACTCCCCGGTAAGAGTGCTCTGTTCCTTCTCCTTGTAGGATTTTTTTAGATTTACCAACATTATTTTGGGAATATCTAAATGCATGCAATCTTCTGCTAAAAGGAACTGAAAAAAAGCATTCTTTTGTACATAAATAATAATGGTTTTTAAATCTCTAATTAGAAGTAGCCTATATAGACAGTTGGCTTTGCAAGCTAAATATTGTCAAAAAGAATAGCTATAAATCAACTATACTGAAAGCAAAGTTACTATTGTATAACTGCTCTATAAATAGTGGTATCATCTTAGTTATCCTGGATTTACATTTGGGGAGCAGTTTATCTTAAAGAGGGCAACAGGATAAAGCTGGGAACTTTACTGTTATTTTATTGAAATTTATTGAATTTTTTATTTGAAATTTTTCTTTAGACAAATTTGGTATTGGTTAGAACAACTGTGAAATTTTTCAAGCTAAACGCTGTGACTATATTATATGGAGAGGAATTCTGAGGGTTCAATCACCCATTCATTGGCAGAGCAGATTCAAACAATTCCCTTGGCTCAGCTCCCTAGGCTCAACCTTCCAACAGACGAGGGCAGCCTTCAATTCAAGCACAAGTCCTTGTTATTCGATTGGCAGCACAGAACAATTGCTCCGTGGGTACTTATAAGAGAAAACAGTTGCTAGCTCAATGACACCAAACATTCATCAAATCTCAGTTGAGGGAAACAATATTTAGAAAACAATGCTTGAAAGAAATGGACTCCAGTCATACCTCCAAATAATCTAAATAACCTAATCCTACCCCTGAATCAAGCCAGATCAGCAAACAGTAGGCATTTCTAATGCATCTTTTCTGCCACTCTACACTGAATTGTGCTTTTCTGTGTTCAGGGGCAATATAAAAAAAATAGCCTTATAAAATCCTCATAAAATGCTGCCCAGACACTGTCCTATTTATGAGACCCCCTGGAATCAGAAATTCCTGATTCTTAATGTTGAAAAAGAATTGTACTTCTGAAAAACACTGCTTAGTTGTAACATTATGGACAATGCCATGGTTCCCTTTCTGGCTGGATGGGAAAACTTAAACCTAAATTTGTGAGGCACTAATGAACAAGTAAATAGGTTATAAGGGCATGAATTATTCTTAACCTTATTCCTACATTTTTTATGTCTCTGTTTTTGTTTTCTTTCTTCTTTAGCCTAGACATCTAACCTATTATCTTTTATTTTATATACCCATGCAGGTCACTTAAAGTCTTTCCCAGAAATAAAACAGAATATAAATACTCTTTTGTTTTAAAAAATTCTACGTTTAATAACAATGTAATGAATCACAATGGAAAAGATCAATAGATTTCACTGTATGGCAATCTAAAACTTTTATATGTCAAAAACATCATAAACAAAATTGAAAGAAACCATAAAACAGAAGAAAGACAACATAAATAATAACCAAAGAAGTCATGCTCTTAGTATATGAATAAACTATCTATGTCCATAAGAACATGAAATTTGATCAATAAATAAAATAATGATGGTAAATCAACCAAGAAATTTGGACAAATTGTTCCTTCAAAACAAATGAATTTGAAGGAACCTAAAAGTAATTTAAATTGCTTTCCTAACATAGACTCCTACAACTATAATGGACCTTTCCTGTTCAAGATAATTACAGAGATCAGTGACGTTGCTTGAGTGTATCAAAGGTTGCTATTTACCTGTCTTTCCAATTCCATAAAGGAAAAGACAATTTTGGCTTCTCCTTATTCCCCATATGTTAATCCTCAAGGAAAGAACAGTATATACGTAATCTAACTGGTAGGAGACTGCCATTCCTTGAGTCACATTTCCAAGTAATAAGTTCACATATTACCGGTCGCCACCCAAACAAAATGCAGACTTGCTCTCTGGTACCCGCCTGTGCACAGGTACAAGGGGCACTCTGGGTATCTCCGGTCTTCAAGAGGTAAGTAACCAGTGTCTGCCACCACCCTTTCCTCTGCTTTTCAGCCTGAGACTGGGCGGGTAAGCCAGGCAAGGCTCCCTTCCAGAGCCACCTGCCCATATTTCCATGGGGAAAGTAAGTAGGAAGTTCTACTTGGCCACAACAGCTAAACCTCATCCTTCAATATAGCTTTTACCTGAAATTCAGTGTTGGAGAGAGAGTTCCTGGAAACTCGCCCAGGTCAATAAAGTTGATATTTGTCATTTATCTATCTGTTTGTCCTGTGCAATCTCATATGGAAAGGAGAGGTAAGATTCAGTATCTCCCTGCAAAAGGCAGATATACTCATTGGGGTCTTGAGTATAAAGATAAGAGCTGCCACAGGGGAGTAAGGCACCATGAGGGAAGATGAGAGCTCCTGATCTCTGCAACTGGAATTCAGGAACAGATGAGGTAGGTAGATATCTGATTACCAGGAAAACTTTGCAAATCAGACAAAGCTCTAAGACACGGGGTTTTTAGGCAGGAGCAGATGGAATTATTTTAGCTTCCACTTTTTACTTTTACTCTTTCTTTTCTTATTATGTCTCTGCCTGCAAGAGCTTTGACATTGCCCAGAAGTAGCTAAGGTTTATGTGGTTAGAGCAATGAGACTCAAATTGTAGACTGACAATATCAGCAAGGCCTGAAAGCTTGCTAGAAATGAAAATTTGCTCCCCTCCCCAAAGGCCTACTGAATCAGAACCTTTGGGATGCGGCCCAGGAACCTGTGTTTTCATAAGCTCTCCAGGTAATTGCTGTATTTGCTAAAGTTTAATATGCACAGAGGGAGCAATAGTGGGAGGTTTTAAAGAGTATTTTGGGGAGCTAGATATTAGTAGACAACACTAGATTAGCTTGCCAAAATTCCATTTCTCTTTATATCATTTGGAATTTCATACAGGGCTAAGGAGAGAACTGCAGGAAGATTGGATCCATGGCTTCTCCACAGGCTGGTTCACTCCCACACCAAGGTCTTTTAAATGGCCCTGGATGATCTGTTTCACAGAGACTCAGACTGGGGATTCTAGATGAGAAATTGTTTGGGAGTTAAAGTAGAAAAAAAGTCCAGTGGAATTATTACAAACTCAAATGCTAAAAAGAAATAACAAAAAGTGTATACCTAGAACTCTGTTCCTAGAAATGAGATTTTGCCCATCTCTGAAAAAAGAATGAAATCAGTTTCCAAAACAGGTTTTGTTCTCACAGATAGGATAAGATTTAGGGAGAAAGGATAAGATTAGGGAGAGTGAAATCAAGTGGAGGAAATAACACTAAGAAGAAAATTTGAAATCATATTGGCTCAGTTAGAAAAATATGACAAGGAAAAGTTTTAAATAAGGGAACGAGAATAGGCATTAATGAGAACTCTTCGTTTCTTCCTTAATAACTGGAACTGTGATACTCCAAAGCTAAAGAAATGTGAACATGTTTAAAAAGAGAATGATCAGTGTAGAATTCTTCAAGCATCACTAAGTGAGTTTCAAGGTGGCATTGTTTTTGTAGATGAGGCAACAGGTATTGCACAGGCTATAAGGACATCTGCCTGAGAAATAGAGCTGTATTAAACACGGTCCAGGAAGAACGACAATTGATCAAGCCCAGGATTGAGTTTAGGCTGAACTGAATAGTGAAAATGAAAGTGGGAAGAAAGTATTTTTTTTTTTTTTTTTTTTTTGAGACAGAGTCTTGCTCTGTCGCCCAGGCTGGAGTGCAGTGGCGCAATCTCGGCTCACTGCAAGCTCCGCCCCCTCCCCGGTTCACGCCATTCTCCTGCCTCAGCCTCCCTAGACTACAGGCGCCCGCCACCACGCCCCGCTAATTTTTTTGTATTTTAGTAGAGACCGGGTTTCACCATGTTCGCCAAGACGGTCTCAATCTCCTGACCTCGTGATCCACCCGCCTCGGCCTCCCAAAGTGCTGGGATTACAGGCGTGAGCCACCATGCCCGGCCGAAGAAGGTATTTTAACACTGGATGTTTTCCGCAGGTCCAGAGCTCTGTGACATCATTCTTTCTCTACAGAGACCTCAGAGGCAGATTCCAAAGTAATGTGAGGAGAACAAAAAATCTAAGTCTGAAAACAAAAAGCAAATATAGAGAAGGAAAATACTAAGACCTAGCAAAAGGTATGAGTCCTACCTGGCAATAAAGAAGGAACAGAAGCAACTTAGATGGAAGGGTAAAGGCTTAGAGCTGAGCTGAGCAGGACCTGCTAAGTAAGAATGTTCTCAGAGGGACCTTGAACATTGCAGGCTTATCTCTGATACAGAAACGGAAGCGGGAACAAGAAGTGTTTCAATTCCCATCGAAGAAGCACCGACTACTTAAGTCTTGGAAATTCAATTCCAAGAAGGTAGGGCTTGGGCGAAATGCCACTAGTCCAGGGGATTTCCTGGACCTCATCAGACCAGTGAAAGTTCAGGTTCTGGAAACCCAACAGCAGCTCACAGATCAGCTGAGGGTAATTCCCCATGGGAGACAAAAGGGAAAATCTCCTAACCAGGAAGTAGGACTCACAGGCAGACATTCAATAATAGGCCCCTGTGGAGTCCAGAACTAAAACAATTTAGGGAATCTTTCTGGGTTTACAGAAATTCAGAGAAAAGAGTGAGAAATGGAGACAGGAAAGGAAGCATGCAAGACAATGTATCTCACTTGAAGAGTTTCCTAAGATAAATATGGGGTGTGCTGCCCAGAAAGAAGGGAGGCTCTTTCACTAAACAGATAAACATCTTCAGCAATGGTGAAGCTTGGGTAGAAACAGGGCTCACGGGAGCAATGAAAATGGAAAGGTTCTAAATCCCTGGAATGGGCATCAAGAAAGACCCAGAGCCGGCCGGGCGCGGTGGCTCAAGCCTGTAATCCCAACACTTTGGGAGGCCAAGATGGGCGGATCAGGAGGTCAGGAGATCGAGACCATCCTGGCTAACATGGTGAAACCCCGTCTCTACTAAAAAAAATACAAAAAACTAGCCGGGCAAGGTGGCGGGCACCTGTAGATCCAGCTACTCGGGAGGCTGAGGCAGGAGAATGGCGTAAACCTGGGAGGCGGAGCTTGCAGTGAGCTGAGATCTGGCCACTGCGCTCCAGCCTGGGCGACAGAGCGAGACTCCGTCTCAAAAAAAAAAAAAAAAAGACCCAGAGCCACCACTGCAAATGTCTAAAATTTTCAAGGAGAGTACAAAATGAATCCAACTACCCTGATAAGAAGACATTTCCCAATCTACGTTTAAATTGACACCTGGTAAACTCCAGACTACTTGGTAACCTACAGAGGGTGAACTATGGCATGCTACATTATACTTACTACTAGTAATTTAGGGAGGCAAAGGAGAAGATAACAACAGGCTTCTTTCTGAACTTAACACCACGGGCCTCTCATTTATTATACTCATGCTAGAGTTTAGACTTCATCTCTCACTACTGTCCCCAGCTCTCTGCTCCAGCCATACTGGTTTCCATGACATTCCTAGAATATGCCAAGGATGTGCCTGCTTCAAAACCTTGGCATTTGCCAGTCCCCTGTACACCAAAGGAGTAGCATCTATTACAAAACAAGATTCCTAGGTTTCAACAGCTAGAACACACTCTCCATTCAGCAGGACACTCTGGCTGAGATTCAGCAGAAAAGATGTAGGACAGAAAAAAATTGGAGACTTCATGCCTTTACATATTAGTTTATTTTACAAGGAGAGGTGGATTTTATTTATTCTTTATTTCTTTACCTGAGGCAATCTTGCTCTGTTGCCCAAGCTGAAGTGCAGTGGCGCAATCTCAGCTCACTGCAGCCTCAACCTCCCAGGCTCAAGAGATCCTTCCACCTCAGCCTCCCAAGTAGCTGGGACCACAGGTGTGTGCCACCACACCCAGCTAATTTTTGTATTGTTTATAGAGACAGGGTTTCACTATGTTTCCCAGGCTGGTCTCAAACTCCTGAACTCAAGCAATCCACCTGCCTCAGCCTCCCATGGCGCTGGAATTACAGACGTGAGCTACTGTACCCAGCCAGATTTTATTTATAGATTTTTATTTCTCTAAGAATTTAATAATTGGAGGGAATTCATATTCAATTTGCGAGCATTACTATGCAGCTGAAAATGTGTTGGGGGTAGGTTTATGTTGTCATGAGGTGCTCCTTGTGCCAACTCTGCTGATACAGACAGGACAAGGTGCCAGGCTCAATCTGATATGAAAAATAGGATAAAAACTGAAGCCGGACACGGTGGCTCACTCCCAAAGTAATCCCAGCACTTTGGGAGGCTGAATTGGGAGACCTCACCTGAGGTCAGGAGTTCGAGACCAGCCTGGCCAACATGGTGAAACCATGTATCTACTAAAAATACAAAAATTAGCTGGGCATGGTGGTATGCGCCTGTAGTCCCAGCTACTCAGGAGGCTGAAGCAGGAGGATCACTTAAGCCCAGGAGGTGGAGGTTGCAGGGTCGCACCACTGCACTCCAGCTTGGGTGATAGAGTGAGACTCCATCTCAAAAAAAAAAAAAAAAAGTTTCAGCCTCAGGTGCTACGTGGCCCTCATGAGAGTCTAACACATTTCAGAATCTTTTTTTTTTTTTTTTTTTGAGATGGAGTTTTGCTCTTGTTGCCCAAGTTGGAGTGCAGTGGTGCGATCTCAGCTCACTGCAACCTCCGCCTCCCGGGTTCAAGTGATTCTTCTGCCTCAGTCTCCCAAGTATCTGGGGTTACAGGCACACACCACCACACCTGGCTAATTTTTTGTATTTTTAGTAGAATCAGGGTTTCATCATGTTAGCCAGCCTAGTCTCGAACTCCCGACCTCAGGTGATCCACCCACCTCGGCCTCCCAAAGGCTGGGATTACAATCGTGAGCTACCACACCCGGCCCAGAGTCTTCTAAATGCAAAGGCCAAACTGCCCACCCTGACCCACAAAAGCAGTGGTGAATATCACAGAGAGGCCTCAGGGAGGTAGTAGCAGGACCTACCCTCTTCTGCTGTTTTCCTTCAAAGGGGCAGCCTCTTCTGGTTGCCCATAAATTTGTCTGATAAACCCACAGGATTAAAGAACAAAAGAAATAGTAGTGATGGCTGCACTACAGCCATCCCACTAGGGGGAGCTGTGGAGTTAATACAGTTGGCACCTAGGTGGCTTCCTCAAAAGACTGCAAGGGAAGAATTTCTAAGCAGCCTGACCTTAATCAGGCCTCTGTTCTCTATGTCAAGTTAATGTGCTTATACATGGCCCAGTCCTGAGGCCATTTTGCCTGACACAGTGGGACCCACATTTCTGGTCTCCCAGAAGTTGGTTCTAGTTGCCGATAATGATACCCTTAGGGTTCAGTAGTCTTAAATTTGGGGTGAGAGACAAAATGCTTTACAAAATTCTCAATTTAGGACTCCCAGGGAGCTCTGAATAAATCAGTCCACCCTTGGTCTGTGCCCTCTACGAGCCAGTACCCTGCAGGGAAGGGGATAAGTGGTAAGGTTCAGGCATCCTCAGCCCCAGACACAGCTAACAAAGTTTCTTAGACCTGGAACCCCTGTCTCTTGACTCCCAGACTAGCACTTTTATGCCCCCCCCACACACTGCATAGCTCAATTCACATAGGCAATTTGTCCTGAGGCACAAGAAACATCTACACTCACCTGCTGGGGGAGTTGCTATTGTTATTTGCACCGAGTGCGCCTTAGGAGATCTCAGCAGGGTCACGTTCACCGTATAATCAGTCGAAGGGTACAGATCCAAACACACTACAGGCGCTCGCTCCCACGTTGTGAAGTTAAACGATGTTGCGTGACAAAAGTTATCCAGATACCACCTCTGACCCAGAACGGTAAACTGCCATGAGATTAAAAGAAAGTGTTGCATTAAATTTTCCGTTGGCTAACAGGTGCCTAGACTATTAGCAAAGAGGAGTTAAAGCAAGAAAGTTCCTTTTATTTATCCTTGCCTACTTATAATTATTTTTAAGACAGTAGCAAGCTAACCTGAAGAAGGACTTTACAAAGCTACCTTACCTGTCCTCACAATCAGGTATAGGACCAAGCTTAAAATGCATTAACTACATCTCAGATGAAGAAAATGTTAGTCTATTCTAAAATAATCCCTTGATTATCACCCAAATGAAAGAGATTACATTGGAGCTAATGGGCAAAATTATTTTTTTTTCTCCTTCCCTTCTGAATAGTTCTCTCTCTCTCTCTCTCTCTCTCTCTCTCTCTCTTTTCTGAGACAGGGGCTGGTTCTGTCACCCAGGCTGGAGTGCAGTGGCACAATCTTAGTTCACAGCAATCTCAAACTTCTGGACTGAAATGATCCTCAGCTTCCCAAGTAGTTGGAACTACAGGCACGTGCCACCACACCTGGGTAATTATTGGATAATTATTTTTACAATTTATTTGTAGAGACAGAATCTTACTTTGTTGCCCAGGCTGGTCTCGAACTCTTGGCCTCAAGCAATCCTCCCACCTCAGCCTCCCAAAGTGCTGAGAATACAGGTGTGAGCCACTGCATCCAGCCAAAACTCTTTTAATTTCTTTTCATTGTAAGAAATCCATGGACAAGCCTCATAGAACAGAGTACTTAAACTAGGTGGGTTTCTTAACCCTGCCCATGGAGGGGAAAAAAACCAAAAACGTAGGGGACCACCCCAGATTATGCATTCAAAGCAAATGCCATGGTACTTCACTGGATCCTTCCTATTAGACCTCTGGTAAAAGGGCTTTTGATCCGTGGAGTCACATCACACAAATCATCCTCTACACACTGCCAGCTCCAGCAGGGAGTTATAGGGAAAAACTTTTGTGAAGGTCCCATAAGTAATATGATCAACCCTTGATCAGTTAGTGTGCATTAGCTGGTGGAGACATATGCTCAGTGTTGCCACTGATGCTAGCACCATTGTCTATACCACCCTCAATCCCTCCTTATTCCCATCACTCACTCACTCTTCTCTATCAATTTCCACAGTCATCCAAGACCCTGACACGTGGTTCATAAGGATTCTTCTCTCTCAAACTCTTTGAATTCTCTTGGATAACTTAAAAGTCCTTCCAGATAAACCATCAAATATTGGCCTCAGAGTTCTTAGAGCTCAATGCTATGAACTCGCTTCACTCCACCTCTGCCACCCACATCCATGGCCACAACCTAGACTGTGCTATCGTCGGAGCTGCTCCCCCACGGTCTGGCAGCCCCTATTCTTCTGAACCACTTACTAGCGAGGCATGATGTGTTCATGCATGTTTAGGCAATATGTCTATTCTCTTTAGCAAAACACTTTTAAATATTAACTTTTTTCCAGTCAATTTAAGAGTGTTTCACATGTCACACAAATTAACCTTTATCTAACTTTTTTTTTTTTTTTTTTTTTTTTTTTTGAGACAGAGTCTCGCTCTGTCACTCAGGCTGGAGTGCAGTGGCACGATCTTGGCTCACTGCAAGCTCCACCTCCCAAGTTCAAGCCATTCTCCTGCCTCAGCCTCCTGAGTAGCTGGGACTACAGGTACCTGCCACCACGCCTGGCTAATTTTTTGTATTTTTAGTAGAGATGGGGTTTCACTGTGTTACCCAGGATGGTCTCCATCTCCTGACCTCATGATCCACCTGCCTCAGCCTCCCAAGGTGCTGGGATTACAGGCGTGAGCCACCGCGCCCGGTCAATTCCTACTTATTTTCTACGACTCAGTATAACAGTCTTTGCTTCTGGTTAAAAAAATTGTACCTGGGCCTGGCAAGTGGCTCACATCTGTAATCCCAGCACTTTGGGAGGCCAAGGCGGCTGGATCACTTGAGGTCAGGAGTTCGAGACCAGCCTAGCCAACATGACAAAACCCCATCTCTACTAAAACTACAAACACTAGCTGGGCATGGTGGCGCATGCCTGGAATTCCAGCTACTAGGGAGGCTGAGGCAGGAGAATTGCTTGAACCTGGGAGAGGGATGCTGCAGTGAGCCAAGATCACACCACTGCACTTCAGCCTGGGTGACAGAGCAAGACTCCATCTCAAAAAAAACAAAAAAATTGTACCTGGACACACACACACTTACAAATAAAATCTCTCTTTTTATACTTATTTACTTTTATTATTCCATTATTAATTTACTTTTTGTCAAAGCACTCATTATACCATATTGTAGTTGCCTGTTTACCTATATATTCTATTAGTTTGAATTGGAAACTTCCAGGTCCTAATACATGATATCCTTTTGGTAAATAGAATAAATTAATTAATTAACTTCCAGGTCCTAATACGTGATAGCCTTTTGGTAAATAGAATAAATTAATTAATTTTGACCTGGGCGCAGTGGCTCACACCTGTAATCCCAGCACGTCAGGAGGCCGAGGTGGATGGATCACTTGAGGTCAGGAGTTCGAGACCAACCTAGCCAATACGGTGACACGATATGTCTACTAAAAATACAAAAATCAGCAGGGCATAGTGGTGCACGCCTGTAATCCCAGCTACTTGAGAGGCTGAGGCACGAGAGTCGCTTGAATTTGGAAGGTGGAGGTCACAGTGAGCCAAGATTGCCCCACTGCACTCCAACCTGGGTAACAGAGCAAGACTCGGTCTCAAAAAAAAAAAATTTTTTTTTTGGCTGGGCGCGGTGGCTCATGCCTGTAATCCCAGCACTCTGGGAGGCCGAGGCAGACGGATCACAAGGTCAGGAGATCGAGACCATCCTGGCTAACACAGTGAAACCCTGTCTCTACTAAAAAATACAAAAAATTAGCCTGGCGCGGTGGCGGGCACCTGTAGTCCCAGCTAACCGGGAGACTGAGGCAGGAGAATGGCGTGAACTCGGGAGGCGGAGCTGGCAGTGAGCCGAGATGGCACCACTGCACTCCAGCCTGGGCGACAGAGCAAGACTCCGTCTAAAAAAAAAAAAAAAAAAAAATTTTAAATGTAATACTTACTGATTTTACTGTCCACCAGATGACTTGCTAGGCACTAAAAATGACACAAAAATAAATCTCAGTTCCTGCCTGAATTTACTTATCATTTTACTCATGATGTTTAAGAAAATATCAAGTTAAATGAGGCCCAATAGCCATCCAATGAGTTCCTTAAAATTCCATGCCCAGGGTGGGCACGTTGGCTCACACCTGTAATCCTAGCACTTTGGGAGGCCAAGGTGGGCAGATCATCTGAGGTCAGGAGTTCAAGACCAGCCTGACCAACATGGAGAAACCCCGTCTCTACTCAAAATACAAAATTAGCCAGGTATGGTGGCGCATGCCTACAATCCCAGCTACTCAGGAAGGCTGACGCAAGAGAAGCGCTTGAACCCAGGAGGCAGAGATTGCAGTGTGCCAAGATCACGCCACTGCACTCCAGCCTGCACAACAAGAGCAAAACTCAGTCTAAAAAAAAAAGAAAAAAACACATTCCATGCCCAAATGTGAATCTGATAGCAAAATAAGCTGTATTATTTAATGCATTAAAATAAAATATAAGCTTGAAATGCCAGGCACAGAAAATGATAGCAAGTCACCAAATATAGTATCTTTCTTCAAGTTAGTTCCTCATTTACATCCATCTCACATCTCACATCCATCTCTAGAAACAAAAATCACAAACTGTCTAGAAGTTCATTCATTTTTAAATACTTTGGATACTTACTTGGAGATCACCCAAAGTTTTAAATGACACAATTCTTTAATAGCATAAGAGATCTCCTTACTTGGTACATGTGTTCTGATCCAACTTTCCTAGAATGCCTGTTCAGTTTCAAACAAGTTTCATTAAATATTGAAATATTGAATATTCCATCATCTTCTAAGAGATCATCTTCTAAAAGACAAGAGAGAAACTTATAGTTTGCACCAAATTAGCAAAATGCATCACAACTGAATGCAAGTGAAACTCTGACACCTTAAGAGAGCCAATTGGGTGTTTAACAGGAATAATATTAAATCTGGCATCAATGGACTTATCTTCAAGTCCTGGCTCTCCAACTTCTCAATTGTAATTACCTTAGCTAAGTCACTGAACCTCAGTCTCCCTGTTTGTAAAATCAAGTAATTCAGCTTGCTTTTCTTATGTCACAGGCTGCTTAGATAAGCAAATGAAACATTTAATAATTGCTGTAAATTAATAAAGAAAGCTGTGATATTTTTAGAAAGTTAATCCTGTCACTTGGATTGTCCATAGTAAAATGTCGTAAAGGTAAGCATAGCAGTAGCCAGAAAGTCTGAGAATAAGGAAAGTGGCAAATAAAAATCAAAGCCTATAGATTTAAACTCTCAGAGCAAGTGCTTTCCAACCTAGAAAATAACCAGAAAGTAGATGACCAAGCAAGAGGAAATTTGCTTTCACAGCAGACAGTATTTCAAGAGCTACTCAGCTGAGTACTAAGGCAATAAAATAATCAGAAAGCAGACTTGTTTTAACCATTGTACAGAAAAAAAGTGATTTCATACCTCCTGCAGTCAAATTCATTCTTACAATGTTCTATTTTCTTAATGTAGTCTAAAAGGATAGATTTGTTACTAATGAATTAAAGAAACAACAGAGTCAGGAATAACATCAGTGATTTTCAAGAAAAAGTATATTTCCTAACAAACAAGACTGTACTTTTTCTACCAATGGGAAAGGTGTAAATGTCTACCAAAGAGAAGCTATTTTATAACTACCTTTAATGTGTATTTCTCCTGTGGGAGTTTCTGCTACCTAAGAATGAGAACAATAAATTATTTTAGTCAAGATCAGAATTGTCCACAGCATTTTCAATATCACTGACATATTCAGCACAAGGCAACTAGCTGGGGAAAATATTCCTGCCTATAATTGGAAAGTGTAGAAAGATGGTTATGAGAGAGAATTTGAAGAGCTATCATATGTGCTCTCCTTTGTCTTCACAATTTTTATTTAACAGATTTCATAAGGACATCAGAAATGAAAATGGTCACATGTATGCACGCGATTTTGAGGAACACCAAGTGTCTGCATGTAAGAAATGCATGTATGTAAGAAATACCACATAAAGCTTCTGTCTCTGTACAGGCAGAACAGAAGCAGAAGTACTATCTGCACAGTTCACATCTCAATATGATTTTCACATAAGATAGTCATTATCGTCTGAATTCAGGGGAAGATGGCAATGTGAACAAAGGCATCTGGCTCCCACTTCCCACGCCCAAGCCTGACAGAAGTGATGGAGAATAAGTAAAAATGGGTCAAAATTTGCATCTGGGTTGGAAAGAAGGGTCGGTTGCCATACACAAGGCGGAAACATGAAGACATTTCAGCTTAGCACAGTATGGAAGAGCCCGGGCTAAAGAAAGACCCTAAGACCTACTGTGCAACCTGGCTTCCAAGCAAAGGAATGTAGTCCCAAAGTTTCAAAAGAAAGAACTGGAGGAGAACTAGAGCCCATGGAAAAATCAAGACAGGTCACAGGACAAATCAATGACCCATGCTCTATCTGGAGCCATTTAGCCCAGTGGTTCCCAAACTGCACATCAGAATCACCCAGACATCTGCAGATTTGAAGTAATGCTTTGACATCTGTATTTTTTTAAGAGCTCACCTGACAATTCTTCTCTCTCTCTCTTTTTTTAAACAGGGTCTCACTCTGTCACCCTGACTACACTGCAACCTCCACCTCCTGGGCTCAAGCAATCCTCCCACCTCAGCCTCCTGAGTAGCTAGGACTATAGGCATACACCACCAAGCCCAGCTAATTTGGGGGGTTTCTTTTGTAGAAATAGGGTTTCACCATGTCCCCAGGCTGGTTTCAAACTCCGGGACTCAAGCCATCCACCTGCCTCAGTCTCCCAAAGTGCTGGGATTACAGGCATGAACTACCACATCCCTAACCTCACCAGGCAATTCTGATAGGCAATCAGGTATATATTAAAAATAATAGTATATATACTACTATTGCTACTGCTAATAATAATAATAGTAATAATAATAATAATAGTCCTTCTTTAGCACACTGTAGATTAGTAACAGGAAAGGACTTCGAAGTAGAGGCCTCAGGACCTGAAGGTACCATCTGGCAGAGAGGCTGGGTTAACAGAAGGGGCTTGCCTCTTTCCTGCCTTGGTAGGCTGTAGTGCCATAAAGAAGCCAGGCCCAAAGCCAACAACTTCACCAATCATAGCAAAATGCTCAGAAGTAAAGCACAGGGTGGTGGGCTTTCTCACAGCTGCTGCCCAAAGGACACTGGATCACCAAACCAGCAGTAAATCCATTCATACTGAGATCTGACATAAACATACTAACATTATCCAATGGAAAGGAAGATCAAAGGGAAGGCCATCCATTTTATTATGAGGGAAATATCAGACCTAGACTGAATTTTTATCTTCTAAGGATAAATAATCCAGAAGTGTGGGAAAAAAACTGCAAAATGATTCTACAAAGAAGGAGAGGGAAGGAAAGGAAGATTGTGCTCAGGAGGCAAAGAACAAGCATATTTATAAACATGAAAATATTGATCAAAAGAATGGTAAAATTAGGTAGCATCTGTTTCATATGGTCAATAAAAATTTTTTAAATAGATTCAAACAAGAGATAAAGGATGAGATAATAAGAGAACGTGACAGCAGAGAGGAAACTGGTAGAGAGAAGCAGAAATAAAAAGGGAACTAGATGAGACCCAAAGAAAAGGAAATGAAAGTGCAACAGCAGAATTTAAAGTGCATTGGAAATGGTAAAGATAGGAAATGTCAATGCAAAAATGCATATTTGCGTAAGTGCACATAGAGAACAAACTTGTTATATATTCAAAGAAGTCAGAGGAAAAAGACTTGGACAATAAAAAGGAGAAAATGGGAAACCCATGTGGATGAACAAGCAATTCCACATAGGGGTATTTGAAGAGCAAAAAACAAACTTTTTTTTAAAAAGCAATAATCAGAGATGTAATAAAAGAAAATGTTCCTAATATATAGTTAAGCCAAATTCTAAAGACCAGAAAACTCACAGGGGGCTGGGCAAGGTGGCTCATGCCTGTAATCCCAGCACTTGGCGAGGCCAAGATGGGTGGATCACTTGAGGTCAGTCTGGCCAAAATGGTGAAACCCTGTCTCTACTAAAAATACAAAAATTATCTGGGTGTGGTGACACACGCCTGTAATCCCAGCCACTCGGGAGGCTGAGGCACGAAAATCTCTTGAGCCCAGGAGGTGAAGGTTGCAGTGAGCCAATATCACACCACTGCACTCCAGCCTGGGTGACAAAATAAGACTCAGTCTCAAAACGACAACAACAACAACAGCAACTCACAGGGTACTTGGAAAACTTAGTGCAAAACGTGAACATTTCTATCTGCTCACTACCCAAACAGAGGTTTCATGAAGGAAGAGACTTCTGTGTCACTATCAAATTCTCAATGCCTAAAAAACATCAGACACATAATAGGTGGTCAATAAACATTTGCCAGGTACATTAATAAATGATTAATGTCTTAAATTTTATGGCTAAAGAATCCTTCATGATACACAAGCTGAAAACCAAATTGCTTACATAGAATTGTTTATATTTTATTTATTTATTTGAGACAGTCTCACTCTATCACCCAGGCTGGAGTGCAGCGGTGTGATCTTGGCTCACTGCAACCTCCGCCTCCCGTGTTCAAGCAATTCTCGTGCCTAAGATTCCCGAGTAGTTGGAACTAGAGGCACACACCATCCCCACACCGGCTAATTTTGTGATTTTGGTGTTTCACCATGTTGATCCTGGCCTCAGGTGATCCGCCCACCTAAGCCTCCCAAAGTGCAGGGATTACAGGCATGAGCCACCGCACCTGGCCAGGATTTTAAAAAAAAAGAAAATCACACCTTCTTCTAACTCTTCTTTCAAAGCTTCCAGTTCCCAATGTCAATATGAAATACTTCTAGAATTCCAAGAACAAAAGTTTATGACCCAATAATTTTATCTTCAATCAAGCTCTCATTCACATGTGAAGGCAACAAAAGACATTCTCAGATCATCATGGACTCAGAAAATATCCCATTGCCTCCCTGAGGAGCAGGCAAAACACCCTACAGAGAGAGAAATAGAGATAGAGAAATAATAGAGAATGTGGTTTGAAAAGACTGTCAATAAGCACTGAAACTATTAAAACATGTACCCAAGGTTAAATCATTGCTACCAAGGTTTCTATAAATCAATATAAGAGTGAGCTCTTTGAAGAGATAATACATGTTAAAAATAAGAAACTGGTAATATAATGCCATACTAAACCAATAACCTAAGAGGAGAGAGAGGGGAAGAAATAAAAGGGAGTTTTGTAAATAAAAGGAATGCTAACTTATCTCATTCAGGGAAAAGTTAACAATATTTCAGTCTTAACACTGGTAAAAAAAAAAGAAATACACACTCAAATAGAATTTGCCTTTTTTAAATGTGATCACTTGCAGGAAAGAAAACAAAATCTATACTATCTGACTCACTGGAAAAGAAAATCTGTGTAACAAAAAGAAAACAAAAGACACAGCAAAGTAGCATTAAAAAGGGAAAAAACAGACCAGGAACAGTGGCTCACACCTGTAGTCCCAGCACTTTGAGAAGCTGAGGTGGGAGGATCCCTTGAGGCCAGGAGTTCAAGACCAGCCTGGGCAATATAGTGACACCTTGTCTTTACAAAAATTTACAAAATGAAAAAATTAAGTGATCTGCATAACTGTGGTCCCAGCTACTTGGGAGCTGAGGTAGGAGGATTGCTTGAGCCTGGAAGGTCAAGGCTGCAGTGAGCCTTGGTTGCACCACTGAACTCCAGCCTGGGCAACAGAGCTAGACCGTATCAAAAAAAAGAAAAAAAAGAAAGGAAAAAAGAGGCCAGACATGGTGGCTCACGCCTGTAGTCCCAGCTACTCGGGAGGCTAAGGCACAAGAATTGCTTAAAACCGGGAGGCCAAGGTTGCAGTGAGCCAAGATCACGCCACTGCACTCCAGCCTGGGTGACACAGCGAGATTCTGTCTCATTAATAAATAAATAAATAAATAAAAGGAAAATCATATCACAAATAAGAATGATGTAAGTTGGATAACTTATCTAATCAAAAATAAAAGTTTTCTAGAAAGGCTGTCAATACATGCTGTCTCCTAGAGTACATTTATAGCAATATTATTCAGATAGCTTTCAAGAAGGAAAAAAAGTAGACAAAGGCATATCATGCAAATGCAAGCACAAATAAATCAAGAAGACAATATTACTTTCAACATATAATTCAAGGCAAAGGTATTAAACAGGCTAAAACAAGCCATTTGTTACTAGTGAAAGAATCTATAATAAAGATATCAGTCATGAACATAAAAATCATATCAAAATGTGTGAAACAAACCAATAAGAATTTCTAAGAGGAACAGAAAATGGCAATCCATGTTAAAAATAAACAAAAAACAGAAGTACTGAATAATCTTATTAATAAAGTTGACTTAATAATAGATCTTACTCCCCTTACAGACAAACACTCTACCTTATTATCTAGCACCTACTGACATTACCAAACTTGGCCAAATGCTAAGACCCAAGAAAATGTCAATAAATACTCCAAAACATACCAAAATGTAATAAAACTAGAAAATGACAACACAGTATAAGTGTTACAAAGAAAAAATCTACCACTGTATAAAATGCTTATAATTAATTATTCAAAGGGAAAATCACAATAGTAATTATATAATGCTTTGAAAATAAGGGCAAAGAGAATACATATTAAAACACTCATAAATAATTATTCTGTCAAACAGAAAATCGGAATAGCAATTATATCATGCCTTGAAACATGTATCAATGCCTAAAGAATTCTGCCAAAGCTCAAATCTGCAAGAGAGAAAGAAACATTAAAGACTTTTATTATCAAACAGAAAAGAATGGAAATAAGTTGAATTTTGTTATGCATTCAGCTCAAGAATTTAGAAACAGAACAATATAACCAATTTAACAGAAATATGGGCTGTGCACTGTGACTCACACCTATAATCCAGTACTTGGGGAGGCGGAGGCAGGCATATCAATTGAGCCCAGAAGTCCAAGACCAGCCTGGGCAACATGGTGAAACCCTGTCTCTACAAAAAATACAAAAATTTGCCAGGCATAATGGTGCATGCTTGTAGTCCCAGCTACTTGGGAGGCTGAGGTGGGAGGATCACTTGAGCCCAGGAGGTCGAGGTTGCAGTGAGCCGTGATTGCACCACTGCATTCCAACCTGGGTGACAGAGCTGGGTGTCTAAAAAAAAAAAGAAAAGAAAGAGAGAGAGAGAGAGAGAGAGAAACATGGAGAAGGAAAAATAAAAACAAGAGGAGAAATTAGTGAGTTTGAAAAAGAACAACAATTTCAAAACCCAAGAGTTCATTCCTTGGGGAAAAAAAAATAGTAATAAAACACACAACCCAAACCAATCAACCTCTAAAAAGAGAAAGAGAACCAAACAGGAGTCAGAATAACCTGGGATTATATAACCTATAGACCCAGAGGAGATGAAATCAAATATTCCATCTGACATTCTGACAATATGTCTAATACATCAACCAAATATACATTTCTTAGAAAAATATAAAAATTGACTCAAGAAAATGTCAGAAACATAAACAGACCCAAAATCATGGAAGAAATTGACAAAGCTGTCAAAGAATCATCTCCTTAAAGGGGTGAAACTTCGATGATCTTTTGAGAAACTGTTCAACTTTAAAGGAAGGGAATAATTCCAATGTGACATAAACTATTCCAGCGGGAAAAACAATGGAAAACTTCCCAGTTCATTTTAAGGAAAATAGCGTAACTCCGATAATGAAATCAGAACAGATGTCCAGGATCTGGAGGAAAAGAATGACAACTCTTTATAATAGTGCATAAGTAAACAGAAGACTTGAGTACACACTGAGTAAATGTGGAAACATACCTTGCTCCCAGTTAGGATGGCTCAATATAAATCCTAATTCTCTCTAGATTAACTTGCAAATATAATCTAATTCCCTTTAGTCCAGAGACATTAAATAACTCAGCCATGATCAGCCAACTCTTCACTACAGAGCTAAGATGCAAAACCAGATCTGCCTGACTCCAAAGACCATGTTTTTCCCAAGGGAAAGGAACTTGAACAGGTAATTGGATATTAGTAAAAACAGCTGATGCCAAACAGCAACCTGTCATCCTCACTGAATAGTGACCGGTGAGTGATGATCTTTTAAAGACATTTCCCTATAGTAGTTTACTAATAATTTTGTAAGGCTTCTCTGATTAGTTACCATATTAATTTTATAATATCTTTGCCTACATATTATTTACTTGCAAAGAATTAATTTTGTTTTATTTATATACAAATATGAAGAGACCTAATTTGTATAATCTCATAGTTGGTTTTATATTGTTAAGATTGGCAGACTTTTTCAACTATTTCTGCTGAATCTATGTCACTTCCCAGCTACTCGGGTTAAGGTACAGTTTAAGTGGGATAGCAAACAGCTAATTAAGAACTTTCTCAACTCCCCCAGAATAATAAATGACATCAGCCAGCTGTGGTGGTTCACACCTATAATCCTAGCACTTTGGGAGGCTGAGGTGGGCAGATCACTTGAGGTCAGGAGTTTGAGATCAGCCTGGCCAATATGGTGAAACCCAGTCTCTACTAAAAACACAAAAAATAGCCAGGCGTGGTAGTGGGTGCCTGTAATCCCAGCTCCTCAGAAGGCTGAGGCAGGAGACTCGCTTGAACCTAGGAAGCAGAGATTGCAGTGAGCCAAGATAGCACCACTGCACTCCAGCCTGGGCGACAGGGCAAGACTCCATCTCAGAAAATAAATAAATAAATGACATCAATTACTTCTCAAGGTTTGTCTACAGGGTTTTTTGTTTGTTTTCTGAGACAGGGTCTTGCCCTGTCACCCAGGTTGGAGTGCAGTGGCATGATCAGAGCTCACTGCAGCCTTGAACTCTTGGGTTCAAGTGATCCTCTTGCCTCAGCCACCTGAGTAACTGGGACTATAGGCATGCATCATCACACCAGGCTAAATTTTCTTTCTTTCATTTTTGGTAGAGATGGGGATCTCATTATGTTGCTCAGGCTGACCTCAAACACCTGGCTTCAAGCACTCCTCCTCAGCCTCCCAAAGTGCAGGGATTACAGGCATGAGCCACTGTGTCCCACCTGTCTACAAAGTATTTAATTAGTCCTCATACCTCAAAACCAGAGGTTTTTTTTTTTTTAACTTACTGTAATTGTCACAATGTTTTTAAAAACCGATGTGACAATTATGTACAATGAGGTTTACTTCTACTTCTTAAAGCTCCTTCCCTCCACTCCTTTCTTCAGCTAACACCTACCCTCCTGCACCCTAGGGGTGCCCCTGCTTCCACCTCCCCACTCTCAACTTGATCCCCTTAAAGCTGCTGGGTCAGCCTCCCTGGCACCTCCTCTTTCACATGCAAGAGCAAGAAATGACTCTTTTTTTTTTTTTTTTTTTTTTTGAGACAGAGTCTTGCCTGTTGCCCAGGCAGGAGTGCAGTGGCACTATCTCGGCTCACTCACTGCAACCTCTGCCCCCTGGGTCCAAGTGATTCCTGTGCCTCAGCCTCCCGAGTTGCTGGGACTGCAGGCGTGCACCACCACACCCAGCTAAGTTTTTCTATTTCTAGTAGAGATATGGTTTTGCCATGTTGGCCACGCTGGTCTGGAGCTCCTGACCTCAAGTGATCCGCCTGCTTCAGCCTCCCAAAGTGCTGGGATTATAGGCATGAGCCACCACGCCTGGCCAGAAATGACTTTTGAGTTTACTGCCAAAGATAAGCCACATGGCTACCCTCTGTTGCCTTGGGTATTTGAGAGTGGACTGATCATCACCTAATGTTCTCCTTTTAAATGCCTTTTTGTTACTTGCCACCTCTCCCTGAGGGCTCAGCTGAGAAAAAATACCCCAGAGCCCATTCAGCCTGGTACCAAGAGGATACGGATCTCTTGACCTGCTCTAGTTCTACGGCTGGAGCAACTACGTCTGAGTATAAATCTCAGAAAGCAAATAGGAGCTCTCCGGCCCAACTGATTCTGCAGCATACTTCCCCACATTCTGGGCTTAGCATTTTCTAGGAGGAAATGAGACTTCACCTCCACCTACCAGCTATCTGGAAACCAATGACGGCTGGCACAGAGCGCCTGGGAGGTGCTGTGGAGATGTTCACGGTATAGTTGGTGCCTGGGTACAGGGCTAGGCACACTTCTGGGGTCCTGCTGTCTGTGGTCAAGTTGACTGTCTCCTCATGAACTGATTCCACAGGGTCCAACCGTTGTCCTTTTATGGATATCTTTGAGAGGAAAAGACAAGAGAACCCCCTATGACTCCAGTCAAAACAGTCCAGAATTTGTGGTGCTGGAGCCCATTCTCCTGCTATTCCATTTTATACTGCGCTGCTCAGCCAGGGAGCATTCATAAGGTAAACCTCTGCTACCAGTATCTGCTGATAAAGTCTGATCAGCCCGGTGAATATTAAACCCCCAGAAGAGACATAAATGAGCAATCTCCCTAGGAAGTGCTCTCCTGCACACGAATGATCAAATGGAGACAACTGCAACCTGAGGACCATTGGCTGCACTCTGTCACCAAGTCAGCAGACGCTCCCGGGCTTGCTCTGGGGGCGTGAAATACAAGCGCTTGGAAACAAGCAATCGTGAGGATGCCAAATATAAACGCATCCCCCACACATGCACCCTGCTGAATGACAAACATGTTAAACACGAAATGCAAAATAACTAACTAATACAGATATCTTCAAAAATTCCGTCCACTCTTTTTAAATGACAATGGGATCAGAAAGCAGTTAGACTGAGGCCAGGTGCGGTGGCTCATGCCTATAATCCCAGCACTCTGGGAGGCCGAGGTAGGTGGATCACCTGAAGTCAGAAGTTCGAGACCAGCCTGGCCAACATGGTGAAACCCCATCTCTACTGAAAATACAAAAAATTAGCCAAGCATGGTGGTGCACACCTGTAATACCAGCTATTTAGGAGGCTGAGGCAGGAGAATCACTTGAACCCAGGAGGCTGAGGTTGCAGTGAGCCAAGATCCCACCACTGCACTCCAGCCTGGGCAACAGAGTGAGACTGTCAAAAAAAAAAAAAAAAAAAAAAAAAAAAAGCAATTAGATTGAAAAGCTCTCACAGAAGCAAGTCCCTCTGACTCATATTCCCATGGGTGACGTGTCTGTCCTAGCAGGAAGAAGTAGATCGTTTTACTTACCACATATGTGACCTGGGGGTTTATTCTTCCTAAGTTGATGTGCCATCTCACACAGGTATCATTAAACACTGATACATCATCAATTTTTGTCAGGATTTCTAAAAGAGAAAAAGGCAGTCGACTCACAAAATGCATCAATGGGCTTTAGGAAAATTCTGAAGGAGATCAGTCTATCTGCACAGCTGGTATCTCTGCTGGTCACCATTCATCCTCAGAGGTGGACACTGAGTCAGGCAATACAAGCTCTCCCAAGCCAATCACCCAACTTCTCTTCATCAGGAATGAGCATGGCCCATTACCTGACTTAGAGGGAAAGGAAAGATTCCTGCTTGGGTATAGGTCAGAATTCCAACCTGTGATTCACTTGACAGGCCACTGATGCCACTGGCATTCCACTCGGGTAGAATGGAACGAGGCCCAGAACTGGGTCCTGAGTGAGACCTTCCCTGCAATTGCACAGGTGAGACCTGCTTCCACCTTTCTCTTCCCAGCAGGATGGTGGGAAGCTCCTTCAAGTCACTGCTATCCCAAGGGGGGAAATGGCATGTCTCACCACCCAGGACCATGCCTCAGAAACAGGTTGGGGCAAACTAAAGAAATTCTCCACAAGGTTCCTAGGTACTTCTGGCACTCCTGTAACTGAAGCTATTTAATCTTCTTTTATCAGGAGGCCACAGATTCCTCTGGGTTGTTCTGCTTCTTTTAAATATTCTGCATGTATTCCAGGTAATGAATTTAGCAATGTGGGAAACCATATGAAGGCCTTGGTTCCCCGAGGCAACATAGTTTTCAACAGTCCCAGTCAACCCTCAAGTGGTTGTTGAGACAGGAAGAAGGAAAGGGGATCTAGCTTTTTATTTCTTTGAAATCAAATTTCCAGCCGGGTGCAGTGGCTCACACCTGTAATCCCAGCACTTTGGGAGGTCAAGGTTGGCAGATTACCTGAGCTCAGAAGTTTGAGACCAGCCTGGACAACATAGTGAAACCCCATCTCTACTAAAAATACAAAACTTAGAGAGGTGTGGTGGCACGTGCCTGTAATCTCAACTACTTTTGAGGCTGAGGCAGGAGAATGGCTTGAACCTGGGAGGCAGAGGTTGCAGTAAGCTGAGATTGCACCATTGCACTCCAGCCTGGGTGACAGCGCAAAACTCCAACTCAAAAATAGTAAAATAAAATAAACTCCCTACACACAAGTAATCTACTTGCAAATGATATGATCTTATATATTTCTATATATAAAACTCTAAGGAATCCACACCAAAACAAGTATTAGAGCTGAGAAAGGAGGTCAGTGAGGTTGCGGAATACAATGCCAATGTACAAAAATCTATTGTATTTCTATACACTAGCAATGAGCAGTCCAAAGATGAAATTAAGAAAATGATTTCATTTACAATACTATCAAAAACAAACAGGCCTGGCACAATGGCTCACACCTGTAATCCCAGCACTTTGGGAGGCCAAGGCAGGTTGGTCACCTGAGGTCAGGAGTTCGTGACCAGCCTGGCTAACATGGCGAAATCCCGTCTCTACTAAAAATACAAAAATTAGCCAGGCGCAGTGGCGCATGCCTGTAGTCCCAGCGACTTGGGAGGCTGAGGCAGGAGAATCACTTGAACCCGGGAAGCAGAGGTTGCAGTGAGCCAAGATCCTGCCACTGCACTCCAGCCTGGGTGACAGAGTGAGACTCCATCTCAAAAACAAAAACAAAAACAAACAAACAAAATTCCTGCAGACAGAAGCTATCATACAATTATTCCCGGAGAAAATTATCCTCATGTCACCAAAATTGGATATTCCACAGCCCCAGTTCAAGCCTTCCCATTGAAGCAGACACCTCTTAAGAACTCCTCAACCTCTCTCAGCTTCCCCTGCTCCTTGTCCCATCCCTGCATGGGTTTTGACAACATGACCAGGTCTTGCCTCCTATTCTGGGGCTTCCCTGCTGTGGCACCCACACTCCAGCACATGCCATCTGGAAGTGCAGGGGAGTTAAAATCCCATGGGGACAGGAGCTGGTAGATAAATCCCTCCTCCTTTCTTTTCTCTGAAGGGCTGTCCAACAAAGACTTCGTTTCTTCAGCGTCTAAGGACACTGTCACACAGATGGGGTAATGCCTGCCCTCTGTGGAGACCAGTACAATCAGGCATCATACGCTGACTCTCCTTCTTTCCCTGCTTTACTGCCTTGGTTCCCACTCCTGATGCCTGGGATTTGATTCTCTACTGCATAATAAATATAAACCCAATGAAAGGCTCCCATCTAGGAAGAGCGAGAAAGCTAATTCTCCATCTCAGAAAATGGCTCTCCACAACTCAGCTGCTGTTTCTCCCTTCTAGTAAATATCTTCGCAGTCTCCAAGTGCAAAAGGAAGCCTGCACCTCAGGTACCTGTAGGGCCAACCCTCTTCTCCTGTACTCAGAACCAATGCTAGCTTTGGATTGACCCAGATCTATTGATCTCTCTGCCCAAATAAGAGTTTATATCTTTACTAAATCATCCCTTTGGCAACAATGCCTAGATTCTGTGTCCCACATGACCTGGTCTTGGGTAAGCCCACAGCTGTCTGCAGCATTCCTGGATCTCCATATTAGTATTTCTCCCTAGAACACACACAAATTGAAATCAAATAAATACTCCAATTGTGGGCCAGGTGGGTGCGGTGGCTTACGCCTGTAATTCTAGCACTTTGGGAGGCTGAGATGGGCACATCACTTGAGGTCAGGAGTTCGAGACCAGCCTGGACAACATGGCGAAACCCTGTCTCTACTAAAAGTACAAAAAATTAGCCAGGCGTGGTGGTACACACCTGTAATTCCAGCTACTTGGGAGACTGAGGCACAAGAATCACTTGAACCCAGGAGGCAGAGGTTGCAATGGGCCAAGATTGTGCCACTGCACTGCAGCCTGGGCAACAGAATGAGACTCCATTGCAAAAAAAAAGAAAGAAAGAAAAGAGAAAAAAAAGAAATACTCCAATTATGAGCATGGGTACCCTAAGAGACACAATGACCTTATCAGTTCACCCCCTTGGGTAGCATAAAGGTGATGTTGGTACTACTCTTTTATCAGCCTGAACAAGCCCCAGATATTTCTGGCCTCCACCCTCTTTGCTGCCCTTCAAAGCCCCAGAGCTCTTGGCGTCTCTGATCACTCACACATCCCTTTGATGCTAACTCACCACCTGGTCCAGAAAGAAAAGGCACCAGCCCAGCCCTCATCTTCTCTCTGAGTTGCCAGCAAAGCAAATTTCCTTCTTACTCTCAGTTCCTTTGTCATCCAAGCAGAGATTAGAAAGGAGTTTTCTTTCTTGTCCTTCCTTCTTGCTCATTCACTATGACAACTGTAAATGGCATCTCAAAGATGCCATCTGCCTCCAGCCTGTGCCATGCTCTCTGCACAGATGGGACCCAGATCCAATTATAGGGGTGTCAGATATTTCATCCCAGGGAGCAGTTTAACAAAGTTTGGTTGCTTTTCCCTCCAGGTGCCTACAAATTAGTTGGAAAGACTCCTTTATAAATGAATCAGATATTCAACATCTACATTAATGCTGCCCTTTGAATGGAGACTATATGCCCTCATTCCAATAGTGCTGATAACTGAAAACATTTCTGGAAGTCCTCTTTGGAGCTGTCCCGGAGCTCTTTCATTCCCTGCTCACTACTAACTGAATGGCTATCAAATGCCAAGCATCCTGCCACTCCAGGCACTGGGCTGTGACGATGTTATCTGCTGACTATGTAGGGAAAAACTACTCTTAAAAGTCATGGATCTGTTAATGGTAGTTGAAGGTACGGTTGCAGGTGGAAACTGGCAACCAGAGGAAAAAGGCAATGCAGAAGAGAGGCAGGAGGCTGGTAGAGTGACTGATGTCTAGGAAGGAAAGGAAGAACTTGAAAGAGTGTCTCTCAGCCTTCCAAGGCCAGGCACAGTAGCTGACACCTGTAATCTCAGCACTTTGAGAGGCCGAGGTGGGCAGATTACTTGAGGCCAGAAATTCGAGACCAGCCTGGCCAACATGGCGAAAACACGTCTCTACTAAAAATATAGAAATTAGCCAGGTGTGGTGGTGCACACCTGTAATCCCAGCTACTCGGGAGGCTGAGAATCACTTGACTCTGGGAGGCAGAGGTTGCAGTGAGCTGAGATTGTGCCACTGCACTCCAGCCTAGGTGATACAACAAGACTCTGTCCCTAAAAAATAAAAATAAAAATAATTTCTTTAAGCAAATTATCAGCCTTCCTTCCCACCAGTCCCCCACAGCCTCCTCATTCCCTAGCCAAGAAGGGCCTGGAGCAGTTCAAGGCAGTGGGCACAAGCTCCATCTCCCCCTCTCCTCTCACATGGCCCTTCTCCCCTGCTGGACTGCCCACAGCATCAGGATTAGATCTGAGGTTTGATTTTGGGTAGAGGTGGGAAGAGCAGGCCCTTGTCCTGTCTAGCGGTCTTTTATTTTTTTTTTATTTTATATTTTTTTGAGACAGAGTCTCGCTCGTCGCCCAGGCTGAAATGCAGTGGCGCGATCTCAGCTCACTGCAAGCTCTGCCTCCTGGGTTCATACCATTCTCCTGCCTCAGCCTCCAGAGTAGCTGGGACTACAGGTGCCCGTCACCACACCCAGCTAATTTTTTGTATTTTTGGTAGAGATGGGGTTTCACCGTGTTAGCCAGGATGGTCTCAATCTCCTGACCTCATGATCCGCCCGCCTCGGCCTCCCAAAGTGCTGGGATTACAGGCGTGAGCCACCGTGCCTGGCTAGTGGTCTTTTAAACAGAGCCCTCTCTGGCTTAAAAGAAGGAGGCCCACATAGCATCCAGCTGAACTCTCATTGGATTTGGGGAAAGAAAGCCTCAGTGGGTGATAAAGTAAGTGCCTTTGTTTTGTGTGTGTGTGTGTGTGTACACATACATATATATATAATGTTATGTATATATAGATAGGTATAGATATATATAATGTTACGTATTTTGATATTTTGTTAGCATCTAGTATTTCTGTGTGTGGTACTTATTACATTAACTAAATATGTAAATCTTTATATAATAACTACCTCTCCTGAATGTAACTTTACAATGGCAAAGACCATGTTTCTCTCTCTATCCTCAGGTCCTAGTATAGTGCCTTAAATATAGATATTAAAAATATGTATTATTTGGTTGACCAGTTGAATGGATGGATAAATGAGCCACAATATTAAATGTCGTGGAAAGGTTGAGAAGGATGAGAGCTGAAACTGGAACATGAAGTTGGCAGTTAGGTGGTCATCAGTCACCTTGGTGAGATGCTACAGTGAAGTGGGGGTGTTCGATGCCTGGTGTCCCCCCAGTAAGCTGAGAAGAGCATTGGAGGGGAGGGAACGAGACAGTGAGCCCAGACTACTCTTTCAGAAATCCCACTGTGCAAGGATAGGGGCTGGTCTAGTGTACTCCCTTGGTTTACAATTTTATATCCTTTTTCTTTATTTCTGGAAACAGCAAAAGGTCATACAGAATAAATCCAGGTGACCCAAACAGATGGTCAAGCGAGCTCAGTATCATTTCTAGTCAAAACAGCATCTGATTTCAAAAGGAATGTAACTGATCTTCTAATACGGCTCATAAACTACCTCCAAAGGCCATTCTCAAACAGGATTCCAAGGCAAACACATGATAACGGCAGCACCACAGAAATCAGGGTATGGCTTCCCACAGTGGCTACTTGAATAAATGTGTGTTTGGCTATAAAAGTTTTAATGTGTTTCCTTTCTTTGTTTGAAGTCTTAGATTCACATAAAATAAGTAGAAGTAGCATGGCTTAGAGTACGTCAGTGTAAAATATATTGCACACTTTGGGATGATTTTTGGTGGTACACAAATACTTTTTTTTTTTTTTTTTTTGGAGACGGAGTCTTGCACTGTCACCTAGGATGGAGTGCAGTGGCGTGTTCTCAGCTCACTACAACCTCTGCCTCCTGAGTTCAAGCAATCCTCGGCCTCAGCCTCCCGAGTAGCTGGGACTACAGGCATGTGCCACCACACCCAGCTAATTTTTGTATCTTTAGTAGAGGCAGAATCTCACCATGTTGGCCAGGCTGGTCTCAAACTCCTGACCTCAGGTGATCCACCCCCCTCATCCTCCCAAAGTGCTGGGATTACAGGCGTGAGCCACCGCGCCCAGCCAGGAATACATTTTTATCTGTTCGCTATGTATCGGTTTTTGTGTATATCAGAAAAATACACCTACTTCATCGGACTCATGAGATCACATATATTATCCTTAATAAATTTGAATTATAAGTTTAAGGTTATATTGTTTAAGGAAACATTCTAAGTAAATAATACTCTTATTATGTCCAACATTGTGTCAGGGTGGTATACAAATAATTCAAGCTTGGAAGACGCTGATGTAGGAGAAAGAATGTGGGCTTTCTGGGCTTACAGGCCTCAGTTCAAATCCTGGCTCTCCCATTTGCTAATTATTGAGTGACCAGTAAAAGTCATTTAACCTTTATGAGTCTCAGATTACTCATCTATGAAATGAAAATAACAAAGCTTACTTCAAAAGAGTTTTAAGAGGATGAAATGAAATCGAGCACTAAGGCCCCTGGTTGAGCCATATACATTCATGCTCAGCCAGCAGTAGCTATAATGCTCGATGGTCCAAACCTCATTCACATATTCCAATACATCTGACCATGTGGCTATTTATGTAAATGTATCCATCTATTCCAGCTGACCTTTCTGTTCCATCTGAAATGTGTATGGCTGCAAGTGAGCACCCAGTGGCCGGAGAAGAGGGTCACCAGCCAAACAGAAGGGACACAGGCTAACAGTGTCCTGGAGGCATCTGAGCAGTGCCCAGAGCAGTTTAGGGGCACAGAAAGGATCCTAGCGATAAACAGCCTCTGTCCCAGCAGAGATGTTACCCTTCCGAGATCGTGGAGTGAGTGAGCGTCAGCCTTATAATCATTAACCCAGATTCTAAACATGAAAAGCCAAATGGCCTGTGCAGAATGAAAGCCAGGGAAAGTCTTATCAAGAATGAATCAGTCTCTTTGATCTTGAGGTAAACTGACTCATTAACATCAAGCTTCCACCTGGGGTTTTTCCAGACACTAAAGTGATTGCCTAATTCCCAGCTGTCTGGAGTTTCCAGTCCAAACTGGCCTTGCAGGGGGTGGGAAAAAAAAGTCCCACCATCTTGATAGAGCTCACACCTCATTAAAAGCACATACGGATTTGTGCTACTAATCCAAAAGACTAGTCAAAAATATTTTTAAAGGTAATTAAAAACAACCCGGGTAAAGATAAATTATTCTACCCAGTTTGGGACTAAACATATAAGTACAGGAAGATAAACAGTGAAAACAGGACAGAGGTAGGAGGCATTCAGAGAGAAGCAGAAAAGTAGAAAAAGATGAGAGGGGAAGCCAAAAGTGAATATTAAGAAAGGGAAATATAAAATACACACAGGCAGGAGGATGGCTTGAGGCTAGCAGTTTGAGACCAACCTAGGCAACATAGTGAGACCCCTGTCTCTATAAAAAAATTTTTAAAAATTTAGCCACGCATGGTGGCTCATGTCTGTAGTCCCAGCTGCTTGGGAGGCTGAGGCAGAAGGATAGCTTGAGCCCAGGAGTTTGAGGCTGTGGTTAGCTGTGATCACTGCACTTCAACCTGGGTGACAGAGTGAGACACCATCTCCAACAACAACAACAACAACAACAAATACACAGAGACAGTTGGGATGAGGGGAGTGAAGAAATAGGTAAAAAGTGAAAAACAGGGAAAAGAAAAAAGAAGAGGGGTAGCTGAGGAAGAGCCATGGTAATCAGCAGCGCTCACTACATTTCCAGAAGCCTCTCCTACCTACCCACCCAGAGATCATCTGCACTGCACCATGAATTAATCATCATGTAAATCATCCCCTTTATCTGCGGAAATTGAATTTAGCTGCCAATCCTGATTGAGGGCATAAAGGCCTCCTCACAGAAAGATCACAGCTCTCAGGGAAAATGCCTTTTCTTTCCTTAAATCAAAGCTCGCATAAACCCATGGAAACAGCTGCAGCTGGAGCCACAGACTTTGTGAAAGGTAGCAGGCTGAGGACGGTAATTATAATTAGCAGTTACATAACATGTTTGTTCTTCAAAGTGCTCTACAAGCATCAGCTAATTAATAGCTTACTATGCCCCATGCAGATCCACTGGTTTTTCACGCGGTGACTAATTCTTATACCCCCATTGACTGCTGAATGGTGGAGGCAGAGCAGCTTGAGCAATGAAGCAAATGACTGAGGCTCAGAAGCTATACGCAGCTCTTACCAAGTGACTCCAGCAGTTGCTCTGTGTCAGAAATACTTCCCCAAAACGTTGAATTCAGCATTCCAGGAGGCAGCTACCTCACTTCCTCCAAATAACTGTTGGAGGTGCTTTTGCAAATGCCATGATAGGTTGGAGTGACCATCAGTCTAGTCCAGCATGGCATTAGCTCTAATTACTAAGACTGGAACCCTAGAGTCTTTGGTATCGGTTACACATTTGCCCTTGCTCCTCTGTGCAGGCTGGGCAAGTCAATGAGACTTCTCTAAGAGAAGACTGCATTATATCTCTGGGTTCTCATCCAGCTCTACCCTTCTTTGTTTTTCCGATGGCAGTCTCTGGCCTACGTCCTCTTGAATTCATGATGGAGGAATTGCATGGCACACACAGGGCCTCAACAGCAGAGCTGAGCTTTCCATCTATTCCAAGAATGCTTTACTCAAGGATTTCAGAGGTCCAGGAACACCTTGTTACTTGTAAAACATTATATGTGTATGTGTATGTGCATATCTTTGGGGAAAAGGTCTGTTTCCCCTGTTTCACTGTAAATTCCAAGAGGGTCATGCCGACAAAGTACCTGACATATAGTGCATGCTAGATAGGTATCTATTGAGTGAATGGACAGATTTCCTCAAATCCCCATCCCCAACATAATTATGAACCATTGCCTATGGACAAATAATCCCCAGGGGCCTACATGTCTTGTTTGCTCTGGCTAGACTTTCCGATGGAAAATATTGGTGAGCAAGACCACAATTCTGCTGCTAGTCAAAGCAGAGACCCGATCAAAGCTCCTGGAGATTTCACTCTTCAGAGACCTGTCTTCAGAGCCAAGCAAGTCAACAGCCAGAAATATATTCCCAGGGACTATGCGACAATCATTTGTCATACCTTCTCATCAACCATCACAAATGGTAAGAATCATTGCCTTTTCTCACCTTGTCCCTCGGAGGCAGAGGTGTGAAATGAATCATGTAGAAGTGCACGCTTCTGATTCATGAGAAGATCTTCATGTGACGCTAACAACTTTAGGAAAAAGACCAAGTGCATGGTGTTTTCAGTTTTCTAAAATGTGCCCCACAGATTATCTTATTCGATTCCTTTTCAACACTCTTTGAAGTAAGAAAAACAGATTTTATTTCCTTCTTTTATAGATGAGGAAACTGAGGCTCAGAATGCCTCACCTAATGACACACAGCCAATATATGGCATTGCTAGAATATGAACTGAAGTCTCAAAACTCCTTTTTTTATTGAGACAGAGTCTCACTCTATTCCCCAGGCTGGAGTGCAGGGACATGATCTTGGCTCACAACTGTCTCCTGGGTTCGAGCAATTCTCCTGCGTCAGCCATCCGAGTAGTGGGGGCTACAGGTGTGCGCCGTCATACCTGGCAAATTTTTAATTTTTTGTAGAGATGGAGTCTCACTATGTCTTCCAGGCTGGTCTTGAACTCCTGGGGTCAAGCAATCCTCCTGCCTTGGCCTCTCAAAGTGCTGGGATTACAGGTGTGAGCCACTGCACCCAGCTAATTTTTATATTTTTAGTAGACATAGGGTTTTGCCATGTTGGCCAGGCTGGTCTTGAACTCCTGACCTCAAGTGATCTACCTGCCTCAGCCTCCCAAAGTGCAGAGATTACAGGCATGAGCCACTGCACCAGGCTTCAAAACTCGTTTTCACCAGCAATTCCACTTCTGTGTATATATCCAAAAGAATTGAAAACAGGGTCTCAAAGAGATATTTGTACACACATTTCATAGCAGCATTATTCATCATAGCCGAAAGATGGAACATACCCAAGTGTCCATCAACAGATGAATGGATAAACAAAATGTGGGATACTTATATAATGGACTATTAGCCTTAAGAAAGGAAATGTTGACACATGCTACAACATGGATGTATCTTAAAGACATTATGCTTAGTGAAATAAGCCAGTCTCAAATGGACAAGTACCATATGAGATACCTACAGTAGTCAAATTCACAAGAGACAGAAAGTAGAAGGGTGACATTCCAGGGCTGTGGGGAGGGGCAAATGGGGAGTTGTTGTTTAATGGGTATAAAGTTTCTGTTCTGCAAGATGAGAAAGTTCTGGAGATTGGTTGTGCAACAACATGAGTATACATAAACAAACACTACTGAACTGCACACTTAAAAACAGTTCAGATGGTGTATTCATCAGTTTCATGTTGCTATAAAGGAATACCTGAGACCAGGTAATTTATAAAGAAAAGAGGTTTATCTGGCTCATGGTTCTGCAGGCTGTACAGGAAGCATGGCACCAGCATCTGCTTCTGGTGAGGGCCTTGGGAAGTTGATGATCATGGTAGAAGGTGAAGAGGGAGCAGGCATGTCAAACGGCAAGAGAGGGAACCAAAGAGAGAGAAGGAGGTGCCAGGCTCCCTTTAACAACTTTAACTTTTAAAGTTCTCATGTGAACTAACAGCAAGAATTCATCACCAAGGGGAGGACACAAAGCCATTCCTGAGTGATCTGGCCCCATGACCCAAACACTTCCCACCAGGCCCCACCTCCAACACTGAAGACCACATTTTGGCATGAGATATGGAGGAGAAAAACATCCAAACTATATTAGATGGTAAGCCAGGCATGGTGGCTCACACCTGTAATCCCAGCACTTTGGGAGGCCTAAGAAGGCAGATCGCTTGAGGCCTGGAGTTGGAGACCAGCCTGGGCAACGTGGTGAAACCCTGTCTCTACTTAAAATACAAAAATTAGCCAGACATGGTGGCAGGCACCTGTAATCCCAGGTACTTAGGAGGCTGAGGCACGAGAATCACTTGATCACTGTAACCTGGGAGGTGGAGGTTGCAGTGAGCTGAGATCGCGCCAGTGCACTCCAGCCTGGGTGACAAAGCAAGACTCCATTTCAAAAAAAAGAAATGAAACTATATTAGATGATAAATTTTATGTTTTATGTGTGTTAATACAATAAACATTAAAAAACCATTTTTCATCATACCACCTTTTCTCTGAAAAACAATCAACAGGTGTTAAGTTAGGAGTATGCCCCTCTGAGAAAATGGTTCATGGAGAAAAACGTCTCAGCCAGTCAAGCAGAGGGGACAGGAATCACAGCGATTTAAGGTGAGTCTCAAAAGATGGATGCATAACATTTTCCATCCAACTTATTTTTCCAATCCACCCTCTAAATCTTCAGGATTTAGCTGACAAATCTAAAGCCAGGTGCACAACCAGGTAAATAGCAGAGCTGGATGCAGTATGTAGAGTGAAGCAGCAATCAGACAGTTTTAGGCCCTCGGCTCCCACTGGATGTTTTGTTCCTGGGTAGCAGGCGCCCAGAAGAACAGAATCTGTACCTGTGCATGTTAAAGTGCTTTCTCTCCAGGTGCCTTTCTCTGTGCAAACAGAAGTGATCTTTCCTGCAGGGCTCTCAAAGCCCTCTTGACAGACATAGTGAGCCACACCGCCCAGGCTGGAGCTGTGATTTCCTACCAAGATGGCGTGCCGCATTTCTGGAGGGTTGCCACAGTTGATCTCTGCATTGGGAACCAACACAGCACTGGTTATAAGCCCTGACTTCCAACCCTACAATTCATATCTTTAAAATAAATATTTAATAGTGATAGAGGCCACTCAAACAGGAAAAGAGAAAACACTAACCCCATCAAATAATCCAATATATGTCTGAATTTAATAAAATTTCTAAACATGCACACATAGAGAATAGTCAAATTATGAGATTACTTACTTATAAAGAATTCATTGATCTATGAAATAATATATCTTAGCATTCTTTTAAATATTACAGTTCTCTGGTACATTTTACTATGCATCTTCAGATCATCAACCCCAGAGTAGATGATAATGCAATTGTAGCAATTATTGCCAATTGATTGTTAAATAGAATATATTCAAAATCTCTGAACTTTTTAAAGCAAATTAATGGAGAAAGTATTTATCTCCTAAAGATTCAACTTATATGCACCTTTCAAAGAAAAAAATCAGTTGCACAGGAGGAGATAAACCTGGAATTAAAAAATTGATATGAAATTTTTTTCCCTACAACTGACTACTAAAGGACAATTAAATATTTACAAAGAACTATCTAAAGGTAAAAGATTATGACATGACCATTCTAGACCCAGTCAAACTATACTTCACTTAAGAGCCCAAGAAAGTCATTTTTAGATATTTCAGAATTTTAAAAAATCAACCCATGTATCTTTTCTGGGAAAAAAAAATTAAAAAGATGAATCAGAACAAATATCGTAAGAATAAGTGCAGCATAGACAGGTTTTAGAAAAAACACCAAGGAACAATGAAATCAGCAAGATGTGTGGATGTCTCCATAATCCTTTAAATGTGATTGTAGAGCTTGACATAACTACTAGTAAAGGATTCTAGAACTAAACGTTGAACAATGTAAAATAATAATAAAAATAAAATTTTAAATTATTTCAATAAAACCAGAGCAGTGAGTTGAAGGGAGGAAGTAAAGCATACTAATGTTCCATATCACGCGATAGTGTTCATGGATACAACATTATTCAAGAAAGTATAATAAATATAAAATAAGATGGCTGTAATAATTTCAAATGTCACCAATAGTCCCGGTTATACCTAAACACAGAAAGAAAAAAAAAATCTGTTATTCTACGGTGAGAGAAAAATAAAAGAAAACAAGGCATTCATTCTGATTTGTGATTTTCTCCCCAATCTGTAGAAAGTCAAGAAAATTAAGCCCTCCTGACATCCAGCCTTTTTAAACAGAAGTCCTTTTATTGAGATAACAGCATTCAAACTAGAGAAAATCATATAATCTGTTCCCATATCCCCACCAGCCATCCTTGGCCTTAGAAATAGATGGCTTCTTTTAAATGAGCCTCTGATACAGAATGTGTGGATTTAATGGAATTGCACTCTTTTCCATTCCATTGTGGATGCTTGGTCTGGTGCAGGACCCCAGAGTTATTTCTAGGAGGGAGGTTTCCCAGAGCAGGATCTCATCTAATTTCCAACCCTGTCTACCTCTCATGTCCCAGGTTTGCCCACAGAGCTTTGGTTCCCTTTTCATGCATATTCACCAGACACAAGACTCCTTGGCCCTCATCATGTTTTCCCAGCATCAAACCTTTAGATGTATTTAATGGCCCAAGACATTCCAAGAATGAATATATTTGTGTGTACACAAGCAACCAACCAAAGAGATGGTTAATGTTTCATAAGACTGCCTAGTCACATTGTTGACATCTGAAACATCTTCTAATTTAAGACAGAGTTCAGTTACAGCAGGAAGTAGGGGGCCATCGCTAAAGAGGTTGGAGGTATAGGTTCGTGTACACTGAAGGTGGAATGTTAAAGTGCTCAGTGGAGAAGTCTGGGAGGGAACCCAGCGCAAGTCATTGGATTAGGGGAGAAGCACAAACACAAAAGGGATAAAAGTACAAAAGATAACTAGATTGGCTTCCATCTTGGATGTGACCAAGAATAATGGAAGGCATGATGACTTTGGTTGGGACTGCAAGACTTTTTTAAAAAATTAATACCAAATATTACCCAATTGATAATAAATCAATAACTTGTTATCTAAGGATTAAGGCTCAAAGGCTCAGGTGGATGCCCCATTAGGAAGCAGCTTGGACCTGTGGCTCTGTGAGTTCCCCATTAACAGAGCTATTCAAGTTGGACAGTCCCTCAGCAAGAGACATTTAGAGAGGATTCCAGCATGGCTTGGATTAAACGCATGGTTCTAACAGCTGTACATCTGAATCCCCTGGGAAGCTTTAGAAAAACGCACGTACTGCAGTCCCACACCCACCCAGAGATAACTCCTGTGATTCAGTAGTACTGAATTGGGTTCTTGGTATCCAAATTTCTACAAAGCTCCAAATTTGATTTTGGTGCACACCCTCAGCTGAGAATCTGAATGAAATCCTGGTACAAATGGCTACCATTTGTCATCATATGCATTCCAACAGATCATAAGTATAAAGCATTACTATTCACAATACCCATCCATGTTAAGGGTTATTTTCCCCACTGTACAGGCGAAGACAGCTCAAAATGATTGAATGATATGTTCAAAGTTACACAGGCAATTATGGGATGGCCAGGAGTTGAAGACATGTCAGTTGTATTCTTTTCCCTACACCCACAGCTTCTCAAAAGTTGGCTGGGCATGGTGGCTCACACCTGTAATCCCAGCACTTTGGGAGGCTGAGGCAGGCAGATCACTTGAGACCAGGAGTTTGAGACCAGCCTGGCCAACATGGCAAAACCTCATTTCTACCAAAAATACAAAAATTACCCAGGCGTGGTGGCATGTGCGCCTGTAATCCCAGCTACTCAGGAGACTGAGGCACAAGAATCACTTGAACCCAGGAGGCAGAGGTTGCAGTGAGCTGAGATCGTGCTACTGCACTCCAGCCTGGCCAACAGAGTGAGACTCCATCTCAAAAAGGAAAAGAAAAATGTCGTTCCAACTCTGCCCAGGCTGGAGTGCAGTGGCGCCATCACAGTTCACTGCAGCCTTGACCTCCAGGGCTCAAGAAATCCTCCCACCTCAGCCTTCCAAGGAGTTGGGACCACAGGCACGTACCACCATGCCCAGCTAATTTTTCAGTTTTTTGTAGAGACGGGATCTCTCTATATTGCCCAGGCTGGTCTCGTACTCTCAGACTCAAGCGATCTTACCGGCCTCAGCTCCAAAAAACGTTTTTTTGTTTGTTTTTTGTTTATTTTTGTTTTTGTTTGTTTGTTTGTTTGTTTTGAGACAGTCTTACTCTGTTGCCCAGGCTGTAGTGCAGTGGCATGATCCCAGCTCATTGCAACCTCTGCCTCCCGGATTCAAGTGATTCTCATGCCTCAGCCTCCCAAGTAGCTGGGACTACAGGCATGCGGCACCACGCCCAGCTAATTTTTTGTAGTTTTAGTAGAGAGGGGGTTTCGCCATGTTGCCCAGGCTAGTCTTGAACTCCTGAGCTCAAGCGATCCACCTGCCTCAGCCTCCCAAAATACTAGGATTACAGGTATAAGCCACCATGCCCGGCCTACAATTTTTTTTTTTTTTTTTTAGATGAAGTCTCATTCTGTCACCCAGGCTGGAGTGCAGTGGTGCAATCTTAGTTCACTACAACCTCCGTCTCCTGGGTTCAAGCAATTCTCCTGCCTCAGCCTCCTGAGTAGCTGGGATTACAGGTGCCTGCAACCATACCCAGCGAATTTAGTATTTTTAGAAGAGACAAGAGTTTCATCATGTTGGCCAGGTTAATCTCAAACTCCTGACCTCAAGTGATCCTCCCAGAAAAACTTTTTAAATAGAGTAGTAGTCAGAATGATCTGAACTCTCTGAAGAAATACACATACATTAGGACCTGAAGGATGGCAATGAGCCAGCCATGTTTGGGACTGAAGGAAGAATATTTCAATCAAATGAAAGCACCAATAAAAGACCCTGAGGTAAGAAAGCTCTTGGTGGGTTCCAAAAAGGGAAAAGCAACCTGTGTGGCAGGAGCCTAGTTAGTGAGAGGGAGACCGGCATGAGATGAAGGCAGAGAAAAAAGCAGAGCCAAACCACACAGAACCTTAAATATCTTGGGCTTTATTTTAAAAGCAATGGAAGCTCTTGTTGGGTTTTAAGTATGGGAATGAAAAATCTGATTTAGGTTTTTAAAAGACCACTTCGGCTGTTAGGTAGAGAAAGTTTGGGAGAAGAATAGGAATAAAAAAAGAGACATCAGCCAGGGTCTACAGCAGTAGTTCAACCGAGAGATGGACTTCTTGGATGGACTTCAGAGGGGATGGAAATGGAAGGAGGAGATGGATTTGCGATGTATTCTGGAAGCAGAACTGAATGTTCGTGGTGATAGTTTGGATGTGAGGGTGAGAAGCGGGGTGAAATCAAGACTATTACCTAGAGACTATTACTTAGAGATATAGGAAGTATAGAGTATTATCTACTCTTTCTGTTGTTTTGGGATTTTTGTTTTGTTTTGAGACAGGGCCTTACTCCTGTCGCCAAGGCTGGAGTGCAGTGGCACAATCACAGCTCACTGCAGCTTCAACCTCCTGGGCTCAAGTACTCTTCCCAGCTCAACCTTCCAAGCAGCTGGGACCTCACACGTGCACCACCACATATGGCTAATTTTTGTATTTTTTGTAAATATGGGATTTCACCATGTTGCCCAGGCTGGCCTCAAACTCCTGGGCTCATGAAATCTGCCCACTTTGCCCTCCCAAAGTGCTGGGATTACAGGCGTGAGCCATCACTCAGCCGAGTATTATCTATTCTTATACAAGTATTATCTATACTGTTCATATGACCTTTATTTCATGCCTCGCGGATTTAGTGTCTTTTTATGAATACATATCTATCTTCCCAAATATATGGACAGTTCCTCAAGGACAGAGTTTTTGTCTTATAATTCTTGTACCTCCGCAAGGCCCGCTTAAAAACACATGTTTTACACCGTTGTTCATTGATAGCTTGCTACTACCTTATCACAGTTCAAGATGCAATAAATGCTACTATGATACGCCACCAGCCCCTCAGGAAGAAACCAGACATCACTAGATCCTACATCCAAATAACAGGACAGACATTACTTCTATATTTATTATCCAACACAGGTAATTCACATGCACCAAACACCAAGCAGATGAGAGCTGAGAAAAAGCCCCACAAAAACCAGTATCAATCTTGTAGCAGGGAATTATAAGAAAGTTATTCAGGCCTCAATAATTGTAATAATAATAGCATTCAGTCAGGTATGGTGGCTCACGCCTGTTATCCCAACACTTTCAGAGGCCAAAGCAGGAGGATTGCTTCAGCCCAGGAGTTCAAGACCAGCCTGGCAAACATGCTGAAACCCCATCTCTACTAAAAATATAAAAATCAGTCAGGGATGGTGGTGCATGCTTGTAATCCCAGCTATCTGGGAGGCTGAGGAAGGAGGATCACTCGAACCTGGGAGGCAGAGGTTACAGTGAGCCAAGATTGCATCACTGCACTCCAGCTTGGGTAATAGAGTGAGGCTCCATCTCAGAAATTAAAGAAAGATAGGAGAGGGGAGGGGAGGGGAGAGGAGAAGAGAGGGAAAGGAGAGGGAGAGGAGAGGGAAAGGAGAAGGAAAGGAGAAGGAAGGAAAAGAAAGAAAGAAAAGAAAGGAAGGAAAGCAAAAGGAAGAAAAGAAAGGAAAGGGAAAGGAAAAGAAAGGAAGAAGGGAAGGAAGGAAGGAAGGAAGGAAGGAAGGAAGGAAGGAAGGAAGGAAGGAAGGAAAGAAGGAAGGAAGGAAGGGGAAGGAAGGAAAGAGAAGGAAGGAAAGGGAAGGAAGGAAGGAAAGGTAGGAAAGGAAAGGGAAGGGAAGGGAAGGGAAGGGAAGGGAAGAAAGAGAGAGAAAGAGAGAGAATATAGCATTCATTGAAATACTCCCAAACACAAGGTAGTCTACTAGATACACACTACCTTATTTATGCCGACAGAAAATCCTACAAAGTAGCCAGGTGAGGTGGCTTATGCCTGTAATCCCAGCACTTTGGGAAGCTGAGGAGGGCAGATCACTCTGAGCTCAGGAATTCAAGATTAGCCTGCGCAACATGGCAAAACCCCATCTCTACAAAAAAATTTAAAAAATAAAAATAAAAATACAATATCTAGCCAGGCATTGGTGGCTCGTGCCTGTAGTCCCAGCTACTCGGGAGGCTGAGGTGGGAGAATCACTTGAGCCCAGGAGGTGGAAGCTGCAGTGAGCCAAGATCGCACTACTGCACTCCAACCTAAGTGACAGACACCCTGTCCCGAAAAAACAACAACAAAAAAGAAAATCCTCCAAGGTAGGCGGGGTTTTCTCATATAGTTTACAGATAGGAAGATGGAGGCCCTAAGAGCTTAAGTCACATTCAAAGTCACATCACTCGTAAAAGAGCTGATATTCAAACTGTGGTTTGTGTGACCTCAAAGTCCAGGTCCAGTAAATCTGGGCAGCTTCACCACGAAGCTTCACCTAGGCTCCACCTAGGCCCTGACTCGGTTCTTTAACCTTACAGGTTGGCTAAAACCTAAAGAGAAAAGGTTGCCTGAATAAGCATTCAAGTCAGTCTGGAAGGATTTGATGACAACGCCTCCTGCCCAATCTTGTCTCCAAGAACTCTCCAAGAGCAAGAGGACTGCTGGAAATAGATGTCTCTCTGTAGCTCTGTGACTCCCTGAAACCTTCTTGGGCCTGATGTTTAACCCTATGTATGACATTAGAGTCTGGCCTGGGGCTTGCCTAGAACATGACCCCGTCACAGATATTCCCAACTACTGCCACTTCTGCTCAGACCAAATGGCATCCAAGAAAGTAGGTAGTTCCTACTAAGAAATACTCAAAAATCAATCCAACAGAGGCCACAGTGGGAAATAAAAATATAATCCTATTTCATACATTAAAAGACCCCAAAACTTGTACTATCACAAGGAAATAAACATTTAAAAGCAGTTTATACTCCCAAGGAAGAAAAAATAAGCAGCACAAATTTGCATTGCATATGCATAGGGGCATTCATTAAAGCACATGTTTCTCTGGCTAATTACGTTATTAAGTAACAACGTTTGCATCTGCATCAGAAATACAGTCAACTAATTATGAGCATGGCTGGGAATTTTCCCTTACTCTCCCATTGTCTGTGATTTTTTCAAATAATGGGCTTCAAAATAGGACTCCCAGGGGAGTGGGGGAGAATGTGTTGTGCTGGTTTCAAGGGCCAACTTTATAATATAACTTATATCTCATATCTTGAAGATAAAAATGGTTATCCACAGGGCCAGCTTTCATATTCTACCAAGGAAATAGTCCAGAAGGAAATTTCTTTGATGAAAGGTACAGGCAACTTACGGCATCTAATCAACAACTGACTGTATCACAAATGTCACCCATATTGGCTGCCGTTTATTATACACATCAGCACAATAACATAGATTGATGACAGAAAGAATCTAGTAATATAAAGGCTCCATCTAAGACTGTTTAGAGATCAATAAATAACAAGCTGAGAAAGAAAAAAAGTGACCAACAATGCCAATAAATTCAGGCAGACTTTTTGCCATCTGCTAGAGGAATGAATGATGGACCCATTCCACTTACTGATACTGACCCCAAAATAAAATCTCCCCAGAAAAATAAGCAGTGCTATATGTAAAGCTTTGCAAAAGAGCAGAAGCAAGTGCTAAAAACTGAAGAAAATCACATTCGAGTCAGTTTTCATCTTTACCCAACAATAACAGAAATAAGTCTCTAGCATGCCTTGGAATCCGATCAGAAGGCTAGCACATCAATTGGAAATTAGTGGAATGTGGTAGGTTGTAAGGGCCTAAACAGTCCAGGCAGATTAACACCAGGGTCTGCACAATGCTTACGTTCCAAATCAGATAATTCAGCGAGATACCTATAGTTTCTTCATTTGTTTCATCTGTGAAAGTGTTCTCTCCCCCACTAAATGGTAAGCTCTTTCTGGGCTATGCATATACCCTGTATTTTTAAATATCCCCTGCAGTCCTTTGAATTACAAACATTATTTTAAACATTAATCTTTGTGACGTTCCTATGTAAGTAACATGGTCTAAGGAATCTTCAACAAAGTTTCATGCATCTTGCAGCATGTCTGCATATAACCATGAATCTGACTGTTGAGGTTGGCCCCTCATTCCAGGATCCCTTGGGCACTAAATTACACATATCACTCATGATGGAGGTTGGAATCTAATGTCTCAATATCTAGCAAGTTGAACTTAGAAAATGTTATACAGCAGAAAGAACAAGGCTGGGCGCAGTAGCTCACTCCTATAATCCTAGTACTTTGGAAGGCCAAGGCATGAGGATCACTTGAGCCCAGCAGTTCAAGACCAGCCTGGGCAACATGTTAAGACACTGTTTCTTAAAAAAGAAAAAAGTTTATGTTAATTAGCCAAGCATGGTGACCCATGCCTGTAGTCCCAGATACTCAGGAGACAGAGGCAGGAAGATCTCTTAGGCCCAAGAATTTGAGGGTGCAGTGAGCCATGATTGCACCACCACACTCCATCCTGGGCAACACAACTGAGACCTCATGTCTGAAAGAAAAAAAAAAACAAAGCCAGGGGCATTGCATTACCAGACTTCAAACTACACTATAAGTCTACAGTAACCAAAACAGCATAGTACTGGTACAAAAACAGACACATAGGCCAAGAAGCCAATGGAACAGAATAGAGAACCCAGAAATGAAGCCACATCTTCCACAAGAAAAGTCAACAATAACAAGCATTGGGGAAAGGACTCCCTGTGCAGTAAATGGTGCTAGGCTAGCTGGCTGGACATACGCAGAAGAATGAAACTGGACCCCTACTTTTCAACATATATAAAAATAAATTCAAGATGGATTAAAGACCTAAATATAAGAGTGCAAACTGTAAGAATGCTGGAAGAAAAACTACAAAACACCATTCTGGACATCAGCCTTGGGAAATAGTTATTATTAAGTCCTCAATAGGAATTGAAACAAAAACAAAAGTTGACAAGCGGGACCTAATTAAACTAAGGAGCCTGTACAGCAAAACAAACTATCAACAGAGGAAATTGATAGCCTACAGAGCGGGATAAAATATTCACAACCTGTGCATCTGACAAAGGTCTAATATCCAGAATCTATAAGGAACTTAAATAATTCAACAAGCAAACAACAAATAACTCCATTAAAAAGTGGGCAAAAGACATGAACAGACATGTCTCAAAAGAAGACACACAAGCGATCAAGAAACATATGAAAAAATGCTCCACATCACTTATCATCAGAGAAATGCAAATCAAAACCACAATGAGATTCCATCTCACACCAGTCAGAATGGCTATCATTAAAAAGTCAAAAAACAACAGATGCTGGTAAGGCTACAGAGAAAAGGGAATGGTTATACACTGCCGGTGGGAACGTAAATTAGTTCAGTCACTGTGAGAAATCTCCAAATTCCTTTCCAAAGAGCCTAAAACAGAACTACCATTCAACCCAGCAATCCCATTACTGGGTATATATCCAAAAGAAAAGAAATCGTTCAATCAAAAGGATGCGTGCACTTGTAAGTTAATCGCTGCACTATTCACAATAGCAAAGACATGGAATCAACCTAGATGCCCATCAATGGTGGATTGGATAAAGAAAATGTGGTACATGTACACCATGGAATACTACTCAACCATAAAAAAAAAATCATGTCCTTTGCAGCAACATAGGTGCAGCTGGAGGCCACTTCTAATATCCTAAGCATATTAAGGCAGGAACAGAAAATTCTAATATTCTAAGCATATTAATGCATGAACAGACAATCAAATACCACATGTTCTCTCACATAAGTGGGAGCTAAACATTGGGTATTCATGGACATAAAGGTGGGAACAATAGACATGGGGGACAAATAGAGGGAGGAGGGAGGAAGGGGGTTGAAACACTAACTGTTGGGTACCATGCTCACTACATAGGTGACAGGATCATTCATATCCCAAATCTCAGCATCACGCAACATACCCTTGTAACAAACTTGCACATGTGCCCCCTGAATCTAAAATAAAAGTTGAAATTATTAAAAAAAAAAAAAAAAATGTGGCCAGGCACAGTGGCTCACCCCTGTAATCCCAGCACTTTGGGAGGCCGAGGCAGGAGGATCACCTGAGGCCAGGAATTTGAGACCAGCCTGGCCAATGTAGTGAAATCCCATCTTTACTAAAAATACAAAAATTAGCCAGGTGTGGAGGCAGGCGCCGGTAATCCCAGCTACTCAGGAGGCTGAGGCAGGAGAATCACTTGAACCCAAGAGGTGGAGGTTGCAGTGAATCAAGTTTGTGCCATTGTACTCCAGCCTGGGCGACAAGAGCAAACTCTGCCAAAGAAAAGAAAAGGAAAAGGAAAAGGAAAAGGAAAAGGAAAAGGAAAGGAAAGGAAAGGAAAGGAAAGGAAAGGAAAGGAAAGGAAAGGAAAGGAAAGGAAATGTTACTGCAAGCATAAAAGAAAAATGGGAGGGTTATAAGTTTGCCATGAAGCACATTCTCAAGAGTAGTTTATTAACTGCTCTAATGAGCTCATGAGTACCCAAAAGTCTACTTCCTCTTAAGGCAATAGAAAGAAAAACAGATTACTTTTTGATGCATTTTGTATTCTAAATTCTTCCATGAACTTTAGCCTTGACTAACAATATATTTTCTTCAGATTGTATTCATAGAGAAAGCTCATTTGGAGGAAAAAGAAAATTTTCCTTTTCACATAACACTTATCATCAATAAATAAATAGTGTCTAATATGGAAACAACTAGAATGTAACCACTTCAGAAACTGCAGAGGAGGTGGTAGGGTGCATAAAAGCATGAATGTTAGGAGAAAAAAAGGGCTTAGCAGATCTCTTGTAAGGATCTTCCATTTGCAGAAGTGACAATAATGTTTGTTGATGCTTTGAGCTGCATATGAATATTTCTTTTTATCAAAATATAACATTAAAACTCTTCATTCTAATATTCTAGTTGTAAACAGAATGTCTGAATGGAAAACAAATAAATAAGGTAAAGTAAAAACTGAAGAACTTTAGACTTTCTCATTTTATGGTAAGAAGTTTCAGAAAGATCTTACATTTTTGATAAGGAGACCTGCCACTCCTCACTAGAAAATGGCCCACTTATTCATGACTGTGACATTGAGCCACACCTATTCTGCATTATGCACAAGGCCAAGGGCTTTATTCATTATCCCATTAAATCTTCACAATAGCTCTAAGGGATGAACACCATTTTATTCCTTTCCGCGAAAGGAAACTGGAGTTTAGAGAGGTTCAGAGTGGTTGCACAACTAGTTAGTGGCTAAGACAAAACTTACACGGGTCTTTCTGAGCCAAAAGCTCATGTACCATCCCTACTATTGGCAGCCTTATAACCAATGCCATCACTCATTCAGCACACTCAAATGACTTCAACCATTTACAAATATGGAGACATATTTTAATGGCATTTACTTGGCAAAAGCGTAACCCAGCAGAACTGCTGCATGCAATGGATAAGTCAATGCAGTTCTAAAAAATGTGTTAAAAGATCAGTATATTGTGAGGTGCCAGAAAATGTATTTAATTATTTTTAATTTTTATTCATCTATTTTGTAAAAGTTTTTAGAGACAGGGTCTTCCCCTGTTGCCCACGCTGGAGTACAGTGGCATGATCACAGCTCACTGTAACCTTGAACTCCTAGGCTCAAGCAATCCTCCTACCTCAGCCTCCCGAGCAACTGGGACTATAGGTGCATGCCATCACACCCAGACAATTTTTTATTTTTTTGCAGAGACAAGGTCTCACTATGTTTTCCAGGCTGGTCTTGAACTCCTGGCCTCAAGCAATCTTCCTTTCCTGGCCTCCCAAAGTGCTAGGAATATAGGTGTAAGCCACCATGCCCAGTCCAGAAAATGTATTTCAAATGAGAAAACATCCTATCACCTGGAACACAGATCCTATACACAAGGTAAATGCGCTCTCACTCACTCCTCCCTCAGCCATGGTGGCATCATTAGTCAATCACAGCATTCGTCTGTGCTAAGTCTGGATGTGGTCTCAGGATCCTTTTCACACCAGCACTAAGACTCCACAGGCAGCCGTGTAATGAAGCTTATCTGCCACTCTTCATTTGAATGCACTAAATTGTGGTACAATTTATGTCAAAGCTTTTTCAAACTCTTTCCACTTTTGTAGAGATAAATCAGGCCCTACTAAGAAAAATCTCAAGATGAAGAGTTGACTCGGCAACAGTGAATACCCTTCTGGCCAGGTCCTAGACCACACTGTGCGTGAAGGTGTGTTTGTCTCGGCACCCCTCTCCTAGCGCCCTCCAGCTTTTTTATCATCACCTCCCATCTCCAGGGTACGCTGACTGGGGCTGCCTTCTAGAAAAGTGCGTTGGGCTCTCATCTTGGTGCATAAGCTCGTGCATTACAGTAAGTGACTTCCTTATCCTGGTCCTTAAACTCCTCTGTGAAATGGGAAATAATACCAATCTATTAACCTTACACATGTTAAAGTGCTGGCCACCTCTACAGAATCAGGCTCTGCTATTAATGGACTTTGGAAACCATGTCCCACCCTGTTGACCAACTCAAAAGAGAAATTCTGCTTCTGTAATCAGCCCACCATGCTGGGCCATCCACCCTATAAGGGCCATACACAGAGGTAATGGGGGAAACCAGGAGTCAGCCCCAAGGTCTCTGTTTCTGCTTTATCAAAGCCTAGAGATGTCATGCCAAGAGAGAAGCAAGCATGAAGGCCTAGAAGACAAAGCAAGGAGGTTCGGAACTGGGAAAGGACATAAAGCTTGGGGACAAAACAAAAAAGGGGGCAAGGGTTTCTACAAGGCTCAGCCACACGATAAGCTGGGATGGCAGTTAAGGAGCCCATTCCACAGTGACTGCCATCATCTGCAGCGCCTTTTGAGGGGACCTCAAGGTGCTTCCACAGGCCTTGAGTATGCCAGGCACTGTGTTATGTCCTGGTGAGATCCCGCTAAAGAAGGCTGTGTGGTCGCTGAGCTCCCTGATTTACAGTCCAGTAGGGGAGACTAATGAAAGCCATGAAATCAATCATAAATAATATACTTACTTACTGGGTACTAAGAAAGAGAATAATGACAGAGGTGACTTTTTATTTTTTTATTTTTTTTTGAGACGGAGTCTTGCTCTGTCACCCAGGCTGCAGTGCAGTGGTGCAATCTTGGCTCACTGCAAGCTCCACCTCCCAGGTTCACACCATTCTCCTGCCTCAGCCTCCCAATTAGCTGGGACTACAGGCGCCCACCGCCACGTCCAGCTAATTTTTTTTATTTTTAGTAGAGACGGGGTTTCACCATGTTAGCCAGGACAGTCTTGATCTCCTGACCTCGTGATCCACCAGCCTCGGCCTCCCAAAGTGCTGGGATTACAGACGTGAGCCACCGCGCCTGACCCCAGAGGTGACATTTAAACTGAAACTTGAAACATGAAAAGGAGCTTGATAAGCAGAAAGCAGAGAGGCTGCACCAAGAGAGGAATGGATAAAATGTGATCCATCCATACAGTGGAATATTATTCAGCCTTAAAAAGGAATCACATTCTGATACGTGCTACAACATGAGTAAACCTTGAAAACATGCTAAGCAAAAGAAGCCAGACGTAAAAAGACAAATATTATGATTCCACAGAGATGAAGTGCTTAGAGTAGGCAAATTCCTAGTGACAGAAAGCAGATAGAGGTTACCAGAGTCTAGAGGGAGAGGGAATGAGGAGTTAGTGTTTAAAGGGTACAGAGTTTCCATTTGGGATGATGATAAAGTACTGGAAATGGATAGTGGTGATGGTTATACAACATTGTGAATGTACTTAGTGGTGCTAAATTGTTCACTTATATATGGTTAAATGGTAAATTTTATATTATGTGTATTTTACCCCCCCAAAAAAAACTTTTTAAAGCAAGGAGATCAGGTGCAATGCCTCATGCCTGTAATCCCAGCTACATGGGAGGCTGAAGCAGAAGGATTACGTGAGTCCAGAGTTCGAGGCTGCACTGAGCTATGATCATACCACTGCACTCCAGTCTGGGCAACAGAGCAAGATCCCATCTCTAAAAGATATACATAAAAAATTTTAAAAATAGGCCAGGTGCGGTGGCTTATGCCTATAATCCAACACTTTGGGAGGTTAAGGCATGAGGATCACTTGAGTCTAGGAGTTTGAGACCAGCCTGGGCAGCATAGTGAGACTCTGCCTCTGTGAAAAATTTAAAAAAAAAAAAGCTTGGCATGGTGGCAGACACCTGTAGTCTAAGCTACTCCGGAGACTGAGGTGGGAAGATCACTTGAGCCCAGCAGTTCAAGACTGCAGCGGGCCATGGTTGAACGACTGCACTCCAGCCTAGGTGACAGAGAAAGACTGTGTCTAAAAGAAAAATCAAAAAACAAAAAACACCCTTTTCCTCAGCAGCATCAAAGTTCATAATTTGCTAGTGTTTTTCGTGGAATTCCCAATTCCTGTGGCTTTATAACTTTGAGATAAAAATACAATGTCAGTTGGCACATGGCCCAGATTCTAGAGTCCCAAGGAAGACTGAAGGATAAATAAGAAGGGGTGTGTGAGCTCAGAAAGGAGCAGGCACAGCCGCGAGAAACCGAGGCCATGTGGTGACACGGGGGTGGAGGAGGAGGAAGGTGTCAGCGGGCAGAGGGAGCAGTTATTAGAGAAGGAAAAAAGAAGTGAAGATCTTTTAAATAACAGTTCTTTGGGAAAATGCAGCAAGCACTCTGCTCTAAATTAACTTTCTACATACTCAGTCTAACAATCCAGATGATTACTAATTTTCAAGGCAATCTAAATGGTTTTATATGGAGTTTCCTATGTAAATCCTTAGAGGGTTCTTTGATAGGCATTACGGCACATTTTAATCTAAGTTCTGCGTTTTAGTTGATCCATTGAAAGATCATCTTAGAACTAAAATGTTATCTTTAGAAATTCTTAACCACTGAGGATGATAACTAACCATCAAAATACATGTAGAGCCTACACAGCAAGTCGGAATATCAAAATGATAAACTTAGCCATGCACATCACTGGTGTTTCTTAACTATGCAATAAATTCAATGAAAATGGTGAGGGTTTCTCTTTTTTCCAAAATGAAAACAAGTTTGTTTCTTTGTCTGGTATGTGAAACATTCCGTCATGCTCACTTTGGCAGCACATATACTAAAATTGGAACGATACAGAGACTAGCATGATCCCTGTGCAAGTATGACATGCAAATGCATGAAGCCTTCCATTAAAAAATTTATTTCAATACAGAAAGTATATAAAATATAAAAATTGGCTGGGCACGGTGGCTCACACCTGTAATCCCAGAACTTTGGGAGGCCAAGGTGGGTGGATCAGCTGAGGTCAGGAGTTTGAGACCAGCCTAGCCAACATGGCAAAACCCCATCTCTACTAAAAATACAAAAAATTAGCTGGGCATGGTGGCAGACACCTATAATCCCAGCTACTTGGGAGGCTGATTCAGGGAGAATGGCTTGAACCCAGGAGGCAGAGGTTGCAGTGAGCTAGATTGCGCCATTGCACTCCAGCCTGGGCAACAGAGTGAGACTCCATCTCAAAAAGAAAAAAAAAGTATATATATATATGTGTATACATAAAGTATATGTATATAAAAAGTGCATGTATATAAAAAGTATATGTATATAAAGTCCAGGATCCCACATCCCCCCAGTGGAAATTATCACCATTAACATTTTGATGTATGGCGTTCTAAACATTTTTCCAAGCTTATCTATATATAGGGACTTTTTCAAAATGAAGACTGTTATTCATAGAATTTGTAACTCTGAAGCATACTATTAATACTTATCTATGTCAGTAAAAAAATTTTTTTTTTTTTTTTTTTTTGAGACAGTCTCACTGTGTCGCCCAGGTTGGAGTGCAGTGGTGCAATCTTAGCTCACAGCAACCTCCGCCTCCCAGGTTCAAGCAATTCTCCTGCCTCAGCCTCCCAAGTAGCTGGGATTACAGGTGCACTCCACCATGCCCAGCTAATTTTTTGTATTTTTAGTAGAGATGGGGTTGCACCATGCTGGCCAGGCTGGTCTCGAACTCCTGATCTCGTGATCCACCTGCCTTGGCCTCCCAAAGTGCTGGGATTACAGGCGTGAGCCACTGTGCCTGGCCTTTAATAAATATTCTTTTTTAAATATTGCTTTTCTAACATAATTTTATTGGACACATAATATTCCATTTTAAGGGATTGATTTACTTAACCAATCTCTTATTGTTAGACATTTGAGATTGTTTCTAATATTTCACTACGATAAATAGTTATAAACAAATATAACTACAGCAAATTAGAAGTATGAGGGCTTCACACTTCTTTGCATGCACAAATAAATTGGAAAATCTGGATGAAGTAAACAATTTTTTAGAAATACGTAAATTACCAAAATTTATCTTAAGAGAGAAAGAAAAAGAGTGGACATGATTAGATATACCAGTAAGTATAGGAAGAATTTAAAAATAGTCCAAATAGTCCAACGGCTACCTCTCCAATAGTGCCACATCCAGATGGTTTTATAGACGAAATCTCCCAAATCTTTAAAAATTCTATTTGTAGTATTCCAGAAATAGAGAAAGAAGGAAATTTTTACATTCTGTTTTTTAATTCAGAATAACATTAATACCAAACTGAACAAAGATGGCACAGGAAAATAAAATAGAGCAATTTCACTTATGAATATGAGTGCAAGATTTCTAACTAAAATTCAGCAAATATAATCCAAACAAAAGGAATAAAACACCAAAAACCCAGATTAATTCATTCCAGCAATTAGTACTGATCATTATCAGGAAATCTAACAATATAACCCACACATTATTATTTTTTTTTTCTTTATGAGACAGGGTCTTGCTCTGTCACCCAGGCTGGAGGGCAGGGTGTGATCATGGCTCACTGCAGCCTCAACCTCCCAGGCTCAGGTGGTCCTCCCACCTCAGCCTCCCAAGTAGCTGGGACTACAGGCATGCACCACCACTCCCAGGCTGGTCTTGAACTCCTGGGCTCAAGCTATCTGCCTGCCTGGGCCTCTCAGAGTGCTGGAATTACAGGCATGAGCCACCGCATCTGGCCACATTAGTATTTAAAAGAAGAAAAAAATATATATAATCACCTGCCTAAAAGACATGATAAAAATAACTTATTTCTAATTAAAAAAAAAGAAATTCCTAAAAAGTGGGAAGAGATTGATGCTTTCTTCAGATTATGGACATATAGCCAAAAACTAGAAAAAAATTTAAAATTTTTTTTTCACTTTTCAGGTAGAAACAGGCACATAAAATGATAATATTTGTAAACAGAGAAACAGAAAACCAGGTCAAGCGTGGTGGCTCATGCCAGGAATCCCAGCACTATGGGAGGCTGAGACAGACAGATCACTTGAGCCCAGGAGTTCAAGACCAGCCTGGGCAACATGGCGAAACCCCATCTCTATAAAAAATACAAAGATTGTACAGGCATGGTAGCTCATGCCTGTAGTCCAGTTACTCAGGAGGCTGAGATGGGAGGATAGCTTAAGTCCAGGAGCACCAGTGCACTCGAGTCTGGGTGGCAGAGCAAGACTCTGTCTCAAAAACAAGAAAAGGAAAAAGAAACAGAAAAACAGAAAGCCAAAATTTTTTTAAAAACTAACCAAAAGCCAGTGTCATCATAAAAACAGAAGCAGCATAACAAAGTGGCTGAAAACAATTCTGAAACTAGAATTCTTGGATTCAAGTTCAGCTCTGTCTCTAGTTGTGTGACCTTAAACAAATCACAGTCATGCGTCACTTGACAATCTGCATACATTTTGAGAAATGCATCATTAGGCAATTCCTTCATTGTGTGATAGTCACAGAGCGTACTTACACAAACCTAGATGGTAGAGCCTGCTACTCACTTAGGCTGTATGGTATACCTATTACTCCTAGGCTACAAATTCACACAGCATGTTACTATACTGACTACTGTAGGCAACTATAACACAATGGGAAGTACTTATATATCTAAATATAGAAATGATACAGTAAAAATACAGAATCAAAGATAAAAAATGATACACCTGTAATAGGGCACTTACCATGAGTGGAGCTTGCAGGACTGGAAGTTGCTCTGGGTGAGTCAGTGAGTGAATAGTGAGTGAATGCGAAGGCCTAGGACATTACTGTACACTTTTATGTACAGTAATGTACATACAGTAATGTACTTGCTGACAGAGCAGTAAGTTTGTTTACACCCGCAACGCCACAAACACGTGAGTGTGTTGCACTACATTATGACGGCTACGACGTCCCTAGGCAATAGGAATTTTTCAGTCTCATTATGATCTTATGGGACCACTACAATGTGGTCCATCATCATATATAAAGTGCTTAAAATAATACTTGGCCCACAGTGCCATATGAGTAGACATGATTAGATATACCAGGCGCAGTGGCTCACACCTGTAATCCCAGCACTTTGGAAGGCCAAGGCAGGCAGATCACTTAAAGTCAGGAGGTCAAGACTAGCCTGGCCAACATGGTGAAACTCCATCTTTACTAAAAATACAAAACTTAGTCGGGTGTAGTGGTGGGTGCCTGTAATCCCAGCTATTCGGGTGGATGAGGCACAAGAATCGCTTGAACCCAGGAGTCAGAGGTTGCAATGAGCCAAGATCGTGCCACTGCACTCCAGCCTGGTTGACAAAGCAAGATTCTGTCTCAAAAAAAAAAAAAATATGTATATATATATATATATGTTATTCCCACATGACATGATATATATACACACACACACACATATCATGTCACTAGGCAATAGGAATTTATATATATATATATAAATGAACATATATATACACGTTCATTCCCACATGACTTCTGGGAATATATATATATTCACACACACACACACACACACACACACACACACACACACACACATATATACCTAACATCAAAAAACTAACATCAGGAATGAAGAAATACCCAAACCATTTCCCTAATAGTCAGGAATTAAATAATATTCAAAGGCAACACTACCATTTAAGTTTTTGTTCTAAAAATACAAAGTGATCAATCAAGAGAAAAACATAAACATAACTTTTATAAAGAAAGAAAACTTTATAAACGGAATCATCATTATTTGCAGACGATATGATACTATTCCTGAAAATATCAAGAAAATCAACTGAAAATCTGTGAGAAACAAATAGGAATTTTAAAGATTTACTTGACTTATTTACTCCCTGAAACTGAAATTTAGAGAAAAATATGAAAACAGTCTCAAGGTAGTATGAACTAGGAACCTGAACTTTTTGAAAACTCACCTTGGCAATGTAATTTTGGGGACTCCCATGTGCCCAGGGCTGTGCAGCTTGAAACTGTGTCTTCTGGAATACTGAAAAATCCTTCTCTGCAAGCATAACGAACCTGGCTGCCCAGCCTAGACGTATAATTTCCTATGATATAGCCATTTGGAACCTCAGGAGGGGTACCACAGTCTATTTCTGAAAATAAATTAATGTCAAATTCATTATTTTGTGAATGTAAATCTTCAAAATTCATAATCTGTCTCCACCTCTACCCTATTCCTCACACACACACACCCCCAAGCCATATTTTAAGTACTGGTTCATTCCCACATGACTTCTGGGAACATTTCCAACGATTGTCTTTATTCAGTCTTCTAGCCTTCCATAGGTAAAGCATCTATACATGCACAAAGCTGAAGGAACTTAGCAATGAACCCTCACTAATTTACACTAAAGAGAAGCTTTGTCCAATGAAATAAAAAATCTGAATTGCAAAATACCTTAAGATATAATGTACCTTGATGATTTTCAGGGTCACTTTTGAGATGCAAGGACCTTACCAAATCATTGGTGTTTACTATCTAACATGGTAGTTAATATCAGAATATCTATTAACTGCTAATAAAAATCCTTTAAGTTTACTAATTTAAGCACTTTTTTTTTTTTTTTTGAGACAGACGTCTCACTTTGTTGCCCAGGCTGGAGTGCAATGACATGATCTTGGCTCGAATGCAATGGCATGATCTCGGCTCACTGTGACCTCTGTCTCCTGGGTTCAATAAATTCTCGTGCCTCAGCCTCCCAAGCAGCTGGGATTACAGGCGCTCACCACCACACCTGGTTAATTTTTTTATTTTTAGTAGAGATGGGGTTTCACCGTGTTGGCCAGGCTGGTCTCGAACTCCTGACCTCAAGTGATCCACCCACCTCGGTTTCCCAAAGTGCTGAGACGTGAGCCACTGCTCCTGGTCTAATTTTAGCTTTTTTAACATGGCCCCCTCTAACTTTATTGTTGTTATTTGCTTTATTTTATAGGTTGTACAAAATGTGCAAAGGATCAGATCACCTCCATCCACCTCCCCAACACAGGCTTGGAGCAAAAGAAAGTCACTATCAACAGAATTTCACCTTGAGGTGCTGCATTTTTTGGCAGAAACCCACCTGCGCATGACGTGGTATCAGTGGTTGGGTGGAAAGGCTCAGGTCCATTCCTTGGCAAGTATCCATCCATACAGTAGCATTCAAAGCTCCCATGAGTGTTCACGCATTGCCCTCCATGCCTGCACAGGCCAGAAACTTCACACTCATCTACGTCTTGGGACCCAATCCAAATAGAGAAAAGGAGAGAAAAACAGAAAAAAGAAAAACAAAAGGAGAGGATATTGTGACAGCCATTTTTTCACATTTTCAAGCTACTCTTATAAAAAGACGCATTTGTTTGCAATTGTATCATAAATTTTATTTTATGCCTTATAGGTTCTTCTCATATATTGTTCATATCATAGGCACTGAAAACATAGCAAGTGCTGAATAAATGTCTGTCAGTGTGTTCTGGGAATTTACAAAAACCAATAACCATCCCCAGCTCCCTGACACCCAACAAAATGAACTCAAAAACATAAATATATCCAATCACTAAAAAGTATCCAATCATTTTAAAATATCCAATCATTATAAATATATACACTCACTAAAAAATATCCTGGCCGCACATGGTGGCTCATGCCCGTAATTCCAGCACTTTGGGAGGCTAAGGCGTGCAGATGATTTGAAGTCAGGAGTTCGAGACCAGCCTGACCAACATAGAGAAACCCCATCTCTAGTAAAAATTAGCCGGCCATGGTGGCACACGCCTGTAGTCCCAGCTATGCAGGAGGCTGAGGCAGGAGAATCACTTGAACCTAGGAGACGGAGGTTGCAGTGAGCCGAGATCACGCCACTGCACTCAGCCCGGGTAACAGAGCAAGACCTTGTCTCAAATTAAAAAAAAAAAATCCAATCACTGAAAAAATCCAGTTACTATAAAAATATCCAGTCACTATAAATATATCCAGTCACTAAAATATATCCAGCCACTATAAATATATCCAATCACTATAAATATACCCAATCACTATAACAAAAGAATGGTCCCAACCTCATACTAAAACATCTAAAGTAGGGCTTCAGATAGCAAACAATTTACAGGCCTGGCACGGTGGCTCATGTCTGTAATCCTAGCACTTTGGGAGGACTGCTTGAGTCCCAGAGTTTGAGACCAACCTGGACAATAAAGTGAGAACCTGGCTCTTAAAAAAAAAAATTAACTTAAAATATAAACAAATTTTTAAATGTTTTAAATAAGGAAAACAATCTCCAGGAGAGTGAAAATGCCAGTCCATGAGTATAGGATGGTGTGGCAGGTAGTAGAGTGGTAATTTAATTAGGAAAGGTCTTACTAATTTTATGAAAATCAGACAGGCTTAAAACAGGCTTCTGGGAAGACAGGACATGCCCCTTTGCAGATTTTTTCCACCTGACTGAAGACTACCAGAGATAGCAGGTACAGGGTAAAAACTGCCCAACAAGCCAGAGGCTGGAGAAGAAATCTCTCTGCCAGTTAGTAGTTTTTTCCCTCGGAACTGACTTTGAAACTTTAAGAATTCCATCAGCTGGGCATGACTGCACACGCCTGTGGTCCCAGCTGCTCAAGAGGCTGAGGCAAGAGGATTGCTTTGAGTCCAGGAGTTCAAGGCCAGCCTGGGCAACAGAGCAAGACCTTCATCTCTAAAAATAATTATATTTTCATCAGAGCCACATAGATCAATTCCACTTGAAGAAAACAAACAAGCACCTTAACTGAAATTCCTAGGACATTTGCATAAAAACATCAGGGATTGAGCAGTAGACAGGAAGCAGCATGATTGAAGAAAGTCTGTTTTTTTAAAAAAATAATTTTTCAAAAAACTAGTAATACCATAATTTTTTTTTTTTTTTTTTTTTTTTTTTGAGACAGAGTCTCACTCTATTGCTCAGGCTGGAGTGCAATGGTGTGATCCTCGCTTACTGCAACCTCTGCCTCCTGAGTTCAACCGATTCTCCTGCCTCAGCCTCCTGAGTAGCAGGGACTACAGGTGTGTACCACCACACTGGCTAATTTTTGTGTGTCTTTCTGTAGAGACAGGGTTTCACTATGTTGGCCAGGCTGGTCTCGAACTCCTGACCTCAAGTGGTTCAACCATTCAGCTCCCAAAGTGCTGGGATTACAGGCACGAGCCAATGCACCTCACTATAATTTCTTTTTCTTAAATGACATTTTAGCCCCCAAAAGAGAAAAGAAAATTATCTCAGAATCCTTTTAAACTTTTACATTCTTTATTCTTTTTCCTTTTTGGTCTTGGATCAATGAATGCCTCTCCACTCACGCCAATCATTGTTTGGGAACCAGTAATTCTATTCAATTGCTGACAGAGCCCATCCAAGTCAAACCACCCTCACACAAGAAGAAGTGCCACAGAGCTTCTTCTGGGTTGTGGCTCATGGTGGATTCCATGATTCCCAAGAGTCATTCAGGGGCAGTTTTAAGGGCCAGAACATCTGCCAGTTCTCCACGACTGGCTGGGATCATCTCTCACTAGAACCCTGGCAATTCATTCCGCCTCTAACGTTGGTGACATCCAGAGGCCCACCTGCAATCAGCTCCTGAGCTGGACGTCAACTCTGCAAAGCACAATAAACAACTGGATGCAGGATTCTTTGGAATCCAGGAACTAGGATTCACATCCTGTGGTTCCAGGTAAACAGTGACTAACTGCTGATACCCCAAAACTTGCTAAGCTCTGCCCCAGCTAAAGCCCACTGATGTTTCTCTGGCAACTGCAATTCTAAAAGAAACAGTATTATCAAGAAAAGCAATTCATCGGCTTTTACAAAGTGATTACTGGAGAACTCACAAGGAAAGGTCACGGGAATGGCTGCCAGTGGACACGGTCTTCACAGTGGGGGCACGGAAATGCTCCAAAGTGAGACAGTGGTGATGCTAGCACAACTTTGTGAATATACTAAAAACCACTGAGTTATATATATCAAAAGGGTGAATTTGATGGTGTGTAAACTATAGCTCCATTTTTCAAAAAAGAGAAGGTCATTAAATCATTGCAAGAATAGAATAAATAAAAGTAGAGCCTAGATCTGGATTTTGTTCCAGGCAGATTGGGTCTAGTTTGGCTGACACCTATTTGGCCCTTGCATAAAATCTTTCTTCTCTTTCCTCTTCCCTTCTTCTTCTTCCCTCCTCCTGTTCCCATCAATCTTCTCCCTCTTCCTCCTCCTCATTCTTCTTCCTAACTTAAAAAAAAAAAAAAATTAAGACATAGTCTCACTCTGTCACCCAGGCTGGAGTGCAATGGCACAACCTTGGCTCACTGCAGCCTCAAAGTCCTGGGCTCAAGCATCTTCCCACCTCAGCCTTCCAAGTAGCTAGGACAATAGGCACACGCCACCACATCCAGCTAATTTTCTTATTTTTTGTAAAGATGAAGTCTCATTATGTTGCCCAAGCTGGTCTTGAACTCCTGGTCTGAAGTGATCCTCCAGCCCTGGCCTCCCAAAGTCCTGGGGTTACAGGCATGAGTCACTACGCCCAGCCTTCTTCATAACTTTCAAAAGCTGAATTCATCTCTTGGAACTATAAATATACTGAAAAATATACAACTGTAAGTTTTTCCTGGCAAATTCCCACAGCCTAGAAAACACAATTTCAGGGTTCATATTCTCCAGAAAGTTCCCCTGATTCCTTCCTCACAGCCAAGATAAGTGACCCCTGGATTCCATAAACGCTGTCTGCTTACCTATGACTAACACTTTATACTGAAATTAGCTGCCTGCTCATCACCCTCCCACTAGCACAGCCTTGGCGTATAAGAAGTGCATGAGAGGCCAGGTGTGGTGGCTCACGCCTATAATCCCAGCACTTTGGGAGGCCGAGGCAGGTGGATCAGCTGAGGTCAGGACTTCGAGACAAGCCTGGCCAACATGGTGAAACTCTGTCTCTACTAAAATACAAAAATTAGCTGGGCATGTTGGCGAGTGCCTGTAATCCCAGCTACTCAGGAGGCTGAGACAGGAGAATCACAGGTGAATCGTTTGTACCCAGGAGGCAGAGGTTGCAGTGAGCCGAGATCGCGCCACTGCACTCCAGCCTGGGTCACAGTGGCTCAAACCTGTAATCTCAGCACTTTGGGAGGCCAAGGCAGGCAGAACACAAGGTCAGGAGATCAAGACCATCCTGGCCAACATGGTGAAACCCCATCTCTATTAGCCAGGCGTGGCGATGTGCACCTGTACTCCCAGCTACTCAGGAGGCTGAAGCAGGAGAATCGCTTGAACCTAGGTGGCAGAGGCTGCAGTGAGCCGAGATCACGCCACTGCACTCCAGCCTGGGCGACAGAGTGAGACTCCATCTCAAAAAAGAAAAGAAAAGAAAAAGTACATGAGAAATGTGTATTGAATAAACAAAACACTAGCTCATCATCTTATATGCTTTTTTTAGTGTCTTTTCTTCTTAATATACAAAATGTAATACTGTAACATTGTACTTCTGCAACCATACAGCCAGTAATTTGCTGCCTAGAACAACAGGATATTATAAAATGTTTTCTCTGAAGGAATGTGTTCATTCACACCAAGAATAAATCAAATGCATCCTTTGAGAGATTCTGCTTTGGTACAGGTCAAGAGGGAGGATGAATCCGAGCATAAGAACCTATGGTTCCTGGTAGCTAAGAAGATAAAATATGTTCTCCTTTCATTTTCTTTTTCCTGAAAACCTTTAAATATCATGAAGCTTTCAAGCAGAGTCATTAAGTCTACACAAAAGCATCTTAGAACCAGGAGGCTTTTTCTGCCTTTCCTCTTCATTATTGTTCGAAGATTTTCCTAGAAAGCCAGAGAGCAACATTAAATAGCATGCTGTTTATAGAGTTTAGGTAACAGAGGAGTCGCTAAAAATCTGGAGGGTTTGTCCCCACCCTGTATTCGACCAGCCTATGCTCAGAGATCCAACCTATAACGCTCCTGTGCTCCCAAAACTCGCACTCCTCACTCAGCGTACACATGTGGGAGGCAAGCCCATGTCTCTAACAGGGACAGCTCTGACCTCCTGTGAGCCAACAGCCGGGTGCCAGCCCTCAGATTAGTGTGCTCTGAGCTGAGGAGTGCCACTCACCCTAAGGACCCCCCACCTATGGTTACAGGAACCTGCAAGAGGCACACCATCTCCAGAGAGTCCCTCCTCACTATTCATTATCAAAATGATCAGGCCAGGCGCGGTAGCTATTGCCTGTAATCCCAGCACTTTGGGAGGCCGAGGCGGGTGGATCACCTGAGGTCAGGAGTTTGAGACCAGCCCGACCAACATGGTGAAACCCCATCTCTACCAAAATTACAAAATTAGCCGGGTGTGGTGGTGTATGCCTGTAATCCCAGCTACTTGGGTGACTGAGGCAGGAGAATCGCTTGAACCCAGGAGGCGGAGGTTACAGAGAGTCAAGATTGTGCCACTGCACTCCAGACTGGGCAACAGAGTGAGACCCTGTCAAAAAAAAAAAAAAAAAGTTCAAACAAAACATTACAATGAAAAAAAGAATATTGCAATGAACTCCCATAGACCCACATCCCCCCAAGATTCAATCGTTGTTTACATTTTGCCATTTAAAGTAGCTTACAGACTAAAGGAATTCTATTATAGATACATCATCATAACACCCCTAGATACCTCAGCATGCATCTCCCAAAATAAGAATATTATCCTATATACCACAATACCATTATCCCATCTAACAGAACTAACATTAATTCCCTAATATTAACAAATGCACGGCCCAGATACTACCCTGCTATCACCAATCGCGAACACTGCAGCCCCCTTCTTGATTACCTGTACAAAAGGTGCCATCGTTGGGAATGAATGTCTTGTTGTTGTTTGTGGCTCGATATCCTTCCAGGCAAATGCAATAGAAGCCCCCGGGGGTATTGTGGCAAGATGTGTGGTTCCCACAGACAACAGTGGCTCCAAACTGGCACTCATTTTTATCTGTGGACACACAGACAAGGCACCGGAAGAGCTATCAATCCACACCGACTCCAACAGCCCAGGCTGTCCTCCCATGCTATGGACCCAGAAACCAATGTTCTGTGACCACACCTTAGTGATCTATTCCTCCAGCCTCTTCTCCTTTCACGATGCTCCCCAGACTACAGGACCTGGGCCCCTTGTCGTTACATGCCAGGAGTGTATGAAACCTCAAGAAAAATGCAACACCTCAATCTGGCAATCCATCTGATTTGAAGATTGGGAGAAGAGGGCCCTCTTTGAACTTTTGCAAGCTTAAAAAGATATTTTCAGACGCCCACGGAAACAAACCAGCGGAATTCCTTTTTCCAGTTCAGCCATTCTCATGGTTTTTCATGAAAACTAGTGTAGGCTGATTTTACAGCCAGTGATTAACTACAAAATTTCTTCCTTCTGAGCTACCAAGAAACACAATGGAATTAGTGCTGCAGCCTCATCCGGAGCAGGCCTAAGGCAGGAGCAGGAACAGCTCATGCTAATGGTCAATGACCTGTGTGAATAATGTTAGTCCCTCAGTGCAGGGACCTGGAACATGGATGCTCGATGAGTCCCCAGAAGCCTGCCCGGAGTGTTTTTCATTCAATAATATGACATCAAAAGACGCAAAATGAAAGTAAATCTCCCTCTCATCTCTGCCCCCAAGCTCAGGAGTCAGCAAACTTTTTCTCACAGTATCTGTTGCAACAGCTCACCTGTGCTCATGGGCACGAAAGCAGCTGTAGACAGCAGGTAAACTACCAAGCAATGTTATGTTCCAGTAAAACTCCACCTACAGAAACAGGCAGCAGGTCGAATTTGGCCCATGGGCCATAGTTTGCTGACTCTGCCTAACCCTTTAATTTAAGAGGAAACTCCTGTGACCAAATTGTTATGCATCCTTCTAGAGCTGATCTACCCAGTTAGCTTTTTTTGGGAGAAAAATCATCAACTTATGAATTTGTAGCTTTTTTTGTTTGTTGCTTCGTGTTTTATTTCACCAGTGGGCCCCTCAGATCTGTGTAATGGCCTCTCACAATTGCACTCAATTCCTGCTCATTCAAAAGTACTCTCCGGAAGATCTGGGTGTTTTATTATTATTATTATTATTTTATTATTATTATTATTTTACAGTCATGTGTCACTTAATGATGGGGACACATACCGAGGAATGTGTCATTAGGCAAGTTCATCATTGTGGGAACGTCACAGGGTATATTCACACAAACCTAGATGTCATAGCCAACTCTACACTCAGGTTACATGGTAGAGTGTAGTGCTCCTAGGTTAGAACCTGTATAGCATGTGACTGTACTGAATACCGTAGGTAACTGTAACACAGAGGGAAGTATTTGTGTATCTAAATATATCTAAACACAGAAACTGTACAGTAAAAATACCGTATAAAATACAAAAAATGATACACCTCTAGAGAGCACTACCATGAAATGGAACATGCAGGACTGGAAGCTGCTCTAGGTAAGCCAGTGCGTGAGTGGTGAGTGAATATGAAGGCCTAGAACATTATGATACATGACTGTAGACTTCTATTTTTATATAGAGACAAGGTCTCCCTCTGTCACCCAGGCTAAAGTGCACTGGCACGATCATAGCTCACTGCAGCCTTGAACCCCTGGGCTCAAGTAATCCTCCTGCCTCAGCCTCCTGGGGCTAGGAGTGGCTAGCACTACAGGCAAAAGCCATCATGCCCAGTAAATTTCTAGTTTCTAATTGTAGAGATCAGCTCTCACCGTGTGAGAGCCCAGGCTGGTCTCAAACTCCTGGCCTTAAGGGAGCCTCCCACCTTGGCCTCCCAACGTGCTCCCAAAGGGATTACAGGTGTGAGCCACCACACCCAGCCTTACTGTAAACTTTCTAAACACTGGACACGTAGACTACACTAAATTTATAAAAGTATCTTTCTTGGCCAGGCGCATTAGTTCACACCTGTAATTCCAGCACTTTGGGAGGCTGAGGCAGGTGGATCACCTGAGGTCAGGAGTTCGAGACCAGCCTGGCCAACATGGTGAAACCCCATCTCTACTAAAAATACAAAAATTAGCCAGGTGTGGTGGGTGCCTGTAATCCTAGCTACTTGGGAGGCTGAGGCAGGAGAATTGCTTGAACCCAGGAGGCAAAGGTTGCAGTGAGCTGAGATTGTACCACCGCACTTCAACCTGGGCGACAGATGGAGATGCCATCTCAAAAAAAAAAAAAAAAAAAAAAAGTCAAAGGGCAAGCAAGAATGTAGCTAGCATCCATGGGAGGAGGAATTCCTTTGGGAAGGGAACAGAAAAATTTGTCCATTCTTCTCAACTTCATTTCCATCTCACTGTTAGAAAGTGCGGGTGAGGAATGGGAGAGTGAGAAGCATTAGGAGAAATTCTCCCAGGAGCCTCAGACTGCAGGGTAGCCAAATTTCTTATGGGTAGAAACCTAAAAAACAAGAGTCAAAGAAGGCTTCACTCCAACCTGCAGAATGGGCAATGGTGGATGACTGGAAAAGCCTGTGTCTGCAAATGAAAGGTGACTTTTTGAAGACAAGACTAAGTTGAGGTTTTTTGGTTTTTTGCTTTTAGTTTCTTTTTTTCTATTTTTAAGAGATGGGATCTTGCTCTGTCACCCAGACTGGAGTGCAGTAGTGGCCAGACGTGATGGCTCATACCTATAATCCCAGCACTTCAGGAAGCTGAGGCAGGAGGATCACCTGAGCCCAGGAGCTCAAGACCAGCCCAGGCAATGTAGTGAGACCCTGTATCTACTAAAAATGAAGAAGAGGAAGAAGAAAAGGAAGAAGAGAAGGAAGAAGAGGAAGAAGGAGAAGGAGAGAGAGAGAAAAAGAAAAGAAAGAAGAGGAGGAGGAGGAAGAAGGAGGAGGAGGAGAAGGAGGGAAGGAAGGAAGGAAAGGAGGGAGGGAGGGAGGGAGGGAAGGGAAGGAAAGGAGTGAAGGAAAGGAAAGGAGAGAGAAAGACAGAAGAAAAGAAAGAAAGAAAGAAAGAAAGAAAGAAAGAAAGAAAGAAAGAAAGAAAGAAAGAAAGAAAG